>NW_006159904.1:5909332-5922657 GCF_000334495.1 Tupaia belangeri chinensis | reverse complement strand
TGGCCTGGCATCTCACACTAGTGGCGGTGGGTGGGTGGGTGGGGGGTAAACCACACAGGCTTGGAAACCATAGATACCGCAGCCCCTGTGGGTCCCGCACAGATTAGGGAACACCATCAGTATTGCGAAGCATGTTCCCTGGTGGGAAGAGAAGTGAGCTGAGTGTGGACGGACTCACAGACGCAGGGGGCGTGGCCGGGTAGGAGTTTGGGAATTAGTAGATGGCAGCCGGGGCTGGCGAGGGGCCACACATGGGCGATCAGTGGGAAAAGGGGCTGCTGTCCTGCCACCTCTGGAAATGCCACGGGCGTTTCCCAATAGCTCGGGGGAGTTGGAGGTCACAACAGTGGAGGGTTCTCTTGAGACCACACAACTGTCACACCTGCCTCTTCTACTGGGAGCTTTCTCCTTAGGAGCTGAGAGGGCAGATAACCACTTCTGGGAAAGCCACTTCTGGGGAGGGAGCAGTTGTGTCCCCAAGGACTTGCAGGCTCCCAACATTCACGGGTTATCATAAGTTTTCAAGGGCATCAATGGAAAAGGGGGAGAGGGCAAAATCGGGGGCAAAGCACTTCCCCAAAGTAACCCAACGGGCAAAGAAACAGCTAACGAAGCCTGGGCACGGGCACAGGGAAAGGGGGACAGTCCACCCCCTGGGCTTCATGGAGGGCAGGGGGTGCCTTGAAGCCAAGTGGCTGCCAACCCTTCACAGCCAGGGAGGCAGTCACCTTGAAAGAAGAGGCCGCTGGGCTGTGTGGTCACCGCTGAAGAGAGGGCAAGCCACAGCACTGTGTCTGCCCCCTGGGCCGCAGAGCGCAGCCTGTCCCCGAGCCTGGCGTGGAACCCAGGCATCGACAGCCGAACCGCTGCAGGAAGGAAGGGTAGAGTGATTAGGGCGTCTGTCTGGCCGATTCCATTTTAATATCAAGTATAGAAAAATGAAATAGGACCATACCCTGCTCTCTCTGCTGGAAAGTAACATCTATCTAAGCTGTTTAAAATGGATTCCAAACCTCGTTACAAAGGCCCTGAGGTGTCTCCTGCTGGAAGGTGCTCACCAGCACCCAACTACAGGGTTGGGTCCCTGTGGCCCTAGGCACCAGCCACGCAGACCAGCCTATCCCTGAGCCTAGTCACACGCAGCTCCTCTCTCTATCCTAAGCAGGCATTAACAAAGCATGGGGCCCTCACTGAGGCTGGGGGAGGTTCCACCCTCAGACCCTGCCTCCTGGGTTAGTGATCTCAGATGATTCTGGCTTTCTGACCGTGGCTGTTGGCCTCTGGGACTTTAGTGCTGGCTTCTCTTTAGGGAGAAGTAGTGTGAGAAAGAATTTCTTCACCTCCCTTGCCAAGCTCCTTCCCCTTGCTCCCCTGCACCCTGTGCTCAGAGTAGCAGAGAGAAGTTCCTCACCTGGTGCGGCCCTACTGCCTGGCCCTGTGCACAGGTGGCCCCTGCTGGCCCTGCACCAGCTGCCCCTGACCAGGCCTGCCCGGAAGCACAGCTGTAGGCTACGCCCCCACACCCAACTCTCCACAGACCTCAGGGAACACAGTGTCTCTAAAAGGAACATGTTAGGAAATTAAATTGTTCTCTCACGAATCCAAGAAAAGAAAGCAGAGAAAACAACCTTCAAGAGCCTTATTGGAATCAGAATTTTAGAGATAGAAGACTCTTGTTCTTTCGATTAAAAATAAACTTTTCTTTTTTTTTAACAGAAGTAATACTTTTCGGGGCCAGCAATTGGCGTAATGGCTATGTCGCTGGCCTCCCATGTAGTTGACTGCAGTTTGAATCCCAGACCCGGCGGCTTAAACTCATGCCGGGGAGGTGTGCATGCGTGCCCAGGATTCCTAGAGGAAAATGGAGAAGGGATTGCGGCGTGGCCATCCCCTAGGGTGTAATTTCTCACTTGCTGTCTCGCTGTCTGTCTCTGTCTTTCTGGAGAGCGCATGGCCTATAGCAAAAAAACTTTCCAAAAAATAAAAAGAAGTAATGCTTCTTTATCGTGGGAAAATGAGGGTGTGTCCCAGCCTTGGTGGTGCAGTTGGTGGAATACTGAACCACAATGCTGGAAGCCACATGGCTGACCGACAGCAGGTTGGATCCCTGGCCCAACCAACTTAACACATGCTGGGCGTATGCGCACATGCCCACAACCTGCTGAGCTGGAGGGCTGGGGGAAAGGCATCCTGGCATGATGCGACCTTGTTAAGAGTGCTTTCCTCTCTCTTCTTCTCTCTTTCTCTCTCTCCCTCATGTCTATCATAAAAAAAAAGGAAAAATTATGACTGAAGAGAAGGAATTTGAAACCTTCTACCATGTCGCTTAGAGAGGACAACTGTTCCCCAGGCTCCCTGTCCAGCTCTCCTGGGCCTGAATGGACAGTTAGGGCATCCACACCCGAGCGGTCTGGTCTGTAGTAACCTCTAACCCGCAGACAGGAGATGGTGAATTGCACCTTAACCTAATTGGTAGGTCCAGGGGATGGACTTGCTAGACACAGATTGTGTAAACACGCAAACCAATGCTGGGTGGTATGCCTGGGAGTATAAGAGGCTGGGACAGGCTGGCATGTCTCCCCTTAGTAAGAATGGAGAAGCCACACCTCCAAAGCCCCTAGCTGGAGTCTCCCCCCAGTGCACTTGGCTAACCACATGCCCTTTGTATCTATGACAGGAGACCCCAATCCTTTGCAGATCTGTGGAGCAGAGGGTCAATTTTCTGCCACGCTGTCAAGCTAGGTCTCCTTGGAAGTATACACTTCTTTTTCATTTTAATTGAATTTTAACTTTTTAAATTTTACCAGAGGGCACAGCACTCTCTGCAGAGACAGAAAGAGAAACTGGGGGAGCAAGAAAGCACCCCCACCCCCCGTTGAAAATGGGCATGTCGCAATCCCTTCTCGTCCATTTCTCCCTCTCAGGATTTTGGACATGCACTCAGTGTGTTTTTCAAGCTGCCAGGTCCGGATTCAAACTGTGCAGTTGGTCGTGTGTGACCCAGCTGCCTTCACCACCAGGCTGGCCCCGCTGTTGGGGCTCAGTGTTGCCTTCCTTTTAGGGAGGAATAAAGAAGGGAAAGAACTTTTTCACTTTCTGTTTCTACAAGAGTGTTGTTGTGGGACCAGCAGTTAGCGTAATGGCTATGTCACTGGACTCCCATGTAGTCGACCGTGGTTCGAGTCCTGGATCCAGTGGCTTAAACTCACACCAGGCGTGTGTGCGTGCGTGCCCAAGATCCCGAGAGGAGAATGGAGGAGAAGGGATTGCGGCATGGCCATCCCCCCTGGGGGGTGATTTCTTGCTTTCTGTCTCTCTGTCTCTCTCTGTCTGGCAAGTGCACGTGCCCTATAGCAAAAACCTCTCAAAAAAAAAAAAAAGAGTGTGGTTGTAAAAAAAGATCAGAAGACGTGCTATTTTGGAACCTAGTATCTTCATAAATGATATAGCAGAGACTGTTTCTTTTTCCATATTAATTGATGGCAAAGTTTTCAGTCCTGAACAGATCCTCCTGCACGGGTATACTATAGTCTACCAACTTCATCTCCTATCACCGGAGCTGGGATAAGCAACCTTGTTTTCCCTATCTTTAGTTATTTCTTGGGATGAATTCCAAGGATACATGTATGTAAAGGTTGAGGCTTCTAATAAACAGTGGCTTTCAGAATGCTCATGCCGGCAGTGCATGGGACCAGCTGGGAGGTCTTAGGCTCTCTGTGCCAGGGTTCCTGCCGCTGTAAGTGGTGTGAGAACAAGCAGTTGCCCTGCCTCACAGGGGCCTGTGAGGACACTCGAATTACTAGACAGTAACTGCACTTCAGTGCCCTGCGGGCGTTTGCTGTGGCTGCCATGGGGTGTAGTGCCCTTGTCTGGGGAGGAGGGAAGTGAGCAGGGGAGCTCCGGTGAGCGGCCACAGTCGGTGGGGCAGCCCCTGAAGGAAGTCTGCTCTCCACGGGTGCTCCAACCCGTTCCAAGTACTTCCAGCTGTCTCCCTAGTGGTTAGCATTTCCAAAGCCTGGTAAGTGGTGAGGTGGCCTGTGCCTGTGCCCAGGTGCTCCTCACCCCCATCATTCCCCTCCCCTGGTCACCAGGCCACTGCTAGAGTAAGGACCCCCTCCCCTGAGTCCTCACAAGGCAGGCTGCAAGCAAACTCTGCCTCCGAGGACAACAAGCTGCTCTCTCTTGCCCAGTGTGCCCCACTTCGGTGGGGATGAAGCAGCTCCGCAGTCCTCATTATGCCGGTTTTGGGTCATTCCTGGGGAGATTCAGCCCTGCGGCGGCTCAGATATTTTTAGATGAACGTAAGCAGCTCTGCAGTTAAAGCCTACGACATACCTGGAGTGTCGGCCCAGCCGGGATGCATTGAGGAGAAATGGATGGCCGGGTGCATCTGGGCCCACCGCTCAGTCAGAACCACCTGCTGCCTCTGGATGAGAGCGAGGAAGGGACAAGCAGAGAGAGGCACCCTTAGGTGTGAGGCCAGGCTGCTGGCAAAGAGCACGGGGACTGGCCCCTATGTCGAGGACGCTGCAATGTGTGGCACCCCCTGATTTCACCCTCCTCTGTAGGTCAGAACAAGCAATGAGCGAATTGCATAAGGACGAAAGAACAGCAGCCTGCAGGCTGAGGACTTCCCAGCCCAGCGCCCAGTCCGCCCTCGTCCCCTAGTCGCTCGTGGGACTCTGTGCTGCTTAATGAGGGCGGAGATGGCACCTGTCCCCTCGCTGTTGTGTGTCAGGCCCCCAGCACTGGCGGGCACTGAGTGCTCAATTACCATGGGCATTAACTCCCCCTGACAGAGTGTAGCAAGCATACTGGAGGAGCTTAGAGAACACATCAGTTAGAGACAATAAAAATCATTAAGTGCTCCCCACCCCCCTAAATCAGCCCCCATCTGTGTCAGGCTACTGCCCGGTGCCAGGGCCGTTCACTCATGCTTTGCAAAGCGCTCCATCTTCTGGGCCTCATTTATGATGAGTGGCTGGTTTATTCCCCTGGCCTCTGGGAAAACTGCCAAGAAATACGGCTCTTTCAAATGCCAGGATTTGGGGTCGTGAGCAGTTGTCCACCAGGATTTGTTCTGGGGGCCAGTGAACAAAAGTGTGGCACCCCTGGGGCACACAGGTGGCAGAGAGAGGTGGGGAGGGCACAGGACAGGGATCCTCTCCAAAGGTTTGCAACACCAGCAGGGAAAGCGGAGGGTGCTGGCAGCTTTACAACATGGGTGCCCGCCAGGTGGGCAACGTGGCAGCTACATGCATAGCTACATGGAAGATGCGTGTTACGAAAAAACTATGCATGGATTTCAAACATGTCTTGTGCCCAAATAAACTGATATGTTAATTCTATGTTTCCCTGAGCCTTGTGAACTCTTGTGTATAGCAGGCTTTTAAATGTAGCTGTGGTGAGCTAAGCTACGGCAGGACACCTCTGCTTCCTGGTGAGAGCAGCCATGGGACCTGGGCTCCTGCCCTTGCAGTTGAATGTGTACTCCCTGTGAGGGGAGTCCGGGAAACCCAGAGCTGTTCTGTGACATCTGTCTAGCCAGTGAGCTAGGGGCTGCCCAGACAAGAGAGTACTGACTGTCTGAACTATGCCCAGCAATGGACGCACGCGCTGGGCTCCTGTTGTGACAGTCACCCGCTTTCACCATTTTCTGTGTGGGCCCGAGGAACACCTGGAAGAGAGTGGGCAGCATTCGTGGCTTCTCCCAAGGTCTGAGCTCCCAAGGTCCGAGTTCTTCCCTCTTGGTCAGGGAACACTTCCAGGTGCTAGGAGCTACCAAGGTCCAGTAGACGTGCATCCCAGAGCCAGCCTTCCTCGGAGAGGCCATCGGCACATCGCTAAAACGTGGGCGAGAAAGTCACCTCGCTTACCTTGTTCTGTGCATAGACCATGGTTCCATTAAATGCCGTCCTTTCTGACTGGAGATCGTGGGTGTTCAATTTCTGAACCAACATTCCTCCAGAGGAGACTGTTATCTGCCAGAAACAGGTTTGCAAGAGAAGTCTGTAACCACCCATTCTCCTCTGCTCATGGAGCAGTGTACAGCTGGCCCTCGAACAACACGGAGGTGAGGGGCACTGACTGCCCACACAATCAAAAACCTGGGTATATATCATTTTGACTCCCCCAGACTTAACTGCTAACATGTTACTGTTGCCTGGAGCCTTTTTGGTAATATAAACAGCTGATTAACACCCATTTCGTATGGTACATGTGCTGCGTACTGCATTCTTACAATAAAGTAAGCTAGAGAAAAGAGAATGGGATTTTAAAAAATCATAAGGGGTCAGCTCCAAGGCACAGTGAAAATGCACTGCTCAAGACAAGCTAGGTCCCACCCAAGGTGACTGCCGTTCAAGTCCCCAGCCTGGTCAGCCTGAAACATTCCAGACCTGCACACATGTGCCCAGGGCCTGAAGGGTTGGGTGACTGGAGGAAGGGGATCATGGTGAAGAGACAGCTTCTCTCTCTCTCCCCCTCCCTGTCTCCCACATGCATGTGCATGTGTGTTCATAAATAAAGAAAAAAATTTAGTTTAAGAAAGGATATAATAAGGAAGAGAAAACACATTTACAGCACTGAACTATATATAATATATATAATTTTTTTGGAGAGATTTTTGCCATAGGGCACGTGCGCTCGCCAGAAAGACAGAGAGAGACAGAGAGACAGAAAGCAAGACATCACCCCCTGGGGGGATGGCCATGTCACAATCCCTTCTCCTCTATTCTCTTCTTGGGATCTTGGGTACACAAGCACACGTGCCCAGCATGAGTTTAAGCCACCAGGTCCAGGCCTTGAACCCCGGTCGCCTACATGGGAGTCCAGCGACAGAGCCATTACACTAACTGCTGTCCCAGCACTGTACTATATTTTGCAGCACATTTATTGGAAAAAATCTGCATGTAAGTGGGTTTGCACAGTTCAAATCCATGTTGTTCAAGGATCAATGATGTTAGTTTTCTTGTCACTATAGTGACAAATGACCCCAAACTCAATGACTTAAAGTAACACAAGTGCATTCGCTTACACTTTTATCAGTAGCTGTCAGAAGTCTGAGAGAGGGCTGAAATCAAGGAATGAGAGGTCTGTTTCCCATCTGCAGATTTTAGAGGAGAACCTGTACTTTGCCTTCTCCAGCTTCTAGAGGTTACTGGCATTCCTTGGCTTGTAGCCACGTCACTCCAATCTCTGCTTCCATTGTCACATTGCCTTCTCCGACACTGGTCCTCCTGTCTCCCTCTTGTAAGAACCCTTGTGGGGCCAGCAGATGGCATGGAGGTTAAGGTGGCCACATCGCACATGGCTGACTACACTGAGTCTTGAAACCAGCAGGTTGAAAAACACACCAGGTGCATGTGCATGTGTGCTGAAAATCCTGAGACAAGAATGGAGGTGAAGGGATTGTGGTGTGGCCATCCATGCCCGGGGAAGGTGCTTTCTTACTTTCTCTCTTTCTGCCTTTCTCTGTCTCCAGTGAGTGCATGTACCAGATAGCAAAAAAAAAAAAAAAAAAAAAAAAAAAAAAAAAAAAAAAAGAAAGAAAGAAAGAAAGAAAAACACAAAAACAAAAATTAGAAATCCCTGTGATGGGGACCAGCAGATGGTGTAATGATTACATCATCGGACTCCCACATAGTTGACAGTGATTCGAGTCCCAGACCCAGTGACTTAAAACTCATAAACTCATGCTGGGCATGTGTAGGTTTGTGGCCAAAATCCCAAGAGGAGAATGGGGAAGAAGGGACTATGGCATGGCCATCCCCTGCGGGGGGTGATTCTGTCTCTCTGTCTCTCCAATGAGCACACATGCCCCTATAGCAAAAATCTTTCTCTCACAAAACAAAACAAAACAAACCCTGTGATTACATCAGGCCCACTTGGACAACTTAGGATACTCTTTCATCTCAAGACCCTCAGCTTAATCATACCTGCCAAGTCCCTTTTGCCATGTAAAGGTGACATATTCACAGGTTCCAGGGATTAAGAGGTGGATATCTCTGGGGGTGAGGGGTGTCATTATTCTTTCCACTACAGCAAAGAGGGGGCCTTCTTCTAGATTTATCTGATTTATGTTATCTTTTTTTTTTTTTTTGGAGAGGTTTTTGCTATAGGGCGTGTGTACTCGCCAGAAAAACAGAGAGAGACAAAGAGACAGAAAGTGAGAAATCACCCCCCAGGGGGGATGGCCATGCCACAATCCCTTCTCCTCCATTCTCCTCAGGATCTTGGGCACGCACGCACATGTGCCTGGTGTGAGTTTAAGCCACCGGGTCCGGGACTCGAACTGCAGTCGACTACATGGGTTGAGCAACATAGCCATTACGCTAACTGCTAATCCCTGATTTATGTTATCTAAATCAATTGGGAGAGGACAGGTTCCATCATTCTGCCCCTCCCCACGAGAGCAGGCTGGGTCCCAGGAAGTGCACTCACCATCCCCACCTGCATGGCTCACAGCTGCCCTGCTCTTCAGAACCTCTGTCCTGAGCCCTTGGCCAAGGACAGATTGGGGAAAGCCTTCAGAGAGGGCTGGGGTCTTCCACATGGCTCTTGGCATGGTTATACCCCTGCCTTGGCCCCCTGGACAGAACTGAGTTTTCCCTTGGGTGTGAACAGAGCGGCCCCTATAGGTCAACCAGGCAGCAGACCTAGGCTCACCAACTTCCCATCAGAAACAAAGTTGATTGTTCTGAAAACATGCCAAAGGTCTACTCACCACTCTGGGGTCGTGTTCTTTCTCCAGCACAGGGATCAGGGCAGTCGTGAGAATATACACACCTGAGGGGGCAGAAAGTATCTGATGAAGGTGGGGTGCTGCAGGGACCCCCAGCTGCCCAGGGCACTCAGGAGGGAGGTGAGCAGGGCTGTCCATCCACTCTGGCCCAAGTACTGTGACTAGCTCTGCGTGCTGCTGCTCGCTATCTTGTTTCTCCTCCTGTCTCCAGGATTCCTTTCCCCAGGATTAGAAAAAAAGATGTCTAGAGCCTGAGAAAAAAGATGTCCACACCACAGGAATAGAGGAAGGAAAAAGCGAACTGCAAAACAGTATATAAAATTTTATTTGTTGATATAAAAACTAAATAAATTTGAAAAAAAAGTACATGGGGCCCAGTTTGTGAAAGGGGGAACTATATATATATATGTGTGTGTCTGTGTGTGTGTGTGTGTGTGTAGACTGCCTAGAAAAATATGAATGAAACTTATTAGTCCTGCTTATGTCTCAAGAGTGAGATTAACTAAAACATTTATTTCCTTTGCTATACATTTCTGTGCTGTTTGGATTTCAGTATTTTTACAAGGAGCACATAATTTTATGATTATTCTACAATCAAGAAACACACATATAACATTTTTAATGAAATGAGAAAACACTGCAGAGTATATTTGACATGGAAAGAAATGCATAATAAATATGGAATGAGAAGTTACGAAACAGCAGGAACAACACAATTCCATTTTTTGTGAGAAAAGGCACATGTCAAAATGAGAAAATGTCTGCAAGGATAGTATTTTTGGTGCGCTAGAACGTTAAAAATACTTATCTCTGAGTAATGGAACTACCACTTCTATTTTTTTGTGTGTGTCTGTAATTTTTCTTCTTTTCATTTTTGCTATAGGGTGCATGTGCTCATTAGAGAGAGAGAGAGAGAGCGAGAAAGTGAGAAAGCATCCCTGTCCCTGCCCCAGAAAAGGATGGCCACCACAATCCCTTCTCCTTTGTTCTCCTCCCAGGGTTTTGGGCACACACATGCACCTAGCGTGTTTTTCATGGCACCAGGTTCAGGACTCAAACCACGCAGTCAGCTATATGGAACCTAGCTGCCTTAACCTCCATGCCACCTGCTGGCCCTCTATGTTCTTCTTATACCTATCTGTATTCTTTTTTTTTTTTTTTAACAATAAACATATATTGCCATGTGATTTTTTTTTGGGGGGGGGAGGTTTTTGCTATAGGGCGTGTGTGCTCGCCAGAAAGACAGAGACAGAGAGACAGAAAGTGAGACATCACCTTCCCGGGGGGATGGCCACGCCACAATCCCTTCTCCTCCATTTTCCTCTTGGGATCTTGGGCACGCATGCACATGCACCCAGCGTGAGTTTAAGCCACCGGGTCTGGGAATTGAACAACAGTCGACTACATAGGAGTCCAGCGACATAGCCATTACACCAACTGCTGGTCCCATCATGTGATTGTTTTTAAAAGGAGGACAAGGGTTGAAGCCCCTTACTCCCAAGTGAGGTGGGATCAAGTGAGGGCTATAAAGGGGCAGGCCCTCAACTCCTTGCTGAGTTAGTCTCGGGGTTTCTGCATGCCCCACGTGGCTTAAGCGCCACCCGTGAGTTCACAGGAGCCTGGTGCTGTGCAAAGGGCACTGGAAGAGAAGCCAGGGCCTGAGTTCAAGGCCTGACTCTGGAACCTACCAGAGAGGTATCCCATGTGCTTCCGTTTCTTTATTTGTGGAAGGGAGATAATAGCTGTCCAGCCCACCTCATAGGATCAGAGGGTTTTTGGTAAAATAAAAATGTGTGTTTATGTCCTGTGAGGACTGGAAAGTTCTCTAGGCAGGTTGGTTTTGTCATTTTATTGCTGAATTCTCATTTGTACTTCTGAATTGCAACTTTCATCCCAGATAGCATCCTTAGTTGTCCGCGGCCCAATTTATTTTTGGAGGAGGCTGCCTTGTTCGTCTTTGTGGATTTTGAAAGTCTCGCGAACCCTCGCTCTCTAACAGCTGTTAACCTCCACCCAGTGGTCCTGGACACTTTCTTTGTATTCGCTGCCGGGAGCTTTCTGTGTGATTTAATTTGTGAGAAGTAAAAAGGACTTCTGCCAAGCGCGATCTGCCCCATCCTCCTGCCCCGGCAGATTGTCATAAATGACTCCTCTGCGTAAGGGGAATGAAAGCCGGCAGGCTGGGCTGCTCCTGCCTGTGCAGGGTCCCTCTCTCTCCCCTCCAGGGCAGCCTGGGCTGCGTGAGCCCTTCTGCATCTTGCCTCCCTCCCCAGAGGTGCTCCTGGGTTTTGTGACTTGCTTCATCGTCTGTGAGATTACACCTGCATCCATCAACAGAGTTCCCTGCAGGAGGATTAGCTGGCTGCTCACCCCTGACAAATACTCTCTCCTCTAGGACAAAGGCCTAGAGGCAGGTGCTTATGTAAAAACCCTAGAGAAATGGCAGTTTCTAGCAACAGGCCTTCCAGTTCTTTTTTAAATCTCCCCTTTCCCTGAGTCCGAGAAAGGAGCTCTTTCCCACCCTTCTCCCCGTGCCCCTCACCACCTCTGAGAGGGAGCAGAGCTGAGACAGCATGTTTCTGTCCCAGTCTTGCCCCCCAGTCACTAGAACACACGCAGTGCCCCCACTGAGCAGGCACTCCTGCTCCTGGAGAAGGCCCTGAACAGTGCTCTTTCCAGCTACTAGCACTTTACAATCCTTCAGCCCCCAGCCAGCCTCCTGAGGCCCTTCCTGGGCATCCTGTCTTTTCAGGTCAGCAAAGGGAAACATGATAACACTCTGCTAAAATAACACCATAAAAAGTAAGTAAGAGGCCAGCCGGTAGTGTGACAGTTAAGGTGGCTGGATTCCGCATGGCTGACCGTGAAGTTCCAATACCAGACCTAGCGGTTTGAAAAACACCAGACACATGTGCATGTATGCCTAAAATCCCAAAGGGAGGGAGAGACGAAGGAGAAGGGACTGCGGCATGACCATCCTCCAGGGGATGTCTCTCTCTCTGATGAACACATATGCCCTCTAGTAAATTAAATTTAAAAAAAGATATGTGCCTATGTATAAGTATGTGCTTGTATGTATATAAGTTTGTGTGTGAAGACAGATATAGATAGATAGATAGCTAATCTATTATTTAAAGAATTGGAGGGATCAGCAGGTGGCACAGGGGTTAAGGCAGCTGGATTCCATATGACTGACTGAATGGTTAGAGTCCTGGACCCAGAGGCTTGAAAATCAAGTGTGTCCATGCATGTCCCCAAATTCCAAGATAATGAATGAAGGAGAGGAGATTGCAGTGTGGCCATACCCCATGGGAGATAATTTCTCACTTTTCCTCTCTCTTTTTTAAAATTTATTTTTCATTAATGTATTTATTTTTACATTTTACTTTACATATCAATCAAACATTTACTTTACATATCAAAAAATTTTAGCTCATAATCCATAGTTCTTGACAGTTAATCAACAACTTTCAAAATTTCAAAATACTGAAGTTTAAAGATAATGTTCAAAATATTTCTTATAATTTTGTGGGACCAGCAGTTGGTGTAATGGCTGTCGCTGGACTCCCATGTAGTCGACCATGGTTCAAGTACTGAATCCAGTGGCTTAAACTCACACTGAGAGCATGTGCATGCCAGCCCAAGATCCTGAGAGGAGAATAGAGGAGAAGGGATTGTGGTGTGGCCATCCCCCCTGGGGGGTGATTTCTCGCTTTCTGTCTCTCTGTCTCTCTCTGTCTTTCTGGCAAGTGCATGCGCCCTATAGCAAAAACCTCTCAAAAAATTTTCTTATAATTTTGTATAATTTTGTTTGTGACTCTATAACAACAGAGACAGTATGGTTTTAAATATTTTTGAGAAAATATTTTCATGTCAACTACTCAAATTGTTTTGTTAGCTTACTTGAGATCCACCTTAATTCCATAGTTTTCTGATTAATCTTCAGATATGACATTCCAGTCAAAGCCCTGTCTAATAATGAGTGTTTCTAATTTCTGATTCAATGCAACAAGCATTATTGAACTTATGCAAATAACCCTTCTGGCACAAAATAAGAATATTCCCAAATATTTTACAATTACAGAGGGGTCAGGAAGGAAGAAAAGTTTGTTTCCACTTAAAGAAACAAACAAGAAAAATATTTTAACAAATTGCTGAACCTATCAAAAGAAAGTAAAATGCTTAAATTGGGAAAAACAAAGCATAGTAAAAAAAAAAATCAGTAATGTTTCACTCAAAAAGTCACAAAATTCTATTTTGCCAGTTCAGTTTTATGTTCAAACTCTCTTCTGTTGAATATGCAGTGTTACTGTGGTCCATTTTTTTCCTGGAAGTTAACATTCAACATTATTATTGATATTTCTTGTCTATAGCATTAAATTGGTCATTTTCTTGGCTGCCTTTTCTTCTCTTATTTCTGTATCTGTCTTTAGTTTTCCTGGGAGAACACTCCTGTCAGAACTTCTTAAAGAGTGGGTCTGCTATTGGAAAATTATTTCGGGTCTTGTTTATCTGAGAATGTTTTTATCCTTTCTTTCCATATGAAAGATAATTTTGCTGGGTATAGTATTCTTGGTTGAAA
>NW_006159904.1:5896389-5909189 GCF_000334495.1 Tupaia belangeri chinensis | reverse complement strand
CAGTCTGGCTATGATGTGCCTTGGAGAAGATCTTCTTGGGTTGATTCTATTAGGGGTCCTTTGTATTTCTCGAGTCTGGATATTTGAATGCCTCTCTAGATTTGGAAAGTTTTCTTCCAAGATTTTATGGAATAGATTATCAATGCCCTTATTAGTTTTCTCACCTTCTGGGATATAAATTAGCCAGATGTTTGGGTGCTTAATTCTGTCTAGTATTTCTTGTATAGTATTCTTGTTTTTTTGGTTTTTTCCTAAATCAGAGGTTTTGCCTTCAATATCCGAGATTCAATTTTCTGCATGGACTCATCTGCTTTTAATACTTTTGAGGGAAGTTTCGATTTCCTGAATGACAGCCTTCATCTCTAATAGCTCCATTTGATTCTTTTTTATGGTGTGTATTTCCTCTTTCAGGACATGGAAGAACTTCAGCACCTCCTGAAGCTCATTGTCTCTTTTCTTCTGCATCTTCTGGAGGTCATTATTTTTCAGCTCTTGCATCTCGTTTAGTTTTGTCACTACAAATATTCTGAATTCTTTATCAGGCATTTCCAAGAGTTCTACAATACTGTCTGTGGATGATGAGCAATTGTTCTTTTCCCTTAGGGAGAGATATTTTCTTGGTTTCTCATGTTTCTTGTGCCTCCGCGGTGGTTTCTGGTCATTCTGTGACAAAAATCTCTCCTCCATTGTACTTCACAATGTGGTATCCACAGAAAGAGATTACTAATTCAGATTTATAAAAAGAAATTTCTTCCTTAAAGTAAGAGGTTCAATAAGCATTGAGAATTTCAGTGACTCTTGTCAGAGTATTTTGGGAGTCTAGAAGAAAGAGTTTAGAGCTTCCCTATTTTCTCTCTTTCTATCTATCTCTCTGTCCCTGGTGAGCACATGTGCCCTGTAACAACCCCTCCAAAAATATTGGAATTAGAGAATCCCAAAGAGGTCCAGTGACTTCTCCAAGGTCCTGGCAAGTCCATACAAAGTGAACAGATGGCAAATCTCCCTTTTCTTGAGTCATTAAACCACACTGAGCCCCAGCCAACACCAAGGAGCATGAATGTATTCCTATTTATGTGTAAGTACAATTTTATGCCAATTTATTTGTAAGTCATTGTTCCCTCAGTGAGCAGTGCCAGCTGCTCCTTGCCCAGCTCATGCAGACCCAACCACAGGCCTGCCATTAACACATGAGCCTGTCACTGTCCTGCCCCCAACATCCTTCAACATAGGCTTTCCCACCGAATTAGAGCAAAAACCTCCTCAGTCTGATGTAGCAGATTTCTTGGAGACATTCCCTGTCCCCTCTCCTTTGGGGTAGGCCCTGCATGCATCTTATTGTAAAAAAACATATAACTGCATCTTTTCCCCGAGCCAGTCACTGTACTTGTCCCACGTGGCCATGACCCAGGAGTAGAATGGATTGAGCCAGGGTGGGACATCTAATCCAAACTGTGCCAGTCAAACCTTCCTCTCACAACTGAGGAAATGGGACCCTTAGGGTAAGGAGGAGTTGACGTAGTGGCAGCCATATGTGACCCATATGCATGGAGGCACAGAGAGGCTGCCCTCCGAGGGAAGCGGGTGAAGCAGTCATGATGAGTGTCTGAGGACAACAGGCTCAGAGAAATGGAAGTCTACCCAGCTGCTGACAGCACTCCATCCTGCCACTGACCCTCCCAAAGCCCAGCAGTGTCTCTGCCACTGAGTTCTGTGAGATCTGCCTTTGGAGCCCATTGATACATTATGTTTACTCTGCTCAAGTGGGTTCCTGCTACTTAGAAGAAAACAACCCCTAAGACATTTAACTTGTCTCCTTTAGAAAGTCCACCAGTTCTCCTGGAATAATCGGCTCCCTTTTAAAATAAGAATGTGGCCAGGCATTGTTGGAAATGACTAATGGGAACCTTTAGTCATTCATATCTTTTTATCTTTTTTTTTTTTTTTTTGAGAGGTTTTCACTATAGGGCACATGCGCTCGCCAGACAGACAGACAGACAGAAAGCGAGAAATCACCCTCCAGGGGGGGATGGCCACGCCACAATCCCCTCTCCTCCATTCTCCTCTTGGGATCCTGGGCACGCACGCACACGCACCCAGCGTGAGTTTTAAGCCACCGGGTTCGGGACGCGAACCGCGGTCGACTACGTGGGAGTCCAGCGACATAGCCATTATGCTAACTGCTGGTTCCCAGTCATTCACATCTTAGTGCAAACCAGTTCAGTAACTTCCTTTCATCCAAGACTACCTAGCTAGAATCAGGGACACTTAGGGGATTCAGCATTTTGATGAGAGAGAGAGAGAGACAAAAAAAAAAAAAAAAAAGAGGTATTTTAGAGTATGGGCTCCCAGGGGAGGGAAGGTCTGGGTGTAGAGAAAGTAGCTTCAGTTACTGGAAAATTTGCTGAAGGTTAGTCTTGTTCCCAGTAATAAGGAAAATAATTCATTATCATAGGACTCATTAGTATTTTTAATTTACACAATGCCTTCCTTCTCATTATGTCGATGGAGGTTCATTATGAGAAAGAGATTTCAGAGTGGAATTTATGTTGGACATTGTCTTCTAAATATGGCAACGAGGATGTTTATTACATGGGTACATGACTTGAAGCAAATCTCTCTGTATAAACTAATTAAGAAGGGATGTAAAACTGTGTCAAGCCCGCGTAATACTGAAGGAGAGATGCTGGGTGTTGTCGAGTGCATGATTTTAGCAGTGCCTCAACAACACTCACAGTGCTTCTGACCTCACAAAATTCTTGGTATGATAGATTTTAGTAGAAAGTGATTAGAATTTCTATTAAGAAACTTTTGGGACCAGCAGTTAGCGTAATGGCTATGTCGCCGGACTCCCACGTAGTCGACCGTGGTTCGAGTCCCGGATTGGAGTCTTGGATTGGAGTCAGAAAGTGGTAAGGGTAAATTGGGCCTTCCCCCTACCCTCAACCTCAACGCATCCCTCTTTATCCAGTTCTACCCATGTAATACGTACTTATCAAGGGCCTGCTAAATACCAGACCTAGTGCTAAGTGCTAAGGATCCCTTATGGTGCTCACCAGGCAGTACCAGGCATTAGACATCTTATGTGACACACCTACACTCACAACTGAGGTTCACGCTTATGCCATAAGAGTGAAGATGCTATGAGTACATGGGGTGGGGTAGGGTGGGTGGTGTCAGGGCCCACATCATCAATGAAGTGGCATTTCAGCGAGGATTTTGTGGAGCAGCAGGAACAAGCAGTCAGGAGGCTAGAGAGGACTGGGGATGGGAAGGACTGTGATGCAGGCCTGAGCATAGCCTCTGCAAAGAGATCTTTAGGTTGGAGAGTTCAATCAGGATGGCCGCAGCTGAGTGAGCAAAGTGGAAATGGAGCAAGGGAAGGCTGGGGCCTCCAAGGCCAATGTCAAAGACACTAAACTTGCCTGAAACCAAGGAATGAATTTAAGCAGAAAGAAACAAAATAGTATGTTTAGGGTCACTCTGTCAGCTCTGTGGAGGAAGCCTCTGATGGGAAGCCAGGCCCAAGTAGACACAGAGAGCCCGGCCCTTGCATTATCGATCAAACTACATCGTGCTGGTCAAGGTGGCTTGGGCAGGGTGGTAGCAGTGGAGTTGAAGGGAAGGGGACAGACTGGAGAAAAATTATGGAGGTTACCTGAAGCCATGATAATTGACTGGACACAGGAGGAGAGGAAGGAAAGGTGCCAAGTATGGCCAAAGGATGGAATCATGCCGGCCACCCAGGTGGGATAATGAGAGAAGGGGCAGATCAGCAAGGAAAGGTTAGGGTTTCGGTTTTGGACATGCTGGGTTTGAAGTGCTTAAGGTCTGATCTGGGAGCTCGGAAGAAAGATCTG
The DNA here is from genome assembly GCF_000334495.1 of Tupaia belangeri chinensis. Classification (NCBI taxonomy): domain Eukaryota; kingdom Metazoa; phylum Chordata; class Mammalia; order Scandentia; family Tupaiidae; genus Tupaia; species Tupaia belangeri. The sequence continues at coordinate 5,905,332 of NW_006159904.1, read as the reverse complement.
GGCCGAATGGAGATCCTTGAAAGCCAGGGCACGCGATGGCATTAAGGCCTTGGGCAAGAATGACATCCTGAGAGAGAGTGTGCAGAGGGAGAGGAGAAGAGAGCCCAGATTTGGGCTGGGAGGAATCTCAGCCAGTAAGCAGGGGGAGGAGAAAGAGCAGAGAGAGGAGGAGCCACACCTCAAAGAGCTGAACCTCAGTCCCCACAGACAGCACACCAGGTGAGTGTGGGCGGTCATGCCCAGAGCTACTGTGCAGGTATGTGAGAATGGAGGCACACCCTCTGATTCAGCAACACAGGAGTCGCAGGTGACCTCAATGACAGTTGCCCATGGTCATGGAGAAAGTCGGTACTGGACTGGGTTGCAGGAAGCAGGGCAAGTGAGGAAGTGAGGGGCGGGGCTGTGCTAGAGCTGCACTGGCTCCTCCTCCCCAGCACCGGGTCAGTGCCTCAGGCTGGTGTAGCGAGCCAGTGTTCCCAGTGTGAAGGGCCTGGATTTCACAAGCTGTCACACCAGGGGGATTCTAGGTGAGGAAACCTGCTTCATACCAGGGAGGATTCAAGTGTGGGCACCTGGGTCTCCATTCGCTCAAAGGACAAAGGTGCATGGATGGCTAGGTTTTTAAAGGTGTATTTATTGAGAGAGAAGGGGACACCCCCTACAGGGTCCCCATGCCACAATCCACGCCCAGCTCCAGGCAGCCCAAATCTCGGGCAGGTGCACAACACTCCTCTGACCCTGGGTGCTCAGGCAGGTCCCAGTGTTGGGAGTTGCCAGGGATGGTAGCCCTGGTTAGACAAATATAGATCAGAGAACTAGCCTGGAACACAAAGAAACTTCAAGGAGGGATGATATGACCATCTGTATTACACACAATAACACCCTGCAGCATGAGACTTAGAAGAAACAAGAATGAAGAACAAGCTAAAGAAAAAAATTAATAGGTCGAAGGACATCTAAGGGCATGTGTGTTAGAATAAACGAAGGCTCTATCAATAAAACAGGATAAAAGGCGCCTCTGGAACAGCCAGTGCTGTTTGCCTCCCTGGGCAATGGCCCCTTCTGTCTGTGGCGTACAGCTCTAGCTCCCTCAGTAAACTTTGTGCTCAGCCTGTCTACTTGTCTTTCAACTCTTTGCTGCGACGGGCACACGTGGACCTCGAATTTCTCAGCCTAACACAAGCACTCAAAACCAGGACCTTTCCCTTGTGGGTCAGTTGTGTTACCACTGCACCACCACCTGGCCCAGAGATTCGGTGATGGTGGTGGTAGTTTTCTTTTTGCCAGAGGGCATCTGTGCTCACCAGACAGACAGAGAGCGAGCGAGAGGAGAAAGTGCCCCCCATGGGGCATGGTCACACCACAATCCTTTCTCCATTCCTCCTTCCTTTTGGGATTTTGGACACACATGCACACACCCAGCTGTGTTTCTCAAGCCTCTGGGTTCAAAATGTAGGATCCAAGGGAACCAGCAGTTAGCGTAATGGCTGTGTCGCTGGACTCCCACGTAGTCGACCGCGGTTTGCGTCCTGGACCCAGTGGCTTAAAACTCACGCCGGGCGCGTGTGTGTGCGTGCCCAAGATCCTGAGAGGAGAATGGAGGAGAAGGGATTGCGGCGTGACCATACCCCTGGGGGGTGATTTCTCGTTTTCTATCTCTATGTCTCTGTCTGTCTGTCTGGCGAGTGCACGCGCCCTATAGTGAAAAACCTCTCAAAAAAAAGTAGGATCCGACCTGGCTGCCTTAAAACCCAGGCCATGGAGGAAGCCCAAGATTGGGGTTTTAAACTCCCCCAAGTGAATGCCTGTTAGTGATACCAATACTAACCAAGTCCCAGCACATACGCAGATAAGGGGCCTTGGCTGACTTACTGGCCAAAAGACCTAGAAGAGCAGTCACCACAGACCCCCACGGAGGGCCCACCACTGCCCAGGGGCTGTAGCCGCTCAGACCTGCCCTGGAAGTGTGTGTGTGGGGGGCTGCCTAGGAGGCTGCACAAAGTAGCCCAGGGTGCTCAGGGCTGGGAGGCTTTTGGGTTTCATCAAAAGCAGCCTGGATAGCTGGCAGAAAACCCAAGCCAATAGACAGATGATCTCCAACTTCTGAGCTTAATTCTCTCTTCTTAGGAAGGCCCCCGTGCAGGTTAATACCAAGAGCCTCACCAGAGCTTGAAGTCCTTCCCACTTCTGGTCTGAGGAGCTCCAGACCCCACCAGCCTCCCTGGGGTCTGAAACCTGCCTGCCTCCCTGTGAGCTGAAGAGGATACATTGACTCTAGGAGCTCGCTGATTACTGAGGGAGTGTGCCCAAAACAGTCATAATAAATAATCTGCTACTCAACAAGAAAGGGCTCACTCCCTGCCAGGCATTGTGCTCAAAGGAACACTGTTTCCTTTCTTTTTTTTTCTTGTAGATATATTATTATACTATAATAATTATAATATAATTATACTAATGATAAAATTATAATATATATATTTACATACAGTGAAATTCTTTGTGCATGTATACACGCCTCTTATGAGTTCTGACTGATGCGGACTTGGGTACCTCTGCATTCAACTGCGGTGTGATCAGAACGGTTCATCACCCCACCCTCTTACAGTCACACACATTCCCCCTGAAGTCACATCCTCCTCCCGCCTCTAACCCCCCCGCCTCCCGCAGTCACTGATCTGCTCTTAGTCCCTATAGGTTTGTCTTCTCCAGAATGTCACTTAAATAGAATCATGCAGTCTGCACCTCTGATGCACTTAAGATTCATTCACAGTGTCACATACGTCAATATTTTGCTCTCTTTTATTGCCGAACAGTATTCCGTTGTATGGAAGTAGCACGGTTTATTCACCAGTTGAAGGACATCTGGGCTGTTTCTGGTTTGGGGCAATTATGAATAAAGCTGCTATAAACATTCGTGTGCATGGTTTTACAGGAACACAAGTTATATCTCTTGGGTGAATAACTCACAACTCTCTTAAATGCTCATCTCTGGCTATAAAAATATCATTAGTCCCTTTTACAGAATGGAAAGTCAAGCTTGGAGAGATTTAAGCAACTTGCACATTGTCACATAACTAGTGAAGCTGGACTATGAGGCCAGTCACACTCACTTGCATAGTTCAGCCAACATGGTTTGAGCCCCTCCTAAGAGTCAGGCAGAATCCAACCTCTGGACGGGTGGTTTCAACTGTGCTAAGATAGGCACACAGAGGGTGCTATGGTACCCAAAGGGGAGCACCACACCAGGCTTGGGTGGGGAACCAGCCCAACAGAGTCACGGAGGACCGATAATATTTACCAGGTAGAGGACAACCCAGACAGAGGAGCAGTAGGGACCAAAGCAAGAGGTGGTACTGCTAGTGACATGTTCCAGAAATAGCAGACTGCCAAAGGACCTCTGTAGGAAAACAGTGGGAAATATATTTAGACAGGTAGGTGAGATTCACTAACAAAGGACTTCAGTTCCAGATTAAGGAATGTGGATGTTAAAACAGTACTAGCTACCATTTCCACAGTGCTTCCCATTTCCCAGGTACTGGGCCTCTGTGAGAATCTTAACGGTTTGTGAGCTGGAAGGAGATCTTAGGAACAAAACAGTGCATGAGTAAAACTCAGAGTAAAGGTTGTGACAAGTAAATGCCCAGCACCAAATATATCCTATGTCTAAGAAAGGATCCTACCCTGAGAGTATTATTCTCTGCATTCCACTAAGACTTCAGACCTACCTCCTCCATGGATGGAAAGAGAACTTTCCACATGGTTAGTGAAATTGTTTGTGTGTCTAATTCTTCTCCAGACCAGGAACTCCTTTAACTTCTGAACACTCATCATTGGCTACAGCATATGGTATATAGTAGGCCCTTTATAAATACTTACAGAACAAATGAGGTGCTTTGGTTCATGAAATACTTTTCATTAATAAATAGTTATCACACAGAATTCTATTTCCACATAAAATGTAAGAAAAACACACCCTTGTAAAATCTACCAATAATTTCATTGTTTGACAATATTCACTCTCTCTTCACCACCTCCACAGAAGGACACTTCTCTGATGCTTGATTTGGGACTCATGTTGATCAACTGGATGTTGGCAGATGTAATATAAGCAGGAGGATTGGAACTGTCTGCACACTTGGGCTTTTATAGTTGTCAGGAGAACACACTCTGGCCAATCTAGTGGTCCTAGGAGGATGCAAGACATTTGGAACATAATCCAAACCCAACTTGCAGCTTAGAGACACTCAGCTGAGGCCGCTGAGATAAGCCCAACCCACCAACCTGTAGAAGAATCAGCAAAAGATACATGCTTATTATGGTATGTCCTGAGATTTTGGAGTTGTTTGTTATGTAGCAATAGCTGACGGATACAACCTAACACTAAAATTCCCCCAACTATAATGTCCTTTGTTTAGGAAGATGAGTTACAAACTCTGGTTTCAGACCATCTCAGTTTCCTCATCTGTAAAAACCTATACAATTACTATGGAGATTGAATGAAAAAATAGAATACATACACACACGCACACACACACACATATAAATATATAGCTATAGCACCGCCCTGGTACATGGAAAGTTCTCCATCTGTGCCATTATTATTCAGTTGTTTTTTGGACCTTGGGTCTGAGTGTTGAACAGCAGTTATCACTGTGGGCGGGGACATGCTAGTGAAGAGAGTTCCAGAACGCCAATAATGACATTTATTGTAGACTGCTGTATGTCCTCCTGAAACGACCTCAGGTGAACTTCCCCACCTTCTGCTAAAGAACTGAGGCACCACTGCCTGTTTATTACAGTCAATTAACCAGTGACACAGCTGTCCTGGTGGAGGTAGAATCAGTGTCCTCGTCTTGTGTCCTGTGCCGTGAGAGGCTAAGACGTGGGTGAGAGTTTTAATCTGCTAACGCTAGGCTGTGGCAGGCTGCCAGCAGAGCACTTAGCACAGCTCGCCTCCTGCCCATCTGTCTTCACTCCTCATGGACTCTCAGTGCCGTTGAATGCTAACAGGCAAAATGTACCTAACTAGAGAAGACCCCATACACAGGGGTGAGAGCAGAAACCAAGCAGAAACTGTCTCCTGTGAGCTCTTCACCTCCATGGCTCATCTACCCACAAACCTACCAAGACAGTTCATTTTTGTCCCACAGCAGGATAGACTATGAAAGCCTTTTTGTACCGCACCCACCCCTGCAAAAGGTCAAGGAGAATTACGTCCAGCCCTTATCTAATTCATATAATATGATGTCTCAACAAAGAGTCTTGTGCAGGCATGGGCTCTGAAAGGATCTCACACAGAATCCATCAGCTTCTGAGCCCTTAGAACCTGGTGATAAATTCTGCAAATACCAGTGTTTGCACTGTCCTCAGAATATCGGGAACCTACTGATGTCTAGATGGGGCTAGCAAATGTTTCTGGAGGCCCAACGGAATCTCCGAAAATAGAAAACAACCTATTCCACATTACATAATTGGGCTGGGAAAACATGTTTTATATTAGAAAGGCAGCCAACAATTTCCCAGGACTCAGACAGAGGTCTGGGTTTTTCATTTGGCCCTGAACCTGCTTAAGAACGACAATATTTTAACCTCTCTACAGCCCCACATCCCTCAAACAATGACACCGTGAGCTGCCCCCTCCATGGCTGGCATTCCTCTTGGTATACTGTGCTATGTCTTTCACTTCAGAGCTAATGATAAATAACAAAGCACGAGAATTATCATGCTTCTTGGAGAGGTGGGAAAGATCAATAAAATGTTTCTAACACAAATAGGAAATGAAAATGAAGTGATAGCAAGGAGCAGGCCAGAGCCTCACCAAGGTGCAACATAGGTGGCTGTATAATCCAGAAAGCAGGCCCTTGAGCATCTGTGAGGCCAGTCCACATTTCAAGTATTGCAAAGGCCTCCAGATTACCCTCCTTTTAATCTTCACCAAAAACCTCTGGCTCCACCAAGCACTATCCCCACTCTGGCTCAGCCACTTCTGGCGTAGCTAGTCACAGCGGTCCCAGAGCTCCTCAACCCTTCCTTTGCAATAACACAGTGACTGACGGGTGTGAGGGAGGAGACACTGGAGTTGGTGGAACTGTGTGCTGTTATGAACGTGAGCTGTAGAGGTAGTTGGACTGAGGTTCAAATTCTGGTGCCTCTACCTTGACTTTGGGCGAGCTACATAACCTCTCTCGGTCTCTTCATCTGAAATACACAGGAATACCCTCACCACAGGGCAGTCTTGAGGGTTAAATGACATACATATGTGTATAACACTCACTAGTGCCCAGCAGGTCTGAAACACTCAGCAGAGTTTTGTGGGATGATAGATAAGCCACAAAGTCAGGTTCACCCTGAGCAGTTGCAGAAAGCCCTGAGCTTCAAAGGGCTTTGTGCGTGGCTTAATATTCTGTTGTCACTGTATTGAAATCCTTAGTAATTTTGAACATGGAGCACCATATTATCCTCTGGCGCGGGGCTTTGCAAAGTTTACAGTCAGACTTGCTGAGCAGCCACCTGGGAGGCCAGCTGTGGTCCTAGGAGTCTGCCACACTCCAGCATGACCCTACATTTTCGTATTTTTGGTAATTTCAGTAAATATCTCATGTGGAAAAAAGTCAAAGATGGAAATATTTTATATTAAATCTGTGTCATTTCATAGCAGGCTTCCAGGCATTTTTTATTTTAATTTTTATTTATTTATTAAAAAAATATTTTTAACTTTATTTATTTTAATTTGACTGGAGAGGGACAGACTAAGAGAGAGAAAGAGAGAAAGCAAGCCGCCAGGTCCAGGACTCGAACCACAGTTGGCCACATGGGAGTCCAGCACCCTTAACCACCATGCCACCTGCTGGCCTGTCCAGGTACTTGTTTTTAAAATGCAACCCCACCACTAGGGAGAAAATTTCTTCCCCATTCCTAACTTTTACTTCTTCAGGAATGCAATTAGGGTGATTCTGTCCTTCCTAGCCCCTCATCAGTCCATGGGAGAAGAGAAGAGAGCCCTTATTATTATTATTTTGAAATTATGATCTCTGACCTACAATAACCCTTGTACACTTTTGCAGGATACAGTATGGTTTTCCAAAACATGCATATAGTGTGTAATAATCAAATCAAGGATATAGACATATTATCTTCAACATTTAGCATTACACAATGTTGTACACATTCCATAACAGTTCTCCTAGTTTAAAAATATTTTTATGAGGGACCAGTATAATGGTTACATTGCTGGACTCCCACGCAGTCGACCATGGTTCGAATCCCAGACCTGGTGGCTTAAAACTCATGCAGGGCGCATGTGCGTGCGTGCCCAAGATCACGAGAGGAGAATGGAGGAGAAGGGATTGCTGCGAGGCCATCTCCCCAGGGGTGATTTCTCACTTTTTGTCTCTCTATATCTCTTTGGCAAGTGCAAGCACCTTATAGCAAAAATCTCTCCTGAAAAAAAAAATTACGAAAGTACATATTGAATTGTCAGCAACATGTTTACTTAGCTGTAATATACAGCTCCATAACCTATTTCACTTGTTCACCTGCATTCTCCTGTCTGTTGCTCATTTTCTTCCAAGCCCCTCCTTCTTCGGAGCTTCTGGTATCTACCTGTGCTCTTGGAGCATTTTTTAAAAGTAAATTTTATAGATTTGGAGACAATGAACAGGGCATGCCCACTCTGCTCCTTCCTTTCTTCTCTTCCTGGGAAGGAAATGGAGGTGAGTCCAAGGTGATCGGGTAGATGGATCTTTCTAACCCTTATGTTCAATATTCGGAAACCATTTGGCTCTCACACGGGGCCATGCCCTTCAACTCACCTGATCATAACAATAGTGACATTTTGGTTTTCATCAGTTATTCTATTGTCTTAGCCTTCAATCTATTCAGTTCTTAAGTGAGAAGAGGATTGCTATTTAATGGATACCTCAATGACCCCAACAACTACATGAACTCTTGCAATTTGTCTTGTGACCTAGGACAATACTTAATTGAAACAGCTCAATAAAAGTTTAACTTACTACAAGCAAGTGTTGTAGGTACTAGGGAGGCTCTTAGACGCATTGTATCTCCAAGCTGAATGGCACCAAGATAATCAACTCCAGACCCCTTGGTTCAAGGAGAAGGCCCAAAGAGGTTAACGTCTCATTCGTTGGTTCTGGAAATTGTGTATCAGATTTACCTAGAAGACTTGTTAGAAGGGATTTAATTCTCAGCTCCCTCTGGAGTTTCATATTGAGTAGATTTGGGGGAGGGACCCCAAAATGTACCTGACTACTAGGTTCCCAGGTGATGCTAATGCTGCTAGTCTGGGGACCCCACTTTGAGAGCCACTGGCCTGACCAACTGTTTCAAACTGTTCTTACAGAGCAGGGACTGGAGCCCACATATCCTGTTCTCCAGCCAAATGGCCTTTTTGGTTCATCTTCTTGTCGAATGGTTTCACTTTACTCAGCTCTGGCCAGAAGTTCACTTGGCTGCAGTTTTTATGTTTGTACTATCCACTGGAGCTGAACTTGCTTTCCTCTCCAAGATAATGTCTACACTGAGCCTTGAGCTTCCTAGAAAAAGAATGTGTTAGCAATACTAAGTATTTCTGGCACTAGCACGTAGTATAAGAAACATGAAAAGAGAGAATGTTTTATGAAGAAAATAAACGCAATTTAAAGATAAATGCCAAGGACCCAAAAAGTTGATCCATCGTTTTTAATCCTTCGACAGTTCACTTACGTCTGTCTTCATTTTGTGGAAACAAACAAGAAAACTGCTTGCACTTACCTAGGGTATTGGTAGCAAAGTTCTTTTCAAGTCCATCTTCTGTGAGCTCTCTTTCATTGACCATGCAACCTGCATTATTGATCTAGAAATTACAGTTCCCATTTCAAAATAATGAAAAATAGGGCTAAGGACTTGTTTCCAAACCCCACACCTGTACCACCTCCAGTCTCAAAA
>NW_006159904.1:5892595-5895348 GCF_000334495.1 Tupaia belangeri chinensis | reverse complement strand
AACATTCAAATGATGACAACGGTTCTGCTCAACTGTCCCTTCACTCCATACCCCTCCCCGGAAAATGCCACTTGTGCATAGGACTCCGCCATTGAACTATGCCAAGGTCTCTAGTTAAGGGACTTGGCTAGGCAATCTGATTCACGAGAAAATGCTCTGGGAATCAGTCTAGCCCAGCACTGGCCAGTAAAAATATTTGACTTTAAGGGAACCAGCAGTTAGCATAATGGCTATGTTGCTGGACTCCCACGTAGTCAACCGCGGTTCAAGTCCTGGACCCAGCAGCTTAAAACTCACGCTGGGCGCGTGTGCGTGCATGCCCAAGATCCTGAGAGGAGAATGGAGGAGAAGGGATTGCGGCATGACCATCCCCCCTGGGGGGTGATTTCTCGCTTTCTGTCTCTATGTCTCTCTCTGTCTGTCTGGCGAGCACACGCGCCCTATAGCGAAAACCTCTCCAAAAAAAAAAAAAAAATCTGACTTTAAGTCTTCTAGTAGCTACATTAAAAAGGTGAAAGAAACAGTTAACATGAATTCTAATAATATTTTTTATTTAACCAAATATATCTAAAACATCATCATTCAACATATAATCAATTTTAAAAATATTGAGATAGTATACATTTATTTTTCACATTAATCAAAATCTGATTTTTACATTATAGTGCATGTCAGTTTACACTAGCTACATTTTTTTTCTTTTTCTAGCCAGAGGGGACATTCATGTGCCCCAGAGAGAGAGAGAGAGAGAAAGTGAGAAAGCAACCCCTGTGGAGCATGCTCATGCCACAATCCTTTCTTTCTTTCAGGAGTTGGGCATGCACACACACGTACCTGGCATGTTTTTCGAACTGTAGGGTCCAAGATTCTAACTGCATGGTCAGCCATGTGGGGTTCGGCTCAAGTAACCACCAGGCTATGGGCTGGCCCAGACTAGATATATTTTAAATGTTCCATAGCCTTGGGACCAGCAGATGGCATAATGGCTACATCGCTGAACTCCCATGTAGTTGACTGTGGTTCAAGTCCAGGATCCAGTGGCTTAAACTCATGCCAGGTATGTGTGTGCGTGTGCCCAAGATCTCAAGAGGAGAATGGAGGAGAAGGGATTGTGGCATGGCCATTTTCCCAGGGGCTGATTTCTCGCTTTCAGTCTCTCTGTCTCTTTATTTTTGGCAAGAGCACACACCCTATAACAAAAACCTCCCCCCACCCCCAAAAAGAAGGTCCCATAGCCTAGCTATATTTTAAATGTTTGGACAGTCAGACTCTGGCTCAAATGTCACTTCAGAGCACATGAGAAAGTATTTGGACAGATGGGCCAGCTCGATGTCAGTAACACGCTGCCCAAATGAAGCTGAATCCACATGGAGGATGACGGGTTTGGTTCTCTAGTCAACCTGGACACACCAAGGCATGTCCATGATCCTGGCTGCCTGGAAAGGCCAAGAGGGGACTGTAGAGTGAGACCTTGTTGAGAGTGCTTGTCTTTCCCTGCCCCTCTTTCTCAACAAATAAACTTTAAAAATATATAAATAAATTAAAAAGAAATTATTTGAATAGAAAATTAACTTCACTCGAGCAGAATATCTGGGAAGAGAGTAGATGGGCACTTTCCCACCTGAGTCCTCCCCGACAGCAGATTTGTTTTCTGCAGTGGGTATTCTTTTGGACTAAACTCTTTCTTTTTAATTTTTAAAATGTTATTTATTTATTTATTTTTATTTTTAATTTGCTATAAGGTGCATGCACTCACCAGAGAGAGAGGGAGGAAGTGGAAAGGCACCCTCTGGGGGCAGGGGAAGGGCCATGCTGCAATCCCTCCTCCATTCTTCTCTTGGGACATTGGGCACACATGCACCAGGTGTGATTTTCAAGCCCAGGGTCCAGAAGTTAAACCTTTCAGTCGGCCATGTGGGATCCAGCAGCCTTAACTTCCACACCACCTGCTGGCCCCTTGACTAAACTGTTTTATTTTCCCCTGGACTTCTAACTTTAATGTAATCCTTAAATCTACAGAGCTCAGGACAGTTATAGAAACTGCTGTTTTATGAGAAATGGAACACACACATCCTCCTGTAATACCTACCCCGTGGATGGCCCCTTCCTGTCCTGACAAATCTAACCAGCATGCTGGGTCTCTTCTTGAATTCAGTGAGGAAACTTTATTATAGGAACAACCCCAAGCCAAATGATGCTTATTAAGATTCTTACACAAAGATGCCCAAACGCACAGATCCACCCACATCCATGATGAAAAAAAATAGAGATTTAGCCTCAAAATACATACATGAAGCTTACCAGAACATTGAGTTTATGTTCCTGCTTGAAATTTTCCACAAATTTCCATATTCTCTTAGGATCAGACAAGTCCACAATATGCAAAAATATGTTCTAAACCAGAAAGCAAAAAAGGTTGTGAAGATATACACTAGTATTTTTCTAATTTAAATATACTTCATGCACACTTTGAAAAACCTTATTGTATGCTATAGAGGTAGGGAGCAATTAAAAGTGAATAAGAAATTGGGACCACCAGTTGGCGTAATAACTATGTTGCTGGACTCCCGTATAGTCGACCATGGTTCGAATGGCTTAAACTCACGCTGGGCACGTGTGCGTGCGTGCCCAAGATCCTGAGAGGAGAATGGAGCAGAAGGGATTGTGGTGTGGCCATCCCTTCTGGAGGGCAATTTATCATTTTCTGTCTCTCTGTCTTTCTGGCGAGTGCACGCTTCCTATAGCAAAACCTC
>NW_006159904.1:5878336-5892330 GCF_000334495.1 Tupaia belangeri chinensis | reverse complement strand
GGCGAGTCCCCGTTCCCTAAAAAAAAACCTCTAAAAAAAAAAAAAAAAAAAAAGAAAGAAATCATTAAGAAGTACATGGTTTTTAAAAACTGAATACTTCAGAATGATATAAAGTAGAACATAACAGTTCCACTCTGCAAAAGTAAACCATTGTTTATAATCGACCAGAAATAATTTAAGCATATGTCTGTGTGTGTGCAAATATACTGTGTGTATACACACGCATAATAACCATCCTGATGATGGCTCACTGCATGTGGCTTTCATTTGCACTGGCCTGACGACTGACGACACTGAATGTTTTCAGGTATCTGTTGGCCATTTGTGTGTCTTCTTTGGAGAAATATCTTTTCAAGCTCTAAGTCCATATTTGAACTGTTTTGTTTTGTTCTGTTTTGTTTTCTATTGAGTTGCAAGATTACCAATATGTCTTAGAAATGTTTTATTATATATCAACCTGCCTTATTCCTGTTAGTGGCTATGTAACATACCGTTCCACGGACATGCTATAGTTTCCTCTGCCAATCCTTGAGGATTTTTGTCAATATTTTGCTCTTCCAACAATATCATAGGCATATCATAAATGGGAGATGACGACTTCCTCTGTGACCCTTGGTCCTTGTTTATGGTGCTTATTAGTTTCACCAAATACAGCTACTTCCCCAGGAGACTGAGGACTGAGAACGCCCTGATGGAGGAACTTTGTCAAATGCCATTCTTTTCCCCTTGGTGGTACACACAGTTCTATACAGGATAGATGATTGACGTACTTCAGTGGTTTAAGCTTCTTCTCTGTACTCAGTACATGAATCCGAACTTATAACCTAAGCATCCAATGAACACGAAGATACCCTCTGAGCTTCAGCAGACTATGTGACCAAACCTAAGTCAGCGACTCCTGCTGCTGCAGAGACCGAGCAATGAACTTACAGATGGGAATCTGAGCAACTGTCACCATTCTGTCATGAAAGCAGGAAAGTCAGTGCCTTGTCTCAGTTTCCTCCATGAATTAAGCCATAGGACCCAAAGCTGTGGCCAGATCTTTCTACTGATCTTAAGACATACTGTTTTCTTACCCTGAGACAAAGCCTCAGAAAATGAGAAAACAGAAGCAACCCCATATTTTCATAACTCAGAAAGTCTGTAGTCAGTTTGAATACCATTATCAGGCTTAAGTCTCACACAAATGAATATTTCTCTACCTTCAAAGGAAGGGAAAAGTATTGTCTGTCCAGGACCATGCTCTTTAGAAGTGCCTGTGAAGGATCCCGCCTAGCCAGAGTGCACATAAGACTCATACCTGGATCAGGTGTGAGCCTGGACCAATGACAGCAATCTGAGTCTAGACACCTAATCCTTTAATTTTGAGGCCTTCTCAGCAAACCACCCAAAATGCCCTCCCACCCACAGCACCGCGTAGTACTTATGCAAAATCCAAGTTAAAAACAGCAACGAGGGCCAACCAGTGGGGTGGGGTGGTGATTGTGGCAGCTGGATCCCATGTGGCTGACTGTGTAGTTCAAGTCCTGGATCTAGTGGCTTGAAAAACATACCAGGTGAGACCAGCAGTTGGCATAATGGCTATATTGCTGGACTCTCACGTAGCTGACCGTGGTTCGAGTCCCAGACTTGGTGGCTTCAACTCATGCCAGGAATGTGTGCATGTGTGCCCAAGATCCCAGGAGGAGAATGGAGGAGAAGGGATTGCGGTGTGACCATCCCTCTGGGGGGTGATTTCTCGCTTTCTCTCTCTGTCTCTCTCTGTCTTTCTGGTGAGCGTAGCAAAAAACCTCTCACCACCCCTCCCCCCCAAATAAAAAAAAACTAGGTGTGTGTGTATGCAAGCCCAAAATCCCTAAAGGAGAAAGACGTGGAGAAGGGATTACAGTGTGACCATCCCCATGAGGGTGCATTCTCGCTCTGTCTCTCTCTGGCAAGTGGGCATGCCCTCTGGCAAATTAAAACAACAACAAAATTTAAGTGAGCTAAGACCAGTTCTGCTTTGAACATTCCACGGGCTCCTTGAGCTTTCTGGGGCTCTTAAGGGACCTCAGCATGAAAATGAAAGAGAGAATCACTGCCCTAGACAAGTCAGCTACGGAGCCTGGTGAAATGGAGCATCGGGAAAACATGAAGGAAATCACCCATCTCTCTCTGGGACAAAATAAGAAGCAAGAAGCCTTCTGAAAGGGGAGGCCAGCTGTCTGCTGCGGCCAGGAGAAAGCACTGGGAATAGGTATATGGGTGTAATAATCCCATGTGGATTCTCATAATGAAAGAACTTGCCCTAAGAGCCACTGGCCCCACTGTCCTAACTCTTTAAACCCTGGAATACGAATGTGATACTGAAATTGAACAAAACTTGCCAAGTCACCATCTAGTTGCTATGTGGCCCAGAAGTCAGAAGGACGTCGATCTACCTATGTCGGAGCAGTTCCCATGATGAGCAAACAGTAAACAGTGCACGAACGTGCTCTCAGGAGCAGAACTCACCATCAGGGATGAAGTGGTATTTATTATGAATGGTGAGTACTTGAGAGGCTAACCTAATCATACTCAAGAAGCTAGAAATCCACGTTGGCCTGGGAAAGCTGAAAGTAGAAACTATATTGGAATTGATGGAGTCAACCCCACACAAGACCTAAGTCACTTCACAGCACCTTCTAGCCAAAACAGGAGGGCAGCAGGAGTTCAAGTGTTCCTCAGCTTTCTACGCCTTTAGGATCTCTCGCTAAAGCCCAGTTTAATCATGAGAAAAGCATCAGACAGATGCCAAATGAGGGGCATGCTATGAAACATTTGACCACTATTCCTCAAAACTGTCAAGGTCACCAAACACTAGGAAGTCTGGAATTATCATGGCCAAGAGAAGCGAAGGAGACACAATGACTGAATGTACTGTGGGAAGCTGGACAGGATCTGGGAGAAGAAACAGGACACTGGGGGGGGGGAGGGGAACAGAGGAAATGCAAACCAAGTATGAAGTCTGGTAAGTAACACCCTACATTGGCTCATTAGTTGTGACAAATGAACTACACTAATATGAGATGTTAATAAAGAGGAAACCGGCTGTGGAGACCATGGCTACGCTGTACTATTTTCACAATTTTTCTGTGCATCAAAAACTATCTTAAAATTTTTTTTATTTTTTAAAAATCTTGCTTTAATTGCCAGAGAGCATGTGTGCTCACCACAGTGAGAAAAAGAGAGAAAGAGAAAGCACCCCCACACACAATGGAGCACGGTCATGCTATAATAATTTTTCCTCCAATTCTCCATCCCGTCAGGCTCTGGGTACACGTACACACACACACACACACACACACACACACACACACACACGCCTGCCATGTTTTTCAAGCTGCTGGGACTTCAGTTGCAGTCAGCCATGTGGGATCCAGCTGCCCATGCATGGGACTTAACTGTTGCATTATAGGGTCAGCCCCAAAGTTTATTTTCATATGTTAGATGTTTTTTATAACATTTTTTTACCTTTAACAAAATGTTGTCCAGGGAGGTAACTAATAGGTGCCTTTTGTTCCAAGCAAGAAGGTCAGGAACTCAACCAGATGTTCAAGCAGGAACAACACCTGGCTTTCTCCCCCGGGCTCCTTGGGGGCACTGTGCCAAGTAGACTGGAGTGTCTGCATGTGTGTGGGGGGTGTGGTGGTGGTGGATTTGCTCTATGATAACAAGCATTCTTTTCTCCAAGCTTGGGGCCACACACAACCTCTCAGAAAGATCAGGTCCGCCCAATATTCGCCTCTCCATACACACAATCTTACCAAGCCAGTGTGCACATGAAGCTCAGATTCCCACATGACTTTATGCCTTCCCTGGTGCCCAGCTGGTCCATACTCACCTGACTCAGCAGGCCTAACGCATATCTCATCCAGATCCTTCTGCCCCAGGGACTTCTGCTCATTGCTGCCCACCCTACCTTCCAGCCAGGACCAGCCCTGACAGCACCCTCACTGCTCTACCAAATATCTCCTCTGCTCCTGGGAGCATACAGGCCTCCAGTTCTCACTGAGCAGGGCCTTAGCACCACTGAAAGAGGACCAGGGGCCAGATGATGGAGCAGTAGTAACACAGTAATATTGGACCCACATGGGGAGATCTGGGGGCTGGGTCCTGGGGGCCCCTCTGTGCACACATATGTACCCAGAATTTAGGCTGGCTGAGGCTGGGTTGGACTACAGTGTGAAGACTCTACTGGGTGTCTGTCTCTCTCTTTCTCTGATGAAGCAATACAACTTCAGAGAGAGAAAGAGTACTAGGGAACTGAAAGCAGAGGACGGAAGATTGGGAGCAGTAATACTGCAGCTGTAAACAACAATAATGCCAGTAATAACGTGGAGAGGTATATGATTGAGAGCTATACTGACCGAGAATGTATGTTCCCATGGTACTCGGAACTTCCCATGTTGTAGCCTGGATCATGTTATTTTAGTCAGGATCAAAAGCACCTCTTTCAACAGAGGAAACTGAATGCAGGGACTGGTTTCCATGGGATTGGTGAAGTGTCCCAGAGATTAGTTAACAACAGGAAGCTACTACCAGCCCTAGGCTCAAGGCACAAGGTGAAAACACAGTGTGGTCCGAGCCCAGGGACATGAAGAACCAGAAAAGAGATTCTGCCTTTGCCAGGGAAGTCAGTATCCTGGCTTCCTCTTCCTCTCACCTACTAATCTCCCTGTACGTCCCACTGCTGGCCAAGCCCAGCCAGAAGCTGGCTGGTGTAGGAGCTGGAGAAATAGGGGATAAAGTACTATCACCCCTATTATTTTTCCCTTTTTTTAGGGAGAGGTTTTTGGTACAGGGCACGTGCGCTCGCCGAAAAGACAGAGAGAGACAGAGAGACAGAAAGCAAGAAGTCACTCCCAGGGGGGGATGGCCATGCTGCAATCCCTTCCCCTCTATTCTCCTCTCGGGATGCCCGGCGTGAGTTTTAAGCCACCGGGTCTGGGACTCAAACCATGGTCGACTACATGGGAGCCCAATGACACAGCCATTACACTAACTGCTGGTCCCTATCACCCCTATTTTTAATGAGGAAATGGAGGCTAAGGAAAGCTAAGAACGTTGCCCAAGTTCACAAGGCTAGCGAGTGCAGGACCTAGGTCCTCCCACCATGCCACGCTGTTGTGTGGGCCGCCCATGGATGGCAGCCAGCTGAAGCCGTGGAGTGGTGCTTATTGTAAATAGCGAGGAGCGCTGATGCCTGGTGGGGCCCAGAGGAGACACTGTGCCAGGAAAGGCTCACAGGTACCAGCAATGGGACACTGTCAGCCCTGGACCCCTAAGCTCTGCATGCTGGAAGCCACTTACAAACACAAAAGAGGAGTCGATGTCTGTGTGTGTGTGTTCCAAGCCTATCTGTGGGTGTGTATACAAGTGAGGGGGCAGAAGATGAAGGGCTCGCTCTCTCCTCACCCTGGGAAACAGGTCTGCTCCCCTTTTCAGCTCCACATCCCTCCTAAAGGTGGTGGAGTTGGGCAGAAGAATGGTGTGGACTATAAACAGAACCATGTTATTATCTCTTTCTCTGTAATCTACTTTTTAAAAATTGTGACCCAAATGGCAGGCTAGACTCCAGGCAAACCTTCTCCTGTCTGTGGCCAGAGATTAGTATTCCTGTTGCATCCTGCAGCAGCACAACTGAAAGTTATCAGCAGGCAGACAGCCAGCTTTCAGCCTCAAGAACTGCAGCCCGCGGATCGCAGCGGCTCTTGTAGACATTAGAGGAAGATTTAGAGACCCTCACGCTCGCCGCCAGCACTAAGCCTCTATAAGGTACCTGATGGCGTGAGCCTAGGGATGTCTGTGAGACGGAATGGAACAGCCACTTGCTTTTAAAATGCTATTTTTTAAAAAATAAATAACCTTCATAACCTGATGCAAAATACTCTATCTTAGATTTGGGCTTCCCCACCCCCTCACTTTGGCCAATGTCCAAGCCTGGGGTGCTGTCTGGTCCTCCCCAGACCGCCTCTTAAGAGATTACCCCCTGTGTGGGGTCTGCTGGAGAAGGAGGCCCATGGGAGAGAGGTGTGGATGGAATGAGAACATTCTTTAGTGACAGTGAGTGGCTATGGCAACTGAGGGGCAGCCCCTGAGGTCCTCTCTCTCCACTTGACAGTGGGCTTCAGGTTTCCCATGCAAGGCCGGCTTCATGGGCGTAGGATCTGTGCAATCGCACAGACTCCACATTCAGAAGGTTCCAGAGCTTGGTTTAACAGTCTGCCTTCACCTTCCTGAAATTCTTAATAACTTTGTCATGAGGGTCCCACATGTTCATTTTGAAGTGAGTCCCGTGAATAATATTGCTGGTCCTGGTTTCTGACTCTTTCAGAAGAGGAAGAACCAAAAAATATAAGCCAGGTCTGAAAGCTCTTGTCAGACCAAACTCAGTTGCTGTTACTCCTTCTTGGAAGGCCAGTGGGTCAATATATAGTTTGTTGGCACCAGAGTTACTCCGATGTGTCTCTCTGGCATGGGCTCCCTCTGCGGTGGAAAGCCTGGCAGTGCCACGGTCCAGCGTAATGTCCCCTCAGCGAGGATCAGTTCCCCCTGCTGGCATCTGCTGTCTCCACAGGCAGCCCAGGGCCAGGGAGCTAAACCTTAGTGCTCCACTTACCCCGGTCACATCCAGCCTTTCAAAAGCCGGGCTCCGGCTCTCCGTGGGCAGAGGCTGCTTCCAAGGCAGAAGCACACTCACAGGCCACTGCCAGCACAGAAACCGCGGGCAGGAGTCCGGCCTCCTCACACTTGACCACGGAGGCAAAGATCCCCGCAGGAGGGCCAAGGAGCAGCTCACCTGATTGCCGCTCTCCCTGATGATCTCACCTTTGGCCCCTTCTGCTCTTCCTGGATCTCGACAAACCAGGTGAACTGTGCCACCTGGTGGAATTGAACAAAACCATCTGTGAGTTATGGCGACAGCTAACGGCAACAGCTTTACCAAGTGAAGCCACAAAAAGAATACATGAAATTGGGACCATTCTGTTTAATGTAGCTGGATGGGCTGACAGAGCGCTGAGGGGCGATCATGAGGGAGAAGCTGGATCTCTCTCTCTGGCCTATCTGGGCTGACTGACAGTGCATCTGGGATACTGTCCGATTTTTTTGTCCTAAAGTGTGTCAACACATCAAGGTGAAGAAATAGCAATCACGGTCACACCTGCGTCCCTAGCATCTAGTAGACTACCTGACACAGAGAACGCAAGCCTGGCTGCTCTTCTGGCTCACCTGGGTAGCTCTTCCTGCTCCATCTGATAGGCCCAGGCCCAGGTATATGGCAAAAACTCCCCAGGTGACCTCATGTCCAGCACTGTTCAGTGGTGGCAAACCATGGCCTATCACATGGTTGGGGCTCAGTAAATATTTATTCAATGTTGAGTCTATAAATGGGTGTATCATTCCAGCGACCATGCCATATCACCATCAATCCAGGTTTCTTTAAAGGGGGGTGTTTTGGCTGCAGCAGTTAAGAAGTAATTAGTACAGAATCTGCTTCTTTTTTCTTTTTTTTTCAGTAAAAATCACCACGTTATTAAACGGGGTCTATTTCGTCCTCTCTTCTCTCCACAACTTAAGAGCACTTCTTAGCTGCTAAGATCAGTTATCCTTTCCCTGACTCGGCAGATAATTAAATAAAGCTCCAAATGTAATATCCACCTGGCAAATGCCTAACTTTGCTTTAGAGAGAGAAAAGGGAAAACGTCTTCAGCATCTTGAAATGTGATAAATTCCTATTTCCCTGACTTCTGCGGGAACATAAATCTTTCCTGGAGAAGAGGCTCTGGAGAGACATAGCAAACTTTCTAGCCACTGCAGCACCATTCGGGCTGTTGTGTCCGTGTAAGAAATTCTGGCTTTTCTCTTGAAGACTTGGCTGGTTGAATAATTTACAGGCACCTGGAGAGTCTCTTTACACTCAGGGTCAGAGAGGGAGTGTAGGAGGCTGCTCTAAGCCTGGAGGCTGGACACCAGCAAGGAGGAAGTTAGTTCAGTGCACCCCCACCTCCAGTTGTTTGGAAGGCACTGGGTCTCAACAGGGCCCATCCAAACTGCAGTGGATTCCCAGGCTGTCCCATGCTCTCAGACTCTCCTTGAGAAGGCATGGGCTGAGCCCAGATATCCATGTGTTTGTTCTTATTTAAGTTCCACTGAGGATTCTGATGACCAGGGTTGTCTTGAGTTCCTTACTGTTCTTTCTTTCTTTCTTTTTTTTTTTTTTTTTTTTTTTTTTTTTTTTTTGCTACAGGGTGCGTGTGCACACCAGAAAGACACAGAGAGCCAGAGGAGAGGGCTAGAAAGTGAGAAACCCCCCCCCCCCCCAGGGGGGAATGGCCACACTGCAATCTCTTCTTCTCCGTTCTCCTCTCGGGATCTTGGGCACGCACGCACACACACCCGGCACGAGTTTAAGCAACTAAGTCTAGGACTCGAACCACGGTCGACTACATGGGAGTCCAGCCACGTAGCCATTACACTAGCTGCTGGTCCTGAGTTCCTTACTGTTCTTAATCAAAAAACACTGTGACACATGAGCTCTCCCAAGAATGAGTTACATGTTGAGGAGAGGGCTTCAGTGCCTTGCTCTGTCTCTAGCTGAAAGTTGGAAAGCTGGCAGCTGTGCCCATCCCCACGGGCTCCCAGGCCAGGCCTTCCTTCCTGCCTGCATCAGGCGTGCTCTGCCCAGTGCGGCCCAGCCACAGGCTGCCATGCGCTCACAGACACAGAAGTCAGTAGTAGCTCACCTCGCTTGGCTATTTCTGTGGCAGTCACTTTGCCAATGCCACTGTTCCCGCCGGTGATCAGGAAGGCTCTCCCAGGAACTTGAACCTCCAAGTCAGCAGGCACAAAGTCCTTCGAGGCAGATTCGTAGCCACTCCTGGAAACAGCAGACCCAAGGAAAGAACGGCTGTAAGGAACCAGGACCACAATGCCCTGCGGAGAGACGCCTAATTCTGGGTGGGCAGTTCTGTTCTCTGCCTCCTTCAGCACATCACACAACGCCTTCCTTCCTCGACCTCCCTCGGCTTCCCTTGGCCTCCCTGCTTCCCACTCTGGTCTCACACACACTACCCTTTTCTCAGGGCCTTCATTTCCTGGACCGTTTCTCTTCCTGGGCTTTAAAAAATATTTAGGGAGTCTGATGTTGTAGTATCCAATTTGCCTTGTTCTGACTGGCTTTTGATGTCAGAAACTGGCAAAAAAACAAAAACAAAAACCTTTTCACATATACTTTCCCCCTTTTTTGTGGGGGGGGAACTTAGAAGGTCATCAGCATCATGCTTATTGCACCCCCCCCAACAGGTATCCCTATCTCGTTGGAGAAATGGGGGAGATTTGCAAGTAGGGAATGGAGGAGGAGGAAGGCAGAATTACTTGAGCTCTACACCGGCTCAGAGGAAGCCAAAGCTCCTGTGTGCCCCGAACAACTCTAGGGGGCGCCATTCCCATCATGGTGATGGCATATTTGTATCTGCATTATGACAGTTTTCAGAAAGATGAGAGCAAAGCATACTGAAGAAGAGAGGCTTTTTATAATTTGCACAAAGTATCACATTGGAGAGGTGCGAGCCTGTTCTCGCTCCCTTTCGAGATACATCTACCTTCACTTGCCTAGTATTCCCTGGGTATGAAATTAGCTGAGGGCAGTGGCAGCAGCATGGTGGGGCTGGTAGGAGGAGGCCTCGAGAGCAGATTGTCCCACACACAGGCAGGCGGGGGTCTCAGAGCTTGTATCTCTCACCCACAGAGCAGAGTGATTTCTCCCCTGCAGTGTAGAACAGCACGCTGACCTGAAGGTTCCACAGGAGGCCAAGAGCCCACGACAGTCATATGGCCAACAGTTGGTCTCCTGTCCCAGCTCTGGTATAACATAGCTACCAGTTACATGCCCTGGATGCTCTGGGAAGAGACCAAAGGATGTACAAGCTTGGGTTTGGTTTGGAAGTCCCTGCCACAGGGCAGGCATTGCCTCTTGTCTCGGTCAAGTCGGACATCCTTTAGAGGAAAGGAATGTTCCTGTTCCCACAATCTGTAACTCACCTGAATGTTCAGGGCAGTTCACAGCATACCCTTTACCCACTGCTTCTGCTAGAAGTGGCCCATGTACTGAGATGGGCAAGCAAGCCTTGTTATTCCAAAGCCTTCTTGAAGACTGACTTGGGGACCAGCAGACGGCACAATGGTTACATTGCTGGACTCCTACATAGTCGACCACTGTTTGAGTCCCAGACCCAGCAGCTTAAAACTCAAGTTTGGAGTGTGCGTGTACATGCCCAGGATCCCAAGAGGAGAATGGAGGAGAGGGACTGTGGCATGGTCATCCCTCTTGAGGGGGTAATTTCTCACTTTCTGTCTCTTGGTCTCCCTGACTCTCCAGCCATGTGCCCTATAGTAAAAATCTCTCTTTTAAAAAAAAAAAAAAAAAAAAAGGCTGACTTGAATAACAAGTGCTTAGACTGAATCACCTGGATTTCAATCACAGCTCTGCCTCTTTTTTTTTTTTTAAATATTTATTTATTTTTATTTATTATTATTTTTCTAATTTTAATAGGGCACATGCACTCACCAGAGAGAGACAGAGAGGGGAAAAGAAAGAAAGCAAGCTTCCAGGACTGGGACTCGAACAACGGCCAGCCATATGGGAATCCTAACCTTTCTGAGCTTCTGTCTCCTTATCTGCAGAAAGGGGATGATAAGAGGAACCTCTGGATCTTGTGTGTAAGGTACTTATCACAGCACTTGGAACATATGAGCACGCAACACATAGGAATTGCTATTATTATTATTACTAATAATGACAATGCCTCCCATGTTCAGAACTGAGCTAATGGGACACCACCCCCCCCCTTTAAATCAGTTGAGACTTAGGGAGCATTTGAAACTATAAACAAAGATGAAGCTACAAGTGAAGATGGGTCCTGAAATTGCTGAGAGAGGATTCCAGTGGCACTAAGGGCCGCAGGTCAACGAAAAGGAGTCTGGCCAGGAGAAGGCATTGTGGAGAAAGAGTGAGAGCTTTCCAGATCACCACAGAGCCGGAAAAAAGAGCAGGCCATGGGGGGCATGCAGGAAAGTGGCCCAGAATATTATTTTTCGAATTTTAATAGGGCACATGCACTCACCAGAGAGAGACAGAGAGGGGAAAAGAAAGAAAGCAAGCTTCCAGGACTGGGACTCGAACAACGGCCAGCCATATGGGAATCCTAACCTTTCTGAGCTTCTGTCTCCTTATCTGCAGAAAGGGGATGATAAGAGGAACCTCTGGATCTTGTGTGTAAGGTACTTATCACAGCACTTGGAACATATGAGCACGCAACACATAGGAATTGCTATTATTATTATTACTAATAATGACAATGCCTCCCATGTTCAGAACTGAGCTAATGGGACACCACCCCCCCCCTTTAAATCAGTTGAGACTTAGGGAGCATTTGAAACTATAAACAAAGATGAAGCTACAAGTGAAGATGGGTCCTGAAATTGCTGAGAGAGGATTCCAGTGGCACTAAGGGCCGCAGGTCAACGAAAAGGAGTCTGGCCAGGAGAAGGCATTGTGGAGAAAGAGTGAGAGCTTTCCAGATCACCACAGAGCCGGAAAAAAGAGCAGGCCATGGGGGGCATGCAGGAAAGTGGCCCAGAAGGTGCCCCTCCTCCAGGGACAGGAAGCTGGCGGCTTTTCTCTGTGACCCCAGCTAGAAGAGACATTAGCCTCTGGGCTGTCCTGGCTGATCCGCCTTAGAGGCTGTTTGCTGGGGATTAAACCTCTTCCTCAAACTCCAGGCTGGGCACACTGCCAAGTGGGCAGTGCCAGGCTGGCCTGTAGGGCATGTCCTGCCTCCCTGTCCTCTGCCTTGGACCTTTGCCTTCTATGCAAGAATTCCATCCTGGTCTGGTCTGTTGCTAATAGTAAGACGTGGCTTTTGTATATTCTTCTGCCCCTTTGGGGGGAAGTGTTTTATCTCCACCAACTCTCCATACCAATATTTTGCAAAAGCAGAGAAGAAAATGGCTTATCTCAGGTCACAAGATGGTAAGTGATAAAGCCAAAGGTCATGGGGCCAGCAGATAGCACGGTGGTTAAGGCGCTGGACTCTCACATGGCCCACCACAGTTTGAGTCTGAATTGTGCCGTGAAAATCAAGGCAGGCCCAAGGCAGGCGCATGCCCAAAATCCCAGGAGGAGAAGGAGAAAGGATTGCGGGCATGGCCATCCCTCCTGGGGAGTGATTTCTCACTTTCCCTCTCACTGTCTGTCACCTATGTCAAGAAAGGAGGGAGGAAGGAAGGAAGGAGAAAGAAAGAAAAAGAGAGAAAGAAAGAGAAGAGAAATAAGCCAGAGGTTGTTTTCCATTCTTTTAACTCCCACCTAGGGTACCTAAAGGGTATCCCCAGACAAGCTGGGAACCTGCTAGAAACGCCTTCTCTGCCTACTGGGTCAGACACATCAGATGAGGCCTCACCAGTCTGTGGCTTCCCAATCCCCCACCCCAGGTGATCGAGTCAAGCTGAGAGAATGGTTGTACTTAGTGTCTCCTGAACTGCAAAGGACAGGAATCGCCAGGGGTCAAGCTCACAGTCATCCCTGCTCCCCTTACTCAAATAGGAAATTTGCTTAGGCCTCACCCATACCTCCCAGGGAGGTTAGGAGTTATTTTAAAACCACTTCAGGGAACTTCTGGCAAGTTTAGGGAACATCCTGCTGAGGAGATCCTGCTGCTGAGGGGCCCAGTGTAGGGAGGCTGCACAGAGACCTGGTGTGCCAAGAAAAACACTGGAAACCCTACCTCCAGGTTCTCGCATTGAAATCTACTACACTGAAACAAAAATAAGCTTGCTGTGTTTCCCTCCAGGGCACTAAATGCCCAACAACAGAGAAGCCTGCCTGCTGACCACCCTCCTCAGCTGCCTCCCCCCCACCCACACACACAATTTGCTGTCCCCGGGGCCCCCTTGGCCTGACTTCTACGTCTTCCCACGGTGGGGCCAGAAAGGAGATTTTTATAAGCCTGCTGTCCTCGGGGCCGGCCTGGGGGTGGGAACTGATTCAGGCAGTCATGTCCGTGTTGCTGTTGTGCCCTGCAAAGACTCGGCAAATAGTGGTCACCGTCAGAGGCCACGCCTTTGAAAGAAAGTGGCGGCCCCTGTATTCGCCTAAATTCACTTCCCAACACTCTCTGCGCAGGGGGCTCTAGAATGGGTCTGAACTTTGCTTAAAAGGATGTGGCCTGGAGAGAAGGGGAGCAGCAACTGCTCCCTCCCAGAGGTGGCAATCACCTGGGGATGTTAACAATGCCACTGGGGGCCCCAACAGAGACTTGGTGAATCCGAATCCCAAGGCGGAGCGGTAACTGGTGTTTTAATCTCCCCACCCTGCCCCTGTGATTCTGATGTGCAGTGATCAGTGATTAGCCTAATTAATTATTAGATTAAAAACTTCGTGTTGCTTCTGCTGGAATCTGTTACCCCTTAAAACCACAAGGAGGTGAAGGGCCGACGGGGGCGCCCTAGCGCAAGCGCGCACACTGGGTGCACAGCACACGCCAGCCCTGAAACCGGGGCCGGGAAAGCGCAAGCTGGGGCAAAAGGCCGCTGCCCACGTGCTGCGTCTTCTTAGAAGGAGCACACCCAGGAAAGTACGGAGACTGGGTCTGGGCCAGCGACCTAGAACTAGCCGGGTCTGACACCTTAAGCAGCCCGAGCAAGGCAGTTCCCTGGGCACGCCCAGAGCGTAGAGCGCAGAGGGAAGCCCGAGGGTCCGGGGTGCCGGGGCGGGATCGGGGTCCAGGAGCGGCTCAGCTCCGCCCTCGCGCCCGCCGCCCCAGCCGCGAGCACCGACAGGCTGAACCCTAGCGCGCGTCCCCAGGCCCATCGCGTGGGGCTACTAAGTAGACGACTCACAACTCGGGTCGTCCGCCCCGCGATGGCGAAGGGGACGCTTACACCCCCGCGGCCCCCGCTGGCCCGAGCCCACG
>NW_006159904.1:5857036-5878086 GCF_000334495.1 Tupaia belangeri chinensis | reverse complement strand
CCTGGGCCACGCTCAGGGCCGCAGGTCGCGGGGGGGAGTGGGGGGGGGGAGGATTTAGCCGGACATCAGTGAAGTGTTTGGGGAATGCCATCAGGCTCAGAAGGACAAGATGCAAAAATGTCCCTGCAATGCACCTCCTAGAATTCAGTTAGCTAGGAAATCATGTGAATGAGAAGATGAGGTACGAGATACAGCAAAGTTTTCTCTGACTAGTGGGTTTTATCATAAGGGCTGTTGTAACAACTGGGGTTTCCTAACTTACCCCACAGATGAATTCACGTAATGTCCCTGTACATCACCCCCTCCATCAGGTTGGAAACGGGCACATCGCAACAGAGCTGGCTCTCTCTCCTGGGGACTACCTCTGTTTCCAAAATCCGGACTTTGCCACTAGTTCTGCAACTTTATGTAGCGCCAGGAAGGGAGGGCCCCCTCATCTCTTCTCCCCCAAATCTTCCACCTGCCTCCCTTAACCCAAGCCGAAATAAACACGTGCAGTGTAGGGGAAAGAAGTGCAGGAGGGAAGAGTATGGGTGCTGCGTGAACCCCCTTTGCGAGCCCTCTTATGCAGGACTCAGGCACCCCTGTCCACACCTGCCCTTCCCACCAATGCCCTGTTAGAGACTGGTCTTACCGCTACTCTCACTGTAGTAACTCGGTTACATCCTGTACTGGTTTATCCAACTGTCCCAGAGGCTGAACCACTCTTACAGAAGATGTGTGGACGCCAGTTGCCCATATGGCCTGGGTACCTAGGACATAGGATCACTGCTACCCATCTTACTTGAGAATAACTTTTGAAATAATTTCTCTAGAGCATCTCGCTCCTCTGTTAAACAGGACTCAGGTTCCACTGCGTTGGTCTTATTCCTGACAGAGCAATGAAAGGAAGTTTAAACAAGTGGCATTCTGCAAAACCACCCAGCCTGGTGTGACTTGCCATGCCTGTCTGCTATGGCTGGGAGAATACTTCAGATCCCTGGGGTTGCTCACTGTGCTTTGTACACTGCTTTTTGTCTGTGATGGAAAAAGTATCAGTCCGTTCTGAATCTCACCACCTCGAAAATACACTTTCGGCTCACAGAGAGGGGATGAGAAATTGGTTTGAACTGCGAAGTCCACTGAGGGTGTCTGCAGCTGTTGGGAAGTGAAAGGGTGGATGGAAACCCAGCTCTCTCAGTGGGTCCTGGGATCCTTGGCATGCTGCTTAACCTCTCAGTCTGGTTTTTTCTTTTATTTATAAAATAGGAATGAATGCTCATCTCCTGGGGTGGTTGTGATGATTAAATGCATCCATTACAAAGAACTCAGTTTCACAGAGGTGATAAGAAAAGCCCACTTTGCTCCTGAGGTTGTCTTCTCAGTCCTTCCTTCCCCTACACTTACAGCCACGCAGCGCACATTCAATACATGCTCCATGAGTGCACAGTGTCTAAGGGTCAGTCTCAAATTTACACGCAGCCACGAGGCATTTAGTGTATGCGTTATACACATTTAATAGCCTGTTTTAAGAAAAGTCAACCTGTCTCAAAATGAACTTCCATTCCTCCTTGGGTGACGAGTAATGCCGTCATCCCTCTATCCACAGGGGATAGGTTCCAGGACACCCTGGGGATACCAAAATCCATGATCTGTAGTCGTTCACATAACATGGCATATTTGCATATTTCCTATGCACATTCTCCCATATACTTTAAATCCATCTCTAAATTACTTATAGTAATTATAATTGTTTTACTGCAATTGTAAGCTTTTTGTTATTGTTACATTATTTTTTCAGTCTATGGTTGGTTGAATTCATGGATATGGAACCTATGGATACAGAGGCCTGACTGTATGCATATTGAAACAGGGCAGGGAGGGGCCAGCAGATAGTACCATGTGGTTGGCCACGGTTTGAGTCCCGGATCCGGTGGCTTAAAACTCACGCTGGGTGTGTGTGTGCATGTGTGCCCAAAATCTAGAGACGAGAATGGAGGAAAAGGGATTGCAGCGCGGCCACCCCCCAAGGGGGTGATTTCCTTTCTGTCTCTCTGTCTCTCCGGCGATCAAACATGCCCAATAGCAAAAATCTCTCTCAAAAAAAAAGAAAGAAAAGAAATTGGGTAGGGCTGGCCAGGTGGCAGAGTGCTTAAGGTGACTGGATCTTACATGGCTAACTATGCAGTTCAAGTCCCAGACCTGGCAGACTGCAAATCACGCAAGACATGTGTGTGTGCATGCCTGGAATCCTAAGAAGGGAATGGAAAAGAAGGGATTATAGCGTGGCCACACACACACACACACACACACACACACGGGGGTGGGGGTGCTTTCTCATTCCTCTCCCCCACTGTGAGAACAAGCACCCTATGACAAAGTTTTAAAAAAGAAAAAAAGAAAAAGAAAGAGCAGCATCGAGTTAATGGGAAAAAGCTCCAGTTTGCAATGGACCCCACTGAGCTTAATTCTAGTCCAGTTTCTCCCACTGACTGATTCCCTGTGTGCTGCAGGGTACTGGTGATAGGTGTACTAAGGGCTTAGTCTGTGCTGACTGCTGTGGACTATCTCAGTTCTCACAACGACTGATGAGGTTGCTCTCACTGTTACCCCCATTTACAGGTGAGTAAACTGAGAGGGATTAGGTAACTCAGTTGAGGTCACAGTAAATACATGGGAGAGGCAGAATTGGAGACCGGGGGTATGATTCCAGAGCCCACACATTCCCCATTGTTTCATACGCTGATATGGGGCAAGACACTTAGCTTCTTTTGGGGGGGCCTTAGTTTTCTCATCTGAACAAAAAGGAGGTCAGACTGGGTATGTGCAGCCCCTTCCAGCCCCAACTCTCTTTAAGTCTAATAAGGGCATGGCATGTTAAATAAGTTAGGCCTTCTTGCTTAGTGCTTTTAAGAGCAACATTAATGTGGGCATGGTTGCTTCATTTCACCTGGTTAAAGAGCCTCCAAAGTATACCTTGTGTGTCTCTGATTCCACTTGGCCACTTAAAACAAAGAAATCATCCTCCTTTTAGTTGTTTTACATCCCTGAGGCTAATTTTGACCAAATTGGAAGGAGACGCTGAAGGTGTAGACTAAAAAT
Organism: Tupaia belangeri chinensis; assembly: GCF_000334495.1. Taxonomy (NCBI): domain Eukaryota; kingdom Metazoa; phylum Chordata; class Mammalia; order Scandentia; family Tupaiidae; genus Tupaia; species Tupaia belangeri. The sequence continues at coordinate 5,875,005 of NW_006159904.1, read as the reverse complement.
TCCCTGGCTTCCTGCATGACATATCCATGATGGGAAGTCAGCATCCTCTAACACACACACACACACACACACACACGTGTTCATATCGCCTTCCACGGAAGCTCATACCAGTTCTCTAGCCAAGTTGTCATAGCAACACTAGCTGCCAATGAGATCATGGAAGACAAGGTCATAATGGCAATGGTGCCTTAATATTTTACCTGGCAAAGCCACTTAGTTAATAAGATGAATAACCATAAATCATAAGCCCATAGGAAGCCAGGTACCAGTCACTGTGCATGTTTAGTGTGCATTTGAGGGTGGGGAAGAGAAATGAAAGTGAAGGGAAAGGGACAGGAAGGAAGAGAGGAGGAGGCCGGTGCAGGGGAAAAAGGTCTCTGAAGCTGATTCTTGTCATTCTCAGTGTAGACCATGCACAGGTCTTGACCCTGCCTGTGCACAAATTAAGGAACTTGTCTCTTCCTAATGACAAGATAGGGATGGGGGGCGCGGTGTGTGTGTGTGGGGTGGACACAGGCTCCCAGCCTCAAGCACAAAAGGCTTGTAAGAAACCCAAGCAGCTGTTTTCTGGTGTTCACACCAGCTGCGGAGAGCAGCAGCCTGGGGACAACGTGCACGGCAGACGGCAGCCCACCCGCATCTGGCTCAGGGGCTGACAGTCACCTGCTAGAAGCTCCTTTCTGTTTTCCTCCCCAGGGCCCTCGATTCCCCTCATCTTTTACAGACTGGCTTGCCCCAGGCCTGTCTGTGGCCATCTGAACCAGCTTCCTGAAGAACACAGTGAGTGAAGTCTAGTTTCCACCTGGGCCCCCAGGAAGCTCTCAAGCTAATCATACCATGGGCCTCTGGCAAGGACTTTGGCAGGGGGAGCCAGGTGGGAGACTCAGTTTGTAAAGAATATTCTTTTGTACCTGTAATTTTGGACTAGGAGCATGAGTCCGTCATCGAGATTTAAAAAAAAAAAAAATGCAGCCTCAGTGGCCTCCAAGAACTGGACACGTCAGTGGTGAAACAGGCCCAAGGGAGCAGCCGTGAGCCCTGGGCCAGTCAGTCTCCATGTAGCAGCATTGATGAAAACAATTTCTCACAAACAGGGGCCCTTGTGGTGCTTAAACTCTTGATGGCTATTTCTAGGGCTTTTGTTTTCTATAAAGCAGGGTCTGTTTAGAGTGTGAAAACAGTAGGTTTCCTCTGGTGGGGTTCAGGACAGGAGTAGCATGAGAGTGAGGTTGTCGGGACTCCCTGTACAACGTGGGCCCTGTGAGGTTGTCGGGACTCCCTGGACAACCTGGGCCCACCACAGGCCTCTGGAGAAGGGCCACCAGAGCAGGCAGGCCGAGGCAGGCCCAGTGATGGGAGCGGGGATTGAGACAGAAGATCTCTGCTCTTCACGGGGCAAAAGCCAATGTCATGTTTCGGGTTTCTCATTCCGACTCGCAGAAACCGTGTCAGTTACTGAGAATGTGCCTCTTTCAACGGATCTTAGGACTATTGGTCTGGTGGGAGGCAGGCCTCTTTGTCCTGATAATGGAAAGAACTCCATGATCTAGTAAGTGGGAAAAAGCAGATTGCAGACTAACAGGAATAGCCTGACATAATTTATATAAAAGTGTGCGCATGTACGCTTCAGTATCTGTAGACATGTTGTGGGAAATCAACACTGGGTACCTTTCCTTGGGGGACTGGGACGAGGGTTGGGGTGGGGCTTGTAATCTTTTGTGTTTTACTTCATACCCTTTGACACTATTTGAATTTCTAGTAATAGCACATGTCCCTTTTATAGTAAAAACCAAGTTTTAAAAATCATTTTAGGAAAATATAAAGGATTATAAAAAGAAAGATGCTAAGAGTTAACTCATGCGTCTAGCTATGCAGGAGTAACCCTGTCATAGACCAGGTTCTCTGGAACAGTCTGAGGCAAGGCTTCATGCACAGTGACGTGTTGAGGGAGCGACCTCAAGAGACACTAGGATGAGGGTGAGGGGTGAAGGAAAAGGGGAGATGTTGAGAGCATGTGACTTCTGATGAAGACTTGCTTCCCCCTGGGCCTCCAGGGAGCTCTGGAGCATAAATAACACAAGTTTGACCTACCCTGAAATTAGGGAAGTGGGCCTTTTCTTCCTCTCTCCAACTCAGCCCTTAGCTCTGGGGACCAGCAGGGTGGGGTGGGGAGGAGAGTGATCATTTGCAGGCCTCTTGACAGTTACCACCAGTCAGCCAAGGGCAGGGACCAGGTGAGGTGCAGGTGTGAGCAACACCTGCTGCTGTGGCCCTGGTGGGGCTGGACTGATGACAGGGACCTTAAGGGAATCTGGGCCCTAGCCCCTTCCCCAGTGACTTGGGAATTAGACTGAAATGGCTTCCTCATAAACAAATTCATGAACTGGAAATCAATTTATAAAATACTTTTTTTCTTCTTTCTCTCTCTCTCTTTTTTTTTTTTTCTTTTTTGACCATGGACAAGTACAGGCTACAGCACATCTTAGAAGCTGAAAATACTAAAATGAGAAATACAGAGTAAACAGATCAGTTTGGAAAACTCCAATGCGACTGTAGGAGTTCTGCAGTCACAGAGAAAGTCACTGGAAGGCCGGAGATTTCTTCCTCTCTCCAACTCAGCCCTTAGCTCTGGGGACCAGCAGGGTGGGGTGGGGAGGAGAGTGATCATTTGCAGGCCTCTTGACAGTTACCACCAGTCAGCCAAGGGCAGGGACCAGGTGAGGTGCAGGTGTGAGCAACACCTGCTGCTGTGGCCCTGGTGGGGCTGGACTGATGACAGGGACCTTAAGGGAATCTGGGCCCTAGCCCCTTCCCCAGTGACTTGGGAATTAGACTGAAATGGCTTCCTCATAAACAAATTCATGAACTGGAAATCAATTTATAAAATACTTTTTTTCTTCTTTCTCTCTCTCTCTTTTTTTTTTTTCTTTTTTGACCATGGACAAGTACAGGCTACAGCACATCTTAGAAGCTGAAAATACTAAAATGAGAAATACAGAGTAAACAGATCAGTTTGGAAAACTCCAATGCGACTGTAGGAGTTCTGCAGTCACAGAGAAAGTCACTGGAAGGCCGGAGAAGAGGAGTGACAGCTCAGAGCTACCACAGAGGGCAGAGCTGCCCACGAAGGACACTGGGTGTTCTGGCCCAGCTATTGACGCTTGTAGCGGCTTTAAAAATAAAAATGGCCATAGGACACCTTCTGGAGACAGAGACAGAGAGAAAGCACCCCGCAAGGGAAGATGGCCATGCCACAATCCTGTCTCCATTCCCCTCTCGGATTGTGGGCACACGGGTACATGTGCCCAGCATGTTTTTAATGCCACCAGTCTGGGACTTAAGTGCATAGTCAGCCATGTGGGGTCTAATACCTTAACCACCACCACACACACACACACAAAAAAAAAAAACACTTTATGGACAATGTGTATCTTGTCACTGATTATACCCTTTTTAAAAATAAAATATACTTACCAGAGAGCACACTCTACAGAGAGAGAGAAAGCACTCTCCCAATGGGGAATGGTCGCATCCTGATCCCTTCTCCTCCATTTCTCCATCCTGTCTGGACTTTCAGCGTGCAGGCTGCACTGGGATTTGAAACATATGGTCTGCCATGAGGGACCTGGCTGCATTAACTACTAGACCACAGAGGCAGCCCACCCCCTTTTACAAATTTAGTTTATTTCTTCCATGAGAGAAGGAGACCGGCACTTCTAACAGGGTCTGCTGCAGTCACTCCAGTTTCAGCCAGCCAGTGTCACAGGTACATGTGCTCAGGGAGGTCCCAAGACACGAATGCAGGACCCCTCCCATGAGGCCTGTTGCCTTACTGCTGCACCACCATCTGGCCCCTGTATTCCCTTTCTGCTTTGGTTAATTTTTTTTATTTTAATTTTTTGAGACTTTTGCTATAGGGTGTGTGCGCTCACCAGACAGACAGAGAGAGACAGAGAGACAGAAAGTGAGAAATCACCCCCCAGGGGGGATGGCCATGCCGCAATCCCTTCTCCTCCATTCTCCTCTCGGGATCTTGGGCATGCACGCACACAGGCCCAGCGTGAGTTTTAAGCCACCAGGTCCGGGACGTGAACCACGGTTGACTACATGGGAGTCCAGCGACATAGCCATTACGCTAACTGCTGGTCCCTCTGCTTTGGTTGTTGAGAAAACTCAAAAGGCAGTTATGATTCCAGGACTAACCAACCTGGGAAAAAGGCCTAGTAAAGGCAGGGATTGATCTAGAAGGGTGTATCATAAGGCCTAAAATTCCATGGGCTGTCTTGACATCTTTGAGCTGTACATGGGTCCAGAGACCCTGCCCTGCCCTCGCTAGGTATGCCCCGACCCAGCAGAAAAGCCTCCCCACCAGGTTAGATCCCCTGTCAGCTGAACTGGCTACACGTCACCCAGTCCCCAACCTGATAGGTTTGACCTCCCTGCCAGTCTGTGAAATTATTCCAGTAAGTCCATCACAGCCTCCCATGAGAACCCAGGATTCACTCACCCACTTGTTACTATAAAGCATAACCCCCATGGCCGCTTCCGCCTCCTTGCGTTCCTGAATCAAGCCCCATAGGCCTTTATGGTGTGCTATGTCCTCCTCCCCCAGCTGGGCATATGCCACTACTAAACTGCTGTCAATGCGTTCAATTTGGGCAAGGAGTTGTATTCAGCCACCTCAAACTATTAGGACCCCTCCTTCACCCTTGATACCTACGTGACCAGGATAGAGGGATGTGCTGGGTCCCGAGGCTTTTTGGAAGCCTGGTTAGAATATACTGCATGTTCCAGCCCTTCATACGAGCAGACAGGCCACGTTGCCTTTCCTTTGCCCATGACAACGCAGTACGTTTGCAACTGTGCAAGCTGACTGCTGTAACAAAGGAATTCTCATAGAGAAAACTCTAGAAGATGTATTTGGAAAGCATCCTCCTTTTTCACTTCTGCTCACTATGGCAGAAGGCTGCCTCCTAATATAGCCAGGATAACTTGGCAGCTGTTGATGTGAGGCTAACCTGAAAAGCCAGCTACTGAAATCCGATCTCTTAAAGAGAGATGCGGTTTCTTCACAAAACGAGAGATCACCTATAGAATCATTAAGAAGGGTTTCCTGTTCATTTCTTTTAAGAATCTCCTCTATAGACTCATGTACACATCTGAGGATTATAAGTTTTATGAAGCAAAAATTTGCCAAGAACAGGCCCCTGGTGATTGTTAGCTTTTGTGTACCTTGTCTGTACCTCCGGAATCCCACTGGAAGACAGAACAAATGAAGCATCTCAATGATTGGAGGATTCTCTTCCCCCAGGGTATTCAAAGAAAACACTGGGGAACAAATCATACAGTTTATTTCATCGGCAATGAAAAAGGCCCACAAGAAACGAAGCACACAATTCACTCATACAAAAACAAAAGCTGTTTACCGCTTTGCCTCTTCTCACACCAAACAAGGTGGAAACGACATGAAGAATGGAAAGGAGCATCGTGTCACCTTCATGGTCACAACCAAGGTGGCCCACCCTGGATCAGTCCACATTCCATGTGTGGCCTGAGTGCACCCGTGGTTTTCTGGCCCCTGAATCAGAATCTCTAGGGGTTGTGAGTCTGCATTGGAAAGAAACCCCTGGGTAATTCCGATGATTCACTGAGGGCTGAGAACCAATGATGTAGCTGAACTCAGTGCATGGCCCCATTTTTACTGCTTTTGACTCCATTCTTTCTTTCTTTCTTTTTTTTTGTAAGAGTTTTTTGCTATAGGGACTGTGCACTCAGAGAGACAGAGAGAGCAAGAAATCACCCCCCAGAGTGGATGGCCACACTGAAGTCCCTTCTCCTCTCTTCTCCTCTCAGGACTCTGGGCAGGCACACACAAGCACCCAGGGTGAGTTTAAGCAGCCAGGTCTAGGACTCGAAGTACGGTCAACCACGTGAGAGTTTAGCGGCGTAACCATTACGCCATCTGCTGGTCCCTCGACTGTCATTTCTATAACATTCAGGGTAAGAATCATTTCTAGAATGATGCCCAATGCAGCAAAGAAAATTAAATGACTTCAACATACAGTTTATCTTCGCTGCAGTCTTTTCCCAGAAAGGAACAATTATTGCTCTCTGCCATATGGATCCGTCCCCTTGTGTTTTCATAGCGTTTAGAAAGCTCAGGTATTCCTGTTTATTTCCCCAGAGACACCATTGCCTCACCGTGTGCCCACTGAGGACACATGGCCGCGGACCCATCTCTTTGGGTCAGCCTTGGGAAGACACTTTATTTTGCAGAGACATACAGCCTGTTCAACATCAGTGCCAAATGCCTATTTCAGGCCCTACCAGCGATTATAGTCAAAAGTTTCTTGTGCTTTCGTCTACCAAACTTTTCTCCCAGGTAAACGATGCTAGGAGGGGATCCCTCACAGGGCATGCTGCCATCACTTCCTAGACAGTCCGAATGTTACCTCTGGATTGAGCCGGACATCCAAAGGACACAGTTGTAAATCTTGGCTCCGGAATATCTTCTTAAAGTGTGCCTGATCATAACCATCTCTCCATCCATTCAGAAGACCCTAGTACATGATGAAAGTCACCGATGGAGTGACTCCGTGATGAACTCTATGAACCGATCGATGCACATGGACCTTTTCCTTCCTATGTAGCCTGTGTTTCCAGGTAGGAGTGTTTTTCATTCCAGGGAAAATGTGCAACTGATAACCAATCATTGTATCTTCCTTACCACTTTGGTGGCAAGGAAACATAAAGCCAAGAACTTAGTCCAGGCTTTAGGCCTCATTTCAAACCGATGACCAATATTCCCTATTGCAGTGGTGGCGGGGGCTGGTACATGAGCATGAACACCCTCCCCCACTCTCTCTAGTAAAGAGCAAGATTCTGGCAGTGTCCCAGGGACCCCACGCCTACCAGAACAGAATAGAATCTCTGACCTTTAACACACCTGGCTGACTACTGATTACCCAAACTACAAACCACTATCTGCCACCTGCAATAGGCAAGAAAAGGCCAGACAGAGCTTTTCCTGGGCTCTTTGCCACGGCTCCAGCAACAGGCGCCCCAGAGCATTCAGGTGGAAGTGGTGCAAGGGTCCCTGGGCTCAGGTCTTCAATGCTCACGGCCGAGGAAGTGTTGACCATCTGCTGTCCTCAGTGGAGAGGAATCCAGCAAACCCTCTCCCAGGCCAGACTCCTCCCTGTAAGTCACTCATGAGACTCCCAGCAGTGTCTCAACCCCACCACCAGGCGAGGTCAGCCCTGGGATGTGAGTGGGAGAACCTGCATTTGCTGGGTCAGAACTCAGGAGCGGCCCCCAGAGGACCGTCTGGGCAGAGCTGTCAATCATGGCCCAGCTATTGCTCTCCTCCCTCCCATTCCACCACAGCTCTTGCGCCCCAGAGTCTGAGAATCACGCTCAGCACCACGCACAGCTGTGACGGCAGCAAGTGGGAGAACACAGCTGTGTGCCACCCTCAGCTAGGTAGTGTGGGAGGGAGGGGTTGTGTAGGGGAGGGAGGCGGGTGAGCAAGTACCTGCTTCTGTTTCCCCAAAAGGGATCCAGAGGGCCATCCACCTCCAGGAGAACGGAGCGCGGCTTTTCCACACTGTCTCTGTAGGCTTGGCTTACTTTTTCAGGAAGGAACCTGAATACTCCTTTCAAGTCCCCTGCTCAGGAGTTAGGGCCAGGGACACACTGATGGATGTGTGGCCACCACGGGGCTTAGACGGCTAATGGTTACATCGCTGGGCTCCCATATGGTCATGGTTGATCGCAGTTAAGGTCCCAGACTGGTGACTTGAAACTCACGCATGTGTGTGCATGCGTGCCCAAGATCCTGGGAAGAGAAGGGATTGCAACGTGGCCAAATCTAACACACACACACACACACACACATACACACACACACGCACACATCGGGGGTTTGATTCCCTCTCCTGTCTCTGTCTCTCTCTTCCCAGTCAGTGCACTTGGCAAAAAATAAAAACAGAAGAGAAAGAAAGAAAAAGGGTTCCTTGGCTTTCCACTTTATTTGTGTCCAGACACTGGCTTAGTGACTAGGAGGAACCGTGGAACACCTGCCTGCCCAGTGTCTAAGCCTGCAAACTCTCCCGGGTCCCCCATGTGGATTGCGCAGCGTGGGGGCACAGTGGGGGCGGAATCCAGCAGCACAGACAGGGCAGGATCTGCAAGCTGGACACCCTCTGGGTCTTCCAGAGCCCAAGAGAAACTGAAAGCACCCTGCCCAGGTGGACCTGGGCAGGATCAGGGCTGTTGCCTTTTTCACCAGCAGAGGGCGCACTGTGCAAGACCAACGGGGACGCCGGGTGACAGTGCTTCCAAAGTCCAGTGGGAGGTCTCCATGAGACCCACGGGTCCTCTTTTAAACCACGGAGAGGAGTGAGCCTCTTGGCTCGTGCTGACATTTCTCCTAAAGGGAAGTGCCTCACATTGACGGCCACTCAGGGATTGGTTTGATTAAAAAGAAAAAAGGGCAGCTCAGCATTGTGTGAACATGCAGACAAGCTGTGCACGCAACTCAGATGGAAGCACAATCACCCAGGTGCCATGCTGTCCTGGCACTGCCGCTAGAAGCATGACGGCGTCGTCATCAAAAATTCCAAAGCGCAGGGAACCAGCAGTTAGCGTAATGGCTATGTCGCTGGACTCCCACGTAGTCGACCGCGGTTTGTGTCCCGGACCCGGTGGCTTAAAACTCACGCCGGGCGCGTGTGCGTGCGTGCTCAAGATCCCGAGAGGAGAATGGAGGAGAAGGGATTGCGGCGTGACCATCCCCCCTGGGGGGTGATTTCTCGCTTTCTGTCTCTATGTCTCTCTCTGTCTGTCTGGCGAGCGCACACGCCCTACAGTGAAAATCTCTCAAAAAAAAAAAATTCTAAAGCGCAGATGATTTTGGTGGAAGGAGAAGCGGACCCTGTACTGCAGCTCCAGGAACGTCACCTTTTTTTTTGTGTGTGTGAGGTTTTTGCTATCGGATGCGTGCGCTTGCCAGAAAGACAGACAGAGACAGAAAGCAAGAAATCACCCCAACCCCCAGCCCCCAGGGGGAATGGCCACACAGCAATCCCTTCTCTTCCATTCTCCTCTCGGGATCTTGGGCACACACACACACACGTGCCCGGCGTGAGTTTAAGCAATTGGGTCGGGGACTCGGACCGCGCTCAACTACAGGGGAGTCCAGCGACATAGCCATTTCGCTAACTGCTGGTCCTGGAACATCACCTCTTAAGAACAGCACAAGAAGGAACATGGGTGGTTGCTGCTTAAAGTTGTCCTAGTCTTCAAAACTTTCTGTCCTTAAAGAGTAGAGGAGTTCCTGTATGACATACATGTTTGGAAACAAAAACACCTATACTGATGACCCATAATTCATGCAATCCAACCAGAAGCACAGAAAACTGATTTACACCGCACGGCCATCAGCAAATTGCAGAGATGCACACAGACAACCAGGGCAAGGAGCAGACTCAAGGCCGACCAAGGCCCTGCAGTACAACACACAGAGCACCCTACGGTAACGGCCGCTCTCTGCAACACCAGGTTACAGGCCGGCCCAGAGCACAGCGGCTGTCTTGGCCTCAACAGATTTTCTGGCTATCCTTGGAGTGTCTCCACCCAGTAAACCCATCTGATGTGGAGTGGAAAGAAACTGCTCCTTAAGTTTCCCAAAGGCAGCTGGAGTCATTAAAAGAGCATCTTTCTCCTTTCCGTAACAGAAGTCATCACAGCAAGTGAAGCTCCGTCCAGTCTGACAGCCTGTGCTCTTTCTAAAACCTCCTGGTGCCAGTGGCTGAATGACAGCAGCAGGAGCAACATCAAACTTGAGTAACAGTCATCGTGCTGATTTAAAAGGGCCCCCCATTTCTTGCCTTCCTCTCCTTATCCCCTCAGAATTCCTACTCTGGAAGGGGTAAAAGTGCTTTTCCCCTGTCCAGCAGGTACAGTTAGCCTGGCCCACTCTAGGTATCATGGGTTCTTCTCCCCTGTCCCTGCTCCCCCTTCCTCTCCATCCAGCTTGTTTTTGTTCTTTTTCAGTGCATTTCGGTAGTTTCTTAAATGCCTGTAGGGTAGGTTTGGGCTTTACGACATGTCCTTCTCCTGAAACTGTGTATGCGTGTGTGCTCATGTGTGTGTGGTGCGCCTGTGCACGTGCAGGCAGATGTGCTGGAGAGCGGGGTCCTCAGTCTTCACTGGCAGCAAATCTCCACCTGGAACACACATAGACACAGCCGCTGCACAGGATGAGTAAGGCCAGCACAGTGTGACTGAGCAGGAGGACCCCTACCGCAAACAGGTACAGGGTTTTGTCACAGTAATCTTGAGGCTGCTGGAAAGGGGCAATAAAATCAGGCAGGAACACCGAAAAGACCCAGTAATTTCCCAGGATGAACCAGAGGAAGAGGAAAAGGCTGAGGATGAGGTGGATGTAGTATTTGTGTGCATTCTGCCTCCAGGGATACTCGTCGTCATCATCATCATCGATCACCACGGCCTTGGACAGAAGCCGCCTCATCCTGGTGGAGTCATAGAGCAGGAGAGATACCTGGAATGTGGTATTGAGCGAGGGTTGCAGGGCACAGCAGTGAGGGACAGGGGAGAGAGAGAGAGAAAGTGTCATGAAAAGTACACACGCTGAAGCTAGAAATGCCATCAAGGAGTAAAATTTAATACTGAAGAATTTGAACTGGCAAGGATGAAGGCATAACTCCATAGTCAGCATCCCCTGCAGCATTTCCCCTGTAGATAAGTGAGTTATTTTGGTCAGGGGGTTGGCTGACCATCACCTCTGTGGCAAGGCTCGGACCCTTGGTTCCCTCCCATTGTCCCAGTATAGTTGTACCTCACACAATGGCCTAACAACGATGCCTGGTCCAGACTTGAGGACCTCAGCCCCTGTGTCTTATGAGGAACTCCTAGCAGACTTTCCCCTGCCACTTCCTTCCAGATCATTTCATAGACCTGGCCAACCCTAGGTTTCATGGGTTCTCCTCCTCGACCCTGCTCCCCCTTCTCCATCCCACTTATTTTTGTTCCTTTTCTTTTTTTTTTTGGAGAGATTTTTGCTATAGGGCGTGTGCACTCGTCATACAGACAGAGAGAGAGACAGAGGCGGAAAGCGAGAAATCACCCCCCAGGGGAGATGGTCATGCCGCAATCCCTTCTCCTCCATTCTCCTCTCGGGATCTTGGGCACACATGCACACGCGCCCGGCGTAAGTTTTAAGCCACCAGGTCCGGGACACGAACCGCGGTCAACTACGTGGGAGTCCAGCAACATAGCCATTACGCTAACTGCTGGTTCCCCCTTGTTCTTTTTCTTGAATTCACAGAAGCTCTCATCTATTCTTCTGTCCTGGTATGATGACTATTAGTACTTTCTTAGATTTCAAAATTGTCCTGGTTTGAATGATAAATTATATAGTCAATTTATCCAAACTCACAGGTATACAGATGTTAAGTATCACATAATACTTCATTTACTAGTCACTCTGGGACCAGCAGATGGTGTAGTGGTTAGTGGCTGGACTCCCACATAGTCGACCGTGGTTCGAGTTCTGGACGTGGTGGCTTAAAACTCATGCCAGGCACATGTGTGTGCATGCCCAAAATCCTGATGAGAGAATGAGGGTGAAGGGATTGTGGTGTGGTCACCTGCCCAAGGGGTGATTTCTTACTTTCTGTCTCTCTCTGTCTCTCCAGTGAGTGCACATGCCTTATAGCAAAAATATCTTCAAAAAAATAATAAACTTATCAGTCACTCTAATATTGTCTATTTCATTTATTTAATTAAAAAAAAATTTTGCCAGAGGGTGCACATGCTCATCAGAGAAATACAGAGAAAGAGAGGGAGAGAGAGAGTGAAAAAGCACCCCTCGGGGGGAGTGGTCATGCCGTAATCGCCTTTTCCTCCATTTCCCCCTTCCTTTCAGGATTTTTGGCACACATACCACATGTGCCCAATGTGTTTCTCAAGTTGCTGCGCCCAGGACTCGAACTATGATGTTGACCACATGGAGTTCAACCACCTCAACTACCACAACAACGTCTAGACCTATTTATTTATTTTTTAAAAGTGGGCCACAGGGGCCAGCCTGTGGTGTGGTGGTTAAGGTGCTGGACTCCCACATGACTGGCTGCAGCTTGAATCCCAGACACAGTGGCTTGAAAAATCATGCTGGACACATGTCCGTGCATGCCTAAAATTCCGAGAGCAGACCTGAGGAGAAAGGATTACAGTGTGGTCATTCCTCTGGGCAGTGATTTCTCATTTTCCCTCTCTCTGTCTCTCCAGTGAGCGCACGCACCCTATGGCAAAAACGAAACAAAACGAAACAACCCTTTAGTAGGGCCATGACCTACTAAATTCATTTCATGATCTTTTAACGGGTCATGATCCTCAGTTCTTTTTGGGCACTCTGGGAAATGTCAACTTACTTTGTATGTTTCTCTTAAATAAAATGCAATACCGTGGTGCTATGATGCATTTCACAAAGGATTCTGGGAGTCAGTACATAGCGTTGGATGAGTTACACAAAGCAGTCTCATCGGGAGTGAACTTCTGCCTCAGGGGACACTGTAAACCTGTTGCCACTGCTCTAATGATTGTAGACTCACTGTGTATTACCTCTCCAGGATAAGCACAAAAATTTAATTTGGTTCAAATAGTTTTAGGTTGCCAGGGGGAAAAATCAATGCTGTTTATTAGGGCTCTAGTTGTTCATTAAAATAAATTACCTTTGGGCTCTGGGCTGGTTTTCATAAAGGAAAAGTTTACTGTTATTATGAGGAACAGACCCAATGGGCAGTACCATCTTGGAAAGGAAAGTGCCACTTGGAAACTGATGATGAGGTAGCCGAGGGAGAGAGAATACGGCAGAGGTAATTACTGCTGAAAACTTTGCCCTTGTTTTGAGCATCTCTATGGTGCACAAACCATCAGAGCCTTCCCCTAACACCATGGGGCAACAAGGGACATGCAGCCCCACTGAGCTGAGAGCCTTTGGGTTTCTCCAGTGGGTCCCATAGGGATATTGTTATCAGGACGATCGTGTGTACATTCCAGAGCATTGTCCACTGGACTGCTGCCGGGTGAGGAATTTAATAGTGAGGTAACCCGAGACATGAAAGGCTCCAAAGGTTGGCCCCAAATCAGGCATTTCCCAAGACAGAGCTGAGCTCATAGCTACCACTTGCACTCAAGCAAAACAATCTTTTAGACATTCCTTTGATGTCTTAGATCAATAGCATGACCAATGTATAACACTCTTGATTTTGTTTTCCTTTGTGTTATTGCTTTATTTTTATGAAATCATTTCGGAAGAATAGATATTTGTGTTTTCTGGCTTTGATACAGGATGTTATGAGGTGAGTTTGGATGGTTGGGAAATATCATCGATAAAGGAGGTTGACCTAAGGTTCTTTTGGAAGGCATGACATTTCTGTGGGCCAGAGGTTTTGGAAACTTAACATAGGCTGTGCACGACCCTAGGATATCTTCTTCAGTTACTTGTCCTATTTAGACAGATATCAGTACAACCCAGGAGCAAAACAGCTCCCTCTACTGGCAAGCTTGAGAGTCACTTCTGTCCTGAGACCTCAGAGTTTAATGGTTGGTTGCTGACTGCAGCCAATTAATTCTGTTAATCAATTAAGAAGTAGGAGCTATAGTTAAAAACAGAAATACTAACTGCTAAAATCAAACACAACCAAATGCAAACTTTGCTGTCCTAAACAGGAAATGTTTTTTTTTTTTTTAAAAAGCACAGAGAGAGCCCACGATTCCATTGGCTGAATTCAGCAGAAGAACTGGCAGTCGTTGACTTCTCCACATCCACTCTTATTAGATCAAAGCCACAGCTTTACGCACTGAACTCAACAGCAGGAAGGAAGCTATGCAAAAAGGCACAGCCTTGGGTGAGTGCCCCTCATCTAGAAAAATTCACGTCTTCGAAGCCAGCCCTGTCATTTCAACGACTGAGCAACTAAGCGTAGGAGGAAGTTGTTCTGGCACCCTTGTGAATAGCATTAACGGATACATTCCACGGTGCGTCAGTTCAGTTTCTGCAAGGACTATACACAGCAGATAAGTATACTTTACCTTTAAGGTACCGACGATCCCACCCACTAGCAAATATAAAGGAATGAGGGGCTGGATAGGGCAGTCCTCCAGAAACTTCATTCCTGCACGGACAAACGGAAGAGGAGTGAGAGGAATGCATTCCAGAACACAAAGCCCAGCCATGAAAATGTGCCACACACCTACCAAAACTACAGTGTTGATCACACAACCCTAAGCTGACGGATCTGCTTGGTCTCTCCAGCCCCCTGATCCTCGGGATGCTCAGTGGACTGACATGACAGAGGCCACTCTCTTGGCAGAATGGCGATGAATGCACCAGACAGAGCAGGGACCAGATGTTGCCACACCTTTTGTTTGGCTCTAAACTGGCTATGGATGTGCTCTGCTCTTAGGAAAAGTCAAATGTATGACAGTCCATGTTTTCAAGGAATCGTCTTACAAAAAAGATTCAAAGAATCCCTTTAAATATCCAGTTCCCTTGGTATGCTTAAAATAAGATTCAGTTTAAGAGTCACATTCCCCAGGTGCATCCACTGTGTAAACTGAGGCTCTCAATCATGTTGCTTCTAGCAGCGACCAGGTGGCAGGGAGAAGCTGGCAGAAACCCGCCTGTCCTTGTGCAGCAAGCCCTCTGCAAGCTAGTCCCGGTCACCAGATCATCACCACAGAGTATTTCACTCACTGGACCCCAAGCCAGGGAACATGTGCTTGCCAACATATACTTAGAAGCTAGACATGTGTACTCAGAAACCAAACCACCCAGACTCCACCTTTTTTTTTTTTAATTAACTTTTAAAATTATTATCATTTTTAATTTGCTATAGGGCATGTGCACTCACCAGAGAGAGAGAAAATAAGAAAGCAAGCCACAGGTTTGGGACTCGAACCGCAGCCGGCCATGTGAAAGTCCAGCACCTTAACTACCATGCCACCTGCTGGCCCGAGTCTACCCTTTCTTGATGGAATTTTCTCTGCTGAAAGCAATGCTCTCTCATTTTCTCAGGCCTTTGTCTTACAGGCCTGTTTTAACCAGCGGTATGTCGTATCTATTTAAATACAGGAAAGAAATGCTTGTCCCCTCACTGACCATTCTGGCTCCACTGACCAGGCTCAGGATGGGTTCCAATGCACATCTCTGCTGAGCACAGATTCTGGCTGTCCAGCGTATGCCCCTCATTCATTGCTCAGCTTCTTTGTGGGTACAAGGGCTAGGTGACTAGTTCTGACCAATGGACAGTTGTACGATGTGGGGCCGAAGCATTAAGAAGTGCATACAAGCTCCTTCAGTGATGGCCCTGCTTTACCACTGAAAAACCGAAGGCTGAGATGGCCAACTCTAAGACAGAGGCCGCTTGGAGTACAAAGCTATTATATTCCTTGGGGAGAGCCGGGGTTGGGGGGGGGCGGTTCCGATCCACAGTGGAATTTGCATAAGCAAGAAATAAAACTTGATAGTGTTAAGTCACTGAGGTTCCAGGGTTAACTCTTTACTGCAGCACACTCATAATCTCCTGACTAATGTCTTTGCCAGCGGAGTCCAAGAAAAGGAATTCTCACTGAAGAACCAAAGGCTCCTATTCCAACGACATGGAAAGTTTTAGCTTCATTTTGACATTCTGTTGCCCACAAATGCCTTGGTACTTCTGCAGAAGTAGACCATTTTCCCATGGTTACATCGTATACCACTGAAATGAATGAAAATGTCTAGGTGCACAGAGAGCCATAAAGCCAGAGCCCAAACCGGAGGAGAGGTGAATATATACATTGATCCAATCGTCAACCTACAGAGACTTCTCTGTCTCGTTATCTCTGATACTTGGCTGAATTTGTTGTTAGATGGAAATATTTTCCAAGTCTCAAAGTAACCTTTTCATGTGCAGACCTTTAAGTACTTGATGCCAAATTTGTTGGATATAAACTGCCTTTCAATTCAAAGCCCAGCTGTGAAATGAGCATTGACTAATGACTTATATATCGGCTCATTTCTAATGAATAAAAACAGCTGCTACTCACAGGAGAGTCAATCAGTGCACAGATGGCTTAAAAGGCTTCAAATAAATTTAATAAAAGCCATCTTTCCCCCTGTATTTTTCACTTATGGGGGAGGACCTACCTTAACTCTAGATGTTCTTTTTGTTTAATCTATAATATTATAATTTCCTTTACTTTCTTTTTTTTTTTTTTTGGAGAGGTTTTTGCTATAGGGCGTGTGCGCTCGCCAGAAAGAGAGACAGAGACACAGAAAGCGAGAAATCAACCTCCAGGGTGGAGGGCCACGCCACAATCCCTTCTCCTCCATTCTCCTCTCGGGATCTTGGGCACACATGCACACGCGCCCAGCGTGAGTTTAAGCCACTAGGTCTGGGACTCGAACTTCGGTCGACTACATGGGAGTCCAGCGACATAGCCATTTCACTAACAGCTGGTCCCTCTCCTTTGTAATACTGATAACAACTACTAGATACAGTGATTTTTCTTTTCTTTTTTTGAGGGTCAATATTATATTTGATTTTTACTTTTTTATTGAAGTAAAATATCTAAATAAAAAGTTGCCATTTTAATCATTTTGTGTATAATTCAGTGACATTAATTACATTCACCATCTTGTGCAACCATCATCACTATTTCCAAAACGTTTTCATCACCCCAAATACAAACTCTATAACCAATAAGCAGTACCTTTCCAATACCTCCTTCGTGTGGCTGATGTATTGATTTTAATACTGAACATCTCTTATGATCAAGCCACTAATTCCAAGTCCATGAGAATTGGCTTTGTGGGATCTTATCTCGTTAATGCAGCCTGTTGGTTCCAGTTAAGTTTGTTTGCAGGATAATGCGCACAGGTTCCAAACGCTAAAGTTCCCTTATGCAGTAGATTTTGCATAGAACACTCTTTGAAGGAAACTCCTGACATCCTAAGCAGAGTAATATCTAACATCGTACAAATTTTCCTTGAAAGAGCAGAGCAATAAAATAATACTTTCTGGAGAGGTTTTTCTTTGCCTTAGGATGTGTAGACTCATAGACAGAGAAAGAGAAAGAGACAGAGACAGTGACAGGAAAGTAAGAAAGCACCCTCCCAGGGGGAATGGCCATGCTGCAATCCCTTCTCCTCCATTCTCCTCCTAGGATCTTGGGCCCGCTCGCACACATACCCGGCATGAGTTTCAAGCCACCGAGTCTGGGACTGGAAACATGGATGGCCATGTGGGAGTCCAACAACATAACTGCTACACCATCTGCTGGTCCCAATCTTTTTTTTTTTTTTTTAATTTTTTAATTTGCCAGAGGGTACATGTGCTCACCAGAGAGAAGAGAGTGAGAGAGAGAAAGAAAGAAAGGGAGAAAGAGCGAGAAAGCACCACCCATGGATAATAGTCATGCCATAACCCTTCTCCATTTCTCCCTCCTTTCAAGATTTTGAGCATACGCACACACATGCCCAGTGTGTTTTCCAAGCTACCAGGTCCAGGACTTGAACTATGTATCAGCCACGTGGGATCCAGGCACCTTAGCCATCATACCACTGGCTGGCCCAATACATGTTAATTTTTGAACTGCACTCTTCTAATGATAGCTTCTGAACTTACTGAGGTTGTTGAATTGTTTGCCCTTATACTGAACAGCGCAGACCTATTTTGGTTCTGTGCACACTCTGAAAATGTTGTTGTTGGGAACCAGCAGTTAGCGTAATGACTATGTCGCTGGACTTCCACGTAGTTGACCGCGGTTCGCATCCCAGACCCGGTGGCTTAAAACTCACGCCGGGCGCGTGTGTGTGCGTGCTCAAGATCCCGAGAGGAGAATGGAGGAGAAGGGATTGCGGCGTGACCATCCCCCCGGGGGGTGATTTCTCGCTTTCTGTC
>NW_006159904.1:5843747-5856608 GCF_000334495.1 Tupaia belangeri chinensis | reverse complement strand
TTTTTTTTTTTTAATTAACTTTTAAAATTATTATCATTTTTAATTTGCTATAGGGCATGTGCACTCACCAGAGAGAGAGAAAATAAGAAAGCAAGCCACAGGTTTGGGACTCGAACCGCAGCCGGCCATGTGAAAGTCCAGCACCTTAACTACCATGCCACCTGCTGGCCCGAGTCTACCCTTTCTTGATGGAATTTTCTCTGCTGAAAGCAATGCTCTCTCATTTTCTCAGGCCTTTGTCTTACAGGCCTGTTTTAACCAGCGGTATGTCGTATCTATTTAAATACAGGAAAGAAATGCTTGTCCCCTCACTGACCATTCTGGCTCCACTGACCAGGCTCAGGATGGGTTCCAATGCACATCTCTGCTGAGCACAGATTCTGGCTGTCCAGCGTATGCCCCTCATTCATTGCTCAGCTTCTTTGTGGGTACAAGGGCTAGGTGACTAGTTCTGACCAATGGACAGTTGTACGATGTGGGGCCGAAGCATTAAGAAGTGCATACAAGCTCCTTCAGTGATGGCCCTGCTTTACCACTGAAAAACCGAAGGCTGAGATGGCCAACTCTAAGACAGAGGCCGCTTGGAGTACAAAGCTATTATATTCCTTGGGGAGAGCCGGGGTTGGGGGGGGGCGGTTCCGATCCACAGTGGAATTTGCATAAGCAAGAAATAAAACTTGATAGTGTTAAGTCACTGAGGTTCCAGGGTTAACTCTTTACTGCAGCACACTCATAATCTCCTGACTAATGTCTTTGCCAGCGGAGTCCAAGAAAAGGAATTCTCACTGAAGAACCAAAGGCTCCTATTCCAACGACATGGAAAGTTTTAGCTTCATTTTGACATTCTGTTGCCCACAAATGCCTTGGTACTTCTGCAGAAGTAGACCATTTTCCCATGGTTACATCGTATACCACTGAAATGAATGAAAATGTCTAGGTGCACAGAGAGCCATAAAGCCAGAGCCCAAACCGGAGGAGAGGTGAATATATACATTGATCCAATCGTCAACCTACAGAGACT
The DNA here is from genome assembly GCF_000334495.1 of Tupaia belangeri chinensis. NCBI lineage: Eukaryota > Metazoa > Chordata > Mammalia > Scandentia > Tupaiidae > Tupaia > Tupaia belangeri. The sequence continues at coordinate 5,855,587 of NW_006159904.1, read as the reverse complement.
TCTCTGTCTCGTTATCTCTGATACTTGGCTGAATTTGTTGTTAGATGGAAATATTTTCCAAGTCTCAAAGTAACCTTTTCATGTGCAGACCTTTAAGTACTTGATGCCAAATTTGTTGGATATAAACTGCCTTTCAATTCAAAGCCCAGCTGTGAAATGAGCATTGACTAATGACTTATATCTCGGCAACAGCTGCTACTCACAGGAGAGTCAATCAGTGCACAGATGGCTTAAAAGGCTTCAAATAAATTTAATAAAAGCCATCTTTCCCCCTGTATTTTTCACTTATGGGGGAGGACCTACCTTAACTCTAGATGTTCTTTTTGTTTAATCTATAATATTATAATTTCCTTTTCTTTCTTTTTTTTTTTTTTTGGAGAGGTTTTTGCTATAGGGCGTGTGCGCTCGCCAGAAAGAGAGACAGAGACACAGAAAGCGAGAAATCAACCTCCAGGGTGGATGGCCACGCCACAATCCCTTCTCCTCCATTCTCCTCTCGGGATCTTGGGCACACATGCACACGCGCCCAGCGTGAGTTCAAGCCACTAGGTCTGGGACTCGAACTTCGGTCGACTACATGGGAGTCCAGCGACATAGCCATTTCACTAACAGCTGGTCCCTCTCCTTTGTAATACTGATAACAACTACTAGATACAGTGATTTTTCTTTTCTTTTTTTGAGGGTCAATATTATATTTGATTTTTACTTTTTTATTGAAGTAAAATATCTAAATAAAAAGTTGCCATTTTAATCATTTTGTGTATAATTCAGTGACATTAATTACATTCACCATCTTGTGCAACCATCATCACTATTTCCAAAACGTTTTCATCACCCCAAATACAAACTCTATAACCAATAAGCAGTACCTTTCCAATACCTCCTTCGTGTGGCTGATGTATTGATTTTAATACTGAACATCTCTTATGATCAAGCCACTAATTCCAAGTCCATGAGAATTGGCTTTGTGGGATCTTATCTCGTTAATGCAGCCTGTTGGTTCCAGTTAAGTTTGTTTGCAGGATAATGCGCACAGGTTCCAAACGCTAAAGTTCCCTTATGCAGTAGATTTTGCATAGAACACTCTTTGAAGGAAACTCCTGACATCCTAAGCAGAGTAATATCTAACATCGTACAAATTTTCCTTGAAAGAGCAGAGCAATAAAATAATACTTTCTGGAGAGGTTTTTCTTTGCCTTAGGATGTGTAGACTCATAGACAGAGAAAGAGAAAGAGACAGAGACAGTGACAGGAAAGTAAGAAAGCACCCTCCCAGGGGGAATGGCCATGCTGCAATCCCTTCTCCTCCATTCTCCTCCTAGGATCTTGGGCCCGCTCGCACACATACCCGGCATGAGTTTCAAGCCACCGAGTCTGGGACTGGAAACATGGATGGCCATGTGGGAGTCCAACAACATAACTGCTACACCATCTGCTGGTCCCAATCTTTTTTTTTTTTTTAATTTTTTAATTTGCCAGAGGGTACATGTGCTCACCAGAGAGAAGAGAGTGAGAGAGAGAAAGAAAGAAAGGGAGAAAGAGCGAGAAAGCACCACCCATGGATAATAGTCATGCCATAACCCTTCTCCATTTCTCCCTCCTTTCAAGATTTTGAGCATACGCACACACATGCCCAGTGTGTTTTCCAAGCTACCAGGTCCAGGACTTGAACTATGTATCAGCCACGTGGGATCCAGGCACCTTAGCCATCATACCACTGGCTGGCCCAATACATGTTAATTTTTGAACTGCACTCTTCTAATGATAGCTTCTGAACTTACTGAGGTTGTTGAATTGTTTGCCCTTATACTGAACAGCGCAGACCTATTTTGGTTCTGTGCACACTCTGAAAATGTTGTTGTTGGGAACCAGCAGTTAGCGTAATGACTATGTCGCTGGACTTCCACGTAGTTGACCGCGGTTCGCATCCCAGACCCGGTGGCTTAAAACTCACGCCGGGCGCGTGTGTGTGCGTGCTCAAGATCCCGAGAGGAGAATGGAGGAGAAGGGATTGCGGCGTGACCATCCCCCCGGGGGGTGATTTCTCGCTTTCTGTCTCTATGTCTCTCTCTGTCTGTCTGGCGAACGCACGCACCCTATAGCAAAAACCTCTCCAAAAAAAATGCTGTTGTTCTTTATTTACTGTTAGGCAGTAAGCTTTCACACCTTATAGATCTAAGGGTATCATTTCTGTTTTAGCTTTTGCTTTTAGTATTACTGCTTTTTAAAATCGGGGTGGAATCCATATAACAACATTTTAAAGTGAACGATTGGTTGGCATTTGGTGAATGTTCATAGCTCTGCAAACACCACCTCTATCTAGTTCCGAAACATCTCATCCCAGCACACATTAAGCAATTAGAAAGCCATTTTTGTCTGTTTCTTTATTTTTTTTCTCTTTTTTTGCATTTTGCAACAAACCCTCTGGTCTTTTACTTTCTGCTCTAGGGTGCTGTGAGCTTGGAGCCTAACACCCTGGGTTTGCTAGATCTCCAGGAAAATTGGGGAAACTAGGTTCTGCACACCAGGCTTGGGGTCCCATCGGCAATGTTCAGGAACATGAGATGAATTTCACTGACACGCAATGATTTTTGGCTACCCAAGGAGCTTCCCCTCAGGACTCTCCTACCCCTCTTCACAGGTCTGGATTATGAGGTTGTTTAATATGTGTGACTTTGGAATCTTCATCCATTCAGCAAAAATATGTATAAAGCGCCCATGTATTACCATGTCACGAGATACATTTTCTACGCTGCTCACTACAGGCTTCAACAAGAGAACACAGAAACTGGAAAGGGGCCTTGGGAAATCTTTTGCCCTCAGAATCATCAGGGGACAGATTTTAAAAGCAAATGTCTGGGGCTGGCAGGTGGCATGGTGGTTAAGGGGCTAGACTTCCATATGGTAGACTGAGGTTCGAGTCCTGGACCTGGTGGCTTGCTTTCTCACTTTCCCCTTCTCTCTATCTGGTCCAATTAATAATAATAATAATAAATAAATAAAGTTAAATAATTATAAAATAATAATAATAAAAGGAGAAGTCTAGAGCTAGCAGGTGGTGTGGTGGCTAAAGTGCTGGACTCCCATATGGCCAACTGTAGTTCAAGTCCTAGACTCTCATAGCTTGTTTTCTGTTTCTTTATTTATTTTTTCTCTTTTTTGCATTTGCAACAAATCCTCTGGTCTTTCACTTTCTGCTCCAGGGTGCTGTGAGCTTGGAGCCTAATACACTTTCTCTTTCTCTCTCTGTCTCTCTCTGGTAAGCATGCATGCCCTGTAGCAAATTTTTAAATAATAATAATGATAAATAATAATAATGATAAATAAATAAATAATGATAAATAAATAAGTAATTCTTTTTTTTTTTTTTTTAAAAAAAAGCAAATATCTGTCTGTTCTCCAGGCATACTGCCTGAGTTTTTCAGGGCAGGACCAGGAATCTCTATTTTTGAAATGTTCATGGGGCCAGCCCCATAGCCTAGTGGTTACATGAGCCACCTCCCATGTGGTCAACTGCTATTCAAATCCTGTCCCCGGTGGCTTGATAAAAACACACTGGGTGCATGTGTATGCTTGCCTTTAATTCTAACAAGATGGAGAAATGGAAGAGAAGGGATTGTGGCATAAACATGCCCCACTGGGGGATGCTTTCCCTCCCTTTGTCTCTTTTTCTCTCTGTCTCTCTCCAAAGAGCACACATGCTCTCTGGCAATTAAAAAGATGAATAATAAAAAGCTTCTTAACAAAGTGTTCATAACACTATTCTTTGATGGAAAGTAGTTGACTGGGAGTCATCCTAGAGGAGGATGAAGGCTGTCTACCATCATCCCACCTGGCCTGGCCGACCTGTGCATCCAGCAGCTCAGCAGCCAGCTCACCTGTGAAGGCCATGGACAGCGGCAGGGCCAGGAAAGCAAAGAGCACAAAGACGCAGTAGGCTGCAAAGAGAAGGAGTGAGGCTGGGTTAGAAACGCACAGACCTTCCATTTCCTTTTTTTTGGGGGGGGAGGGGGGAGAGGTTTTTGCTATAGGGCGTGTGCGCTGCTCACCAGACTAAGAGAGACAGAGAGACAGAAAGTAAGAAATCACCCCCCAGGGGGGATGGCCACGCCACAATCCCTTCTCCTCCATTCTCTTCTCAAGATCTTGGGCACGCACGCATACCCGGCGTGAGTTTTAAGCCACCGGGTCCGGGACGCGAACTGTGGTCAACTACATGGGAGTCCAGCGACATAGCCATTACGCTAACTGCTGGTCCCCCATTTCCTTTTCACAAAGGTTTACTTAAGCATTTCGTACACCCTGACCTTCTCTCATGTCACAAGTTGGCAGATGGGCTAGAGGGTCTCTGTTTGCCTGGGGCTTCCACACAGAGGGCGCAAGCCAGGACCTGCATTTCTGGGAGAGCTGAACGTCTCTTATGATCACATTGCCAATTTGAAGGTCCAGATTTCCCGCACGACCTCTCCAAGTCTGACAGTTTATAGAAAAGGGGTTTATAAACTGCTGTCCCTGTGCCAGGATGCTAGAAGCCACTGGCATTTGCCAAGCCAGGCAAGATCAACCCTGCGCTTTTTGGGAGCCTATACCCAGGGCAGATGGTTCTCCTCTTCCCTAAATAAAATTCACTGGCAACTCACTTTATCACTTAAGGAATTTGCTTCACAAAATCTTTCTCCCTTTCCACGTATTTGATTAAATATTCCACAGCATATGATAAGAGATGGTTTCCTAAAACTTCTTACTGATGCATAGCATAACAGAGCTCTGAACTGGTCTGGAGGTTTTCTTCTTTTCCATGCCACCAATCTACCCTATAGGAATTGAGAAAGAATAAAGGCATGGGAGTAGATAGGCCTGGATCCAAATCCTGGTCTTTTACTCATTAGCTACATAGCTCTCAGCAAATTAGTTGACCTGAAGTCTACTCTCTCTCTTCTGTAAAATGTGTTAGCAGAGAGATGTACACAAGAGGGGCTCACTACATGGCAAGTATTAAAATTAGGTAGTTAAGGGAACCAGCAGTTAGCGTAATGGCTATGTCGCTGGACTCCCACGTAGTCGACCGCGGTTTGTGTCCCGGACCCGGTGGCTTAAATCTCACACCGGGCGCGTGTGCGTGCGTGCCCAAGATCCCGAGAGGAGAATGGAGGAGAAGGGATTGCGGCGTGACCATTCCCCCTGGGGGGTGATTTCTCGCTTTCTGTCTCTATGTCTCTCTCTGTCTGTCTGGCGAGCGCACGCGCCCTATAGCGAAAACCTCTCCAAAAAAAAAAAAATTAGGTAGTTAATTCCCCTCTTTCTTAGTTTTCACATATGTGAAATGGACTACAGATGCAGCTTTTGCTTGGCTAGCATTTCTTTTTTTTCTTTTTTTTTTATTTAAATAATTGTTTATTTTATTTTATTTATTTATTCATTTATTTTTTAATTTGACCAGAGAGAGACAGAGGGTGAGAATGAGAGAGAGAGGAAGTAGAAAGCAAGCCACCAGATTCAGGACTCGAACCCTGGTCAGCCATGTGGGAGTGTCCAGTGCCTTAACCACCATGCCACCTGCTGGTCCCCGTTGGCTAGCATTTCCTACTTAATTATAAGTTCAAATGTCTTTTGGGTAGGCTTACCCCTCCACTTTCCACTGTCAAAGTCTAGTTGGCAATCACACATTTATGTTTTCTGCTGGGTCCTGTTGCCAGCCCTGAGAGCAGAGAGGATTTTTGAAGTGGATATTCCAGTAGCCTCCTTCACATCTACTCCGTCCTCTCTGGGTCATCGCCAAACTTCTGTTTGGTAGTCCCACCTCTCCATTCTCCTGTGTGGTCTGTGTGTTCTGGTAGAAGCTACTCTGGGCTTGAGCCTTGAATTCATCCTGGAGTCTCTCGCTCATTGCTTAGGTTAGACGTTGGTGGACTGGGAAGCTTTCTGGGAGTAAGGAGAAAGGCACAGGATGTCCCACCCCTTCAAGGGGCCCCCTTAAGTTGCCCTCTGTGCCAGTCTTTTTTTTTAAGTTTATTCATTTTGTTCAAGACAGAGATCAGGTGCACATGCGTGAGAGAAAGAGAGAGACAGAAAAAGTACTCTTGACAGGCAATCCCCACTCCCCTAGCCCTCCAGATAGTCAGGATCTTGGAGGCTCATTGTGTTCCAGGCTGACTAGGCCAGGGATCTGAACCCTCAGCCATATGGCTTCCAGCACTGCAGTTCAGTATGCTACCAACTGCATCATCCAGGCTGAGCCTCCATGGCCTTCACCTCCAGGAAATATGGAGAACGGACATGCAGGTGATCTGCCTCCATTCCCACTCCTCCCTTCAAACCAGCCTTTTCTGAATTATCTGTAATAATGATCATCAGAGCCAGCTTCATGGGTGTGCGACCAATGCAGTCAGTCCCACAAGGCCCCGCACACAGGAGGGTCTGTGCTCTTCTGTCACCATCTTGAACTTCTAAATGATTCTGTCGTTGAACTTGTGTTTGCAAGTGAGATCCAATAGGATAGTGGAGTGAGCATGTGACCAGAGGGACTGCATGCAATGTTGGTGCTTTCCATCACAACGTTTGTGTAGAGTAGAACGTTGGTGAATTCTAGTAGGCCCACATGTGTGAGAGGTCAGCAAGACTCAGAATGCATACAAGAGGAGTGTACTGTATTCAACTAAGCAGGGCACTGACAGCCCCAAGAGGCCACGCTTCTATTTAAACCAGAACTTGCTTCTAGGGCAGACAAAAGACAACAGTGTTCTAAGGAACACAGATGACCGAGAAACCCAGCCATCTCCTTTTTGATTCAGGTGAGTTTCCTGTGTCAGTCAGTCACTCACCCGGAAATGATGGCATCAAAGAAAAGGAAAGTTAGAACAACCCATAACTCCTTTACCTTTCAAGCCTCCCTTACTCTTCAGTAAACTGAAGGTAGAGTTGGTAGAATGCGCCCAAGTTAAGAAGTGAAATGAAAAGAGGTAGGTTGGTTTTGGGCAGTGCTTTCACTGTTCTGGTAAAAACAAAATGCGTACAGGAGCTATTACGGGACACCAGCTGTGTCATTTCAATGACTCCACATACACGTTAGATGCTCTGCTATTTGCATTTAAAACTGGCATTATATGATATCATGATGAATGGTAAAATTTACACTAACAATTAAAATTTCTAATTTTCCTCTACTTAACATGACTTTAAACAGCAAATAAAAAATATTGTGACAGGTTGAAAGACTGCAGGAGAAAGGAAAAAGCTTGGCATTTTAGCACCGTTAACAGTGATTTTTCCCCCCTTGCTTTTTGAACAAGGTGCTCTGCGTTTTCACTTTTCACTGGGGCCTGCAAATTATGGAGCGAGCCCTGTTGATCCTGGGGACAGAGAGCTGCTGGCAGGTGCAACCAATTAAAAAGAGACGATCACATAACCCAGACACATCTGTCTTCATTCCTGATTTAACGTCAGGGTCAGGGAAGAAATTTCTTGCCGGTACTGAAAATCAAGAGGCTGATAAATTCCATTCTCTATTTCTGACCTTGGAGCTTGTTACCAGGATGATAAAGTGATCAGCATCCTCGAAACACTGTGCTGCAAGACTGGGGCAGATGGTGCCCCGGCCACCCAAGCTTCCAGGGGTGGAAGGCAGGTGTTCAGTGACACAGAGCAGCTCCCAGGGCAGGCACCTGTCTGTCACCCAAGTTTCCCACGGAAGGGTGTCACTTCGACTTGAGGATTATTTTGAGCTAAAGTCACTTAAATAATAGCAGGAAAGGAGCTCTGACCCTCCCCCTTTTAAAGCAAGAGAGAAAACCCCCTCATGGAAGGTGCCCTTCCTATCAGAAGGAAAGTAACATTAAAAAAAATTGTTATAGGGCAAGTGCAATCATGGGGGGGGGGGCGGGGAGAGTGAGACATCCCCTCTGCCCCAGAGAGATGGCCACACCATAATCCCTTCTCCATTTTCCTCTCACAATTTTGGGCACACATGCACACATGCCTGGCATGTTTATCAAGCCGCTGGATCAAGATTGCAAACGTGCAGTTGGCCATGTGGGATCCAGCCCCTTAACCTCCATGTCACCTGCTGGCCCTAAAGTAACACTTTTAACACTAAGAATGGGAAACTGAAAGCAAACAGACCTTTCAAAATAATCCCTATCTTAGGGACCAGCAGTTGGCATAATGGCTATGTTGCTGGACTTCCATGTAGCTGACCGTGGTTCGAGTCCCAGACCTGGTGGCTTAAACTCATGCAAAGCACGTGTGCGTGCATGCCCAAGATCCTGAGAGGAGAATGGAGGAGAAGGGCTTGCGGCATGGCCATTCCCCCTGGGGGGTGATTTCTTGCTTTCTATCTCTCTGTCTCTGTCTGTCTGGCGAGTGCACACGCCCTATAGCAAAAACCTCTCAAAATAAATAAATAAATAAATAAATAATCCCTATCTTTCTTAAATCTCCCACATAGCTTAGTTACTTCTCCACAGCTATCTCTCATGGTTCCCCTAGTATAAAGAACATAGGTTTTTCTCCTTCTGGGTCTTCATTCCTTACGCAGTGTCCTGTGTTAAATACCTCTGTGCATGGATCTCCTGTTATTCTGTACCCCTGTGGTTTCCATGTCCTCGTTTCAAACACGAGTGTAATTACAGGACTTTCCTAACAGACTTGTTCAAATGATCAGATGTCTCCATCCATGCGAGGCACTAAACACAGGGTCTCAGTAAATGTTAACCATTGTCATTATGATTCTCCCTTCATGACTGGACGAGACGTGGTTTCCCCTTTATTTCTGCTCCCACCGGGGATCAAATGGAAAACTGTTAAAACAAACAAGAAATGCACTGTGGTTCCCATGGCCTTTGAAGAAGGTGAGATTGGATTGTTGTAAACCAGAGCTCCCCAGCCTCGTTCCTGACTCTGTCCTCACATCCAGCCCAGCTTCTTCAGGGTCGGCCTCTCTGGGGCACTGCTGTCAAGGTCTAATAAGGCTCCCGTCCACTCTCCAAACCGGTCAGACTCTCAGGGGCCGCTCTGACCCAACATAACAGAACTGCTACAGAATGGCTGAGAACCTGCATTTCAATGCATCACCCAGCTAATTGTGCAGTAGCCGCCTTTCTAGAAGCTGGGCTAGAGACTCGTCAGAGGCTGGTTAGAGTCTATTTGCTCAGAGCAGTGCCATCAAGGGAGGTTCTGGGGGTGGGATCTCACTGAGATGGAAAAAATCATTAGCAATTAATAGTACGAGCGCTTCTGGATCACTTGGTCCAAATAAGGGACACCCGATAAGGACACCCCAGCCACTCTGGGACTAGGAATCTCCACTTCCCACCCCCAGTTCCCCTCTCCTGGGAGATCTGAGTATCTAGCCCTCTGTCTTCAGAGTTCACTGAAATGGAGGCTGAATTTTCTGTGACGCTGCTGTTGCCAGGACAGGAGTTTGACAGCAGTAACTCCCATTAGCGAATACTGTTCTGCCTTCCGATTTATCAAGCATTGATTCTAGTGCGACTCAGAGTGACACATTCTGGTTTCCGACACAATAAGCCCCTCTATCTATAAAGTCAGTTTGAAAGAGTTGAGTGAAAGAGCTAAATCAACTGAGAGGAAGGCCCGAAAGAGAAACGAATTTAGAATTAGAGCAACAGTGGCAGGATATTGGAATCAAAAGTTTGGAGCCAAATCATTCTTTATGCCAAGAACACAGATAAACGGATTCCTGACTTACTTAAGATTATGAAAAGAAAGAACATTTGGAAGGGCGCCCTCCTCAGGATGGCTTCTGGATTACTGACTCGGGATTCTTGCTCACATCCTTTTTTTTTTTTTTTAAGAATGATTTATTCATTTGTTATTATTTTACCATTTGCTATAGGGTATGTGCGCTCACCAGATACACAGAGAGAGCGGGAAAGTGAGAGAGCAAGCAGATTCACAGTAAGCTACTCTCCCATGGCCAGGTGCTGCTGCCTGTGATTATTAGAGGTCCAGGCACATTGGCAGGTGTTAAAGAATTATTAGCATCAAGTTAGAGGTCAACTAGGTAGCTGGAATGCAGCCATTTTCTAAAAGGGTGATCTTGGTAGGAAAATGAAGTCACCTTTGGGTGAGTCTGTTCTCAAGGATCTCTGGGATCTGTTTCCTATAAACAGCACACGCATGCCCTGCTCTCTTGCTTAAGCAGTTTAGTGCAGAAACTGAGACCAGGACCCAGTAACTTTTCTCAGCAACACTATTGTTTCAGGGTTCAACTGGGCACCAAACACCTGGAAAACTACAGGTGGGTAAACGTAACCAAATCCTCTTTCCAAGTTGCCCTTCCTGGGGACCAGCAGATGGTGTAATGGCTTCATCGTTGTACTCCCACATAGTCGACTGCGGTTCCAGCACCAGACTGAGTGGCTTAAAACTCACACCGGGCACGTGTGTGTGCGTGCCCAAGATCCTGAGAGGAGAATGGAGGAGAGGGATTGCAGCGTGACCATCCCCCCTGGAGGGTGATTGCTTGCTTTCTGTCTCTGTCTCTCTGGTGAGCACCCCCCCCCCCCATAGCACACATACCTCTCTCTCTAAAAACAAAACGAAACAAAACGAAACAAAACACTAAAAACCAACTGCCCTCTCCTCTTCCTTGGTTCTATAATAGCACTGAAACTCCAGTCGCCCAGGCCAGGCCAGGCCACTTTCACCTTCTCTCCCAATATACTCAGCGATTCTGTCTGCCTTGTCTTCCCGTCTACCCCTCTTCTCATCTGAGTAATTAGCACCAGCATTGCCCTATTCCACAGCCACCCACGCATGCCCACAGGTCATGGTCAGTAGCAATATACAGGAGTTTTTGTGTTCTCTTGTTATTGATACTTGTCTATTCATTCTTGCTTTCCACAAAGATTTGGGGAGAAGGGAAGTGGGCAGGAAGACGCACGCTAACACATCTCGTGATCTCACGAGGGAGACAAGGTGTGTACTGCAAGGACAGCACAGACACTGTGGAAGGGACCGCCAGGAGTGCATGGAGCAGCGAGGAGGCCTGGAGGAGAAGAGTTCCACGAAAATCAAGGAAGCATTTTGCAGAGCCAAGTTGTGGGGAGATAGATTTTCAGTCAAAGGGACAAACCTCACACAAATAAAAGCTTTGAGGAAAAGATGCATGGATTGATTTGGGGGAACAGCGAATCATCAACTTCAGATGGGCATAAGTCGTCCATGCGAGAGAAGTGAGTGAGAAGCTCAGGCTAGATCCTGAGGTTAGAGAGCATTTGCATTCTGCATCAGGACATTTGTATTTTATAGGAAGTTAAAGCGATTTGTAGGACTGGAGTTTGGAAGTGACATAATCAAAGGTGAACTTTGGAAAAAGGATATAACCTTCAGGGGTGGTACTGAGGGTAGAGAAACCGGTGAGAAGGCTGATCCAAAATTGAGCCCAGAGAGCAATCAGGAGGCTTAGCAGGAAAGGTCCTTGAGCACTAATTAGATGCAGGAATGAAGGTAAGAATGGAGTTTTTATTTTTTATTTTTTTTATCTTTTGGAGAGGCTTTTCGCTATAGGGCGCGTGCGCTCACCAAGAATGGAGTTTTTAAAAATGACTCAAATCCTGTGCTCAGGTGACAAGATGGTAGAAGCACTGACAGCAGGAAGAGGGACAGAAAGGGTGGAAAGGCCGTGTTTGGTTCAGAATTCATTGCGGTGAATTTGCTAAGTGATCCTACCAAAATTCAGATTCCATAACTCCAGGGTTTTCTTCCTTTCTTTCTTTCTTTCTTTCTTTCTTTCTTTCTTTCTTTCTTTCTTTCTTTTTTTCTTTCTTTCTTTCTTTAGTGCGCGTGCGCTCGCCATAGTGCGCGTGCGCTCGCCAGAC
>NW_006159904.1:5819467-5843679 GCF_000334495.1 Tupaia belangeri chinensis | reverse complement strand
CGGAAAAACCCCCCCCCCCCCCCCAGAGGGGATGGTCATGCTGCAATCCCTTCTCCTCCATTCTCCTCTCGAGATTTTGGGCGGGCACACACGCACACGCGCCCAGCGTGAGTTTTAAGCCACCAGGTCTGGGACGCGAACCGCAGTCGACTACATGGGAATCCAGCGACATAGCCATTACACTAACTGCTGGTTCCCACTCCAGGGTTTTCTAAAATCATCCCTTTTTCCCATGTTTTTTACTTTCTAAAAGTTCAAGATTTTCAGTTGATGAGTTAGTAAGAAATACTGGTCTGATAGGTGTTGTGATCTCTTACCCTGATCCCTGGAAAGGGACAACCTTGTGTTTCTTGGAGTCCACCAAAAGATCATGAGATTCTCCCAAGGGAAAGGAGAGAAGGGGAAGAGCAACCGAGAGGAGGTGATGAAGAATAGAGTTCTTGGACGAACTGTGGTCAGTGCCCCCGCCCCCTTCCTTGCATTATACAAAGGAAATTAATTGCTACACTAAGCACTTAGGGAGCTAACTGAAGGAGCTAAGCAAAATATCTAACGAGTTTTGTTCCAGGTCCAAATTGGGTTTTTCACTGTTGGCCTAGAGTGCGTGGATTAGGCGCAGGTGAAAAGGCTTCAAGTCCAGATTAGCATATTTGTATTTGCCTTTAAATTACTTAGGAATGGAGTAATAGAAAGTCCTTTCACGCAGTGACTGAACTCCAGGGGCTGAATAACATAACCAATGCTGCCCAATCGCAAGGACAGAACGTGCCGCTGCAGTTTGTGTAGAAAGCAGGGGCCTGAGTGAGGGTTGGGGGTGAGTGAAGGTGAAAATCCCTCTTGTTCAGAAGAAGGATCCCCTTTCTTTACAACAAAACCACTATTTACACCTTGCTGTTTGTCCTTGAGGCTATTCAGGACAGAAAGACACCCCGTGTGGTGGCACCATCAGTAACAAACTGATTTGTGGTGCTGAAAGCCACATGGCCAACTACAGGTTCAGATCCCTGGGTGGGCCTGAAAACATGCCGGGTGTGTGGGCACATGGTCAGGATACCAATGAGCTGGGGGATAGACTCAAGGGGATCACAGCATGAAGAGATCCTGTTGAGGGTGCTTCCCTCTTTCTCTTCCTAGTGTACATGCTCCATCATAAATAAAAGAAATAAGTAAACAATTTCAGTTGCGCAAAGGGTCTGCAGAGGCTCATAATGGCCTTACCCAGAGAGCAGAAGCATTGTGCTCTTTTACAAGCCCCAGACCTTCATAAAAGGTAAACATGATGCCAACCTCAATTTCCACACGTGAACTCTTATGATCTACAATACCCAAGACGAATTTTGTTTGTTTTCACAACTCACTTATTGAATTGGGGCAGGTGATTTAACAGCAAATTAGTAGATAAGGCTGGTAAAGAAGACATCCTGCTCTCCCGCCCAGAAGCCAGTGTGTCACAGATACTTGTAAAGGTTCTCAAACTGCCATCGTGTTGGGCACGCTGGCTCTGAAGCTACACGTCAGCATACGTACATTCTAGGGCTCTCGGGCATTCCCTGGGCTAGTGGTTGACTCCGACAGGCAGCTTTGTTGTCTGGAAGTGGCTGGTGGAGATCCTGCTTGCATGATAACACAGTTGGGTGAAGTTTTGCTCGCAGAAACACAGCAGCCTTCCTTTTTGACCGGAACTGTGGTGTCCATTGGAAGCCTCAATCCCAGCCCTGACCCCTATAGCTGATACACCCTCAAGACTGCTTTTCTTGCTTCTCTAGTAAGTGGGAGCTTGGAGTCAGATTAATTTTATTTAGAGAAGTTTTAAAGTCTTGAAACTACATTAAGTATAAAAGATAACATAGCCATTTCTTATTGCTAGATTTGTAGAATAAATCCACCACTCTCTAGTCAGTATGTTGAGTTGTGTGAGTCCCTCTCATTGCTGAGGAGCTGACCCCCCCTAGGCTCATGGTTCCCTGGGTCATCTTAAAGGGAAGGCCCTCCTAGCCTGTGGCATGCCTAGGCTAGGCTCTGCAGAGCACTTCTCAGATGCTATCTCCACGTGGAGTTACAGTGGGAATCCTTGGCCCCCCGACAGGTGCAATAATCCAGGTTCACTGCACTCGTCACATTTAATAGAGTTCTCTGTGATGGCTGGAAGCCTCTGCACACACAGCTCCTGCATCCATCACGATTTCACTGCTTCCCAGTCCTGAAAGTCACCCCCTCCAGGGCAGCGGTGGGATGTGGGAACCAAATGCTCTCTCCATTCAGAGGAAACTTGCCAGAGAGAACATTCCAGATAGAAGGCTGAGGTGAGGGCTGTGCAGTGGCCAGGAGAGGCCAGGAAGCTCTCCCAGGCATCTCACTGAGGTCTGAGGGCATGGCTGGCTGCGACTGCTCTGCCCTTCTGGCTGACTGATGGACACACTGACTGACCCTCCTCTGGAGCCTTGGACTCCCCCCATACCTCCACCTCTTAGAAAACTCCACAGGTGGATAGAGATAGCTGCAGGTCACCCTAAGAGGATATGTGACGACTGTTCTTAAAACTGAGCTTTTTGTCCTAACTACGTAAGTATGTAACTTGAGAGAAAATGTAGAAAAGTATACAGAAGAAAATCTGAAGGTCCAGCAAAAGGACAATGCCGTGCTGTATATGCATCCAGTGTACTCTTTCATCAAGCCAGGAGTCAGGCCAAGGAAGCCATTTTCTTCCCAGGCTAAACTAAAAGGAGTATTCATTGTAAAAGTGCTTAAACATTAATAAAAGTAGAGAGAGCAATGGAGGAAACACTGAGATACCTGCCATGCAGGTTTTTGTTTGCTGCTTTTTAAAAACTGTTCAAAGCTTTTTTAACATTTTAGTTGGAAATAATCCCAGTGTGCATCTCCTAAGATGTGTTGGAATGTGGGACATATGAGATGATTAGGGCATGAGGGTGGAGCCCTCATGAATGGATTACAGGCACACCTTGGAGACATTGTGAGTTCAGTTCCAGGCCACTGCAATAAAGCAAAGGTTTCAATAAATCAAGTCACATGTATTTCTGGCCTTTCGGTGCATATAAACGCTGTGTTTACACTGTACTGTAGACTATTTAAACTGTATAATAGCATTATATCTAAAAACAAAACAATGTGCATGCCCTCTAGTTGGATCTTTTGTCCAGCCACTAAAACTTTCTTCATATCAGCAGCAAAGACATTTTGCTTTCTTATCATTTGTGTCTTCACTGGAGCAGTACTTTTAATTTCTTTTGAGAACTTTTCCTTTGCATTCACACCATGAGGCCTCCAGCTCCCAAATATGACCAGTGTTTTCTCTCTTTCTTGGCTAACAGGAACAAAATGCCTAGCTTTTGACACATCTTCCTCACTAAACTTAATCATAATCATTAGTAGCTTCTGATTTAACATGAGAGACTTATGACTCCTTTCACTTAAATACTTAGAAGTGTTGTGGGGTTACTGGTTGGTCTAATTTCAGGAATAGGGGGATCTAGGTGAGGGAGAGAGACAGGAGAGTGACTGCCCAGCAGAGCAGTTACATACACCAGATATAGTGATTCAATTTGCCATCTTCCATTTGTGTGGGTGCAGTTCATAACACCCAGAACAATTCGATAGTACCAGCAAAGATCACTGATTCCAGGCCCAGCCTGGTGGCACAATTGGTAGCAAATTGAACTGTAGAGCTGGAAGCCATGTGGTTGCCTGTGGTTTGAATCCCCAGGTCAGCTAATAAGCATACTAGGCATGCGCACACATGCCCAAGATCTTAAAGGGCTGGAGGGCTGGGGAAAGAGGGTTACAATATAATGAGACCTTGTCAAAAATACTCTCCCTCTCGTTGGCATACACTCTGCATTACAAATAAACAAAACTTTAAAAGATCACAGATCACCATAACAGAATAATGATGAAAAAGATTGGAATATTGTGAGACTTCCCAAAACATGGCACAGAGACACAAAGTGAGCACACATGATTGGAAAAATAGCACTTACAGACTTGCCAATGCCGGCTTGCCACAAAACCTTGCTTTGTAAAAAATGTAGTGTCTTTAAAGCACAATAAAGCTAAGTTCAGTGACATGAGGTATGCCTGTAAAGCCTGTAATGCCCATCCTGCCATCTTGAATGGATTAATGAATTAATGAGGCTCTTCCCACACAAATGGATTAATGTTGCTCTCAGGAGAGTGGTTTCATGATCATGATTGTGGCTGGGGTTCAGAATGAACATCGCCCATGAGGAAGAGATGGCCATCACCTGTGCAGTCATTTGGCCTCAAATGCAGCACCTTAAGCACAAGGAGACATCTGTTAACCACAGGCGAGAAATGTTCTATTGGGTGGCTTGGAAAGTCGTGACACATTTTTGCACAGAAAAACAGACAAACACATCATGACTTTCCCAATGACCTAATTATTTAAAAATGTCAACATCACAGGAAACAAATTAAACAAAACATTGAAAATGTTCTAGATTCAAGGAGGTGGAGAAGATACAACAGCAAAATGCAATACCTGGCTCTACATTGGATCCATTGCCTTTATTAGGTCATTAACATTGGAATATTGATGGCAGATTAAAATGTATCAATGTAAATTTAAGAACCTGCAACTATATTAAGGTTTAATGTGTCTTAGCCCATTTTCTGCTTGCTATAGCAGAAAACCACAGACTGGGTAATTTATGAAGAATTTACTTATTTGTTTAGCTTACAGTTTATAGCTGGGGAGTCCAAGGTTGACAGGCTGGCATCTGGCGAGGCCTTCTTGCCATGTTCTCACATGGTGAGAGGGTGAGAGAGTCAGAGACGGCTTGCTTTTACAGCAAAGCCACCTCCATGTGTGGTTTTGTTTTCTTTCTTTTTTCTATTCCTGAAGTTTATTAAATGGACAAATTGGGGATTAATCATAGAAGAGCATAGGAGGGGCCAGCAGGTGGCATGGTGGTTAAGGTGCTGAACTCCCATGTGGTCAACCACAGTTCAAGGCCCAGACCTGGTGGCTTTAAAATCATGTTGGGGGTGTGTGCATGTGTGCCCAAAATCCCAGAAGTCTCTCTTTCTGTCTCTCTCTGTTTTTCTGGTGAGTGCATGTGCCCTACAGCAAAAACCTCTCCAAAAAAAAAAAAAAAAAAAAGAAAAGAAAGAGAGAACACACTGGCCATATTTGGGAGCCGGAGGCCTCATTCATTCATCTACCTAGTCATCCCATGGAACTTAAGTGAGCTCCTACTATGTGCAGTAATGAAAGAGACATCAGAATGTCAGCAGAGGTGGGAAGCGGTGATAGTACACGGCATCAACAGGTTATCTTAAGGTACCCTGACACCCATCTACCAGCCCCTTGTTCTACTGACTGCTCCACCTTAGTCCGCTTCTACTGGCTGACTGCTAGTTCTCAATATTATTGCTCTAAGGGTAGTTGCTTAGGGTTCCCCACAACATTACCTTTATTCACATTCCATCTGTATGACAGCTAGACCACACATCTCACCATGAGGTAAATGCTTCCATCCCACAGAATCCCAAGGCTTGGGATCCGCTTTTGGGATATCCCAAATGTATGATGTGGTCGGGCCCCTCTGGACACAAAGGAGCCCAGCAGGTGATGGTGGGAGAAGGTCAAATCTGACAAGGAGATAGGATGGGATGGGGTGAGGGAAAGCTACTCCAAATTCAAGTCCAAATTTCTCAGCTACTTGCCATGTTGCCCAGCTCCACTGCCATTATACATTGGTTGTATCAGTGACTCCATTCACACATATTGTTCAAATGCATATTAATGTGAAAATGCATACTGTGTACTATAAAACAAGTAAGGCATAGAAGGCAGCAGCCAGAGAGCAGCCATTGTCCTTCCCAGCTCTGCCCTGGGGCCTCACTGAGCCTAGCATAGACTATCCACACAGTTCACTCAGGCATTAGCTTATCATGTGATTGCATATCCCCAAACCCTTCAGAACTAGGGCATTTCTCAGAGCTGTGACTCACCATGGCTGGCAATTTTAGAAATGCACCGATGACAAGCCTTCTCCAGACCACCTGGCATTATTCTTCCTTGTTGACAAAGTTCTGGGGATCAAAAGTAATTCATTAGAAAGACTGATAGAAGAATTTACTCAACACCAATAATTATCAATACCTCTGTGCATGTCACTTGCAGCCTGTAGGGTTGCATCGGTCTGTTTGGGAGCCTGGGTGCTAACATCAAAGCTGGTCTGCCTGCAACTATGGCCTAATTATCAGGGATGAGAGAAGCACGGTCAGAGGTGAAGAGACTCACCCGTGATACTCAGCTGGGAAGACACAAGGCCTAGAGAGCAAGATAGTAATAGCCAGTGCTTACTGAGAGATTGCTGTGTGCTGGGTGTCAGGTTAGCTCTCTAACTTCTGTCCTAGATTTATTCCATTAAGTTAAACAAAGTAAACACTTAATCAGAACTTAACATCTGTCCTAGAATTGTTCCACTAAGTGAAGCAAAGTAAACATTTAATCAGATCTTAACAGTTAGCTCTTTATACACATCATCTCATATTTCGTCTGCAACAATCCTATCTGAGATGTATTATTAACTCTGTTTTACAGATGAGCCTTGGCAACTCAGAGATATTTACCTCAAAGCCAGAGATGGCAACTGGTAGAGGTCCAGTTTGATCCTGGTATCCGTACAGAGCTGGAATTCTCACTTCCTGGCACTGCTCCACCCTCTGAAGGCCTGAGGTGGAAGGGCAATCATGGGTTTGATGGCAGCAGCTGACAAAGACCCAGAAGGCCTGGATAGACACCCTGGCCTCACCATGGGTTTTCTAGGGCTTGCTATGGTCTAAGCTGACTGACACTGTGAGAAAGGGCTTCCCTTTCCAGGAAGAAATAGCCACAAAATCTAAATCCACAACAAAAATCCAACCTAGGACAACCCAAGATGGCAAATTTTCGTGTCTGGTGAAATGAGGTGGCACTGGAAGCATTAGGCAGGGTGGGGTATCTCTCAGTCCCTTAGCCCCTGAGACCTGGATATGAGTTATTGCACTATTAAATTTCATTGCTTGGGAGGGAGTCTCCATGCAGGCCAGCTGACCCAGACAGGATCTGGGAAAACATCCTTACTTCACACACAGTCTCTCCAAGAACCTGTGCCAAATAGGAAAGGCTCTATCTGAAAGCACACCTATAAAAAGCCATCTTCTTACTGCAAGGTTTGCAAACCAGGGGACAGTGGCATCTCAGCAGCATTGCCTACAGGCTTTGCTGAGTGAAGGAGGCCTCAGTGCAGGGAGCAGGCAGTGACGGGGTCCTGGAACCCTTTGTGCCCTGCTTGGTGCTGAGGGTCCTATCAGACACTCAGGGGGCTGGCTGATGCAGACAGGATCTGGGAAAACAGATCTGGGTGAACAAGGCCTCAGTGCAGGGGAAAAGGCAGTGCCGGGGAGGATTTGTGGTGCAGGGACAGAGGTAAGAAAGATGACAGAAAAAGGAGATTGCTGGCCATCAGTATGGTCCTGCTGGCAGAAGGCCACCCCCACAATTCCTCTGACAGCTTCTCTCTCCAGCTGATCCTCTGCTAACTTGTGGACAGGGTGATTTAGCCAGAGCTTTAGGCTCCCAGGATTAGGATGGGATATAGGGTTCTATTTCCCAGCACTTTGCTTCTAAGACATGCCATGCTCAAAGCTTGGCGTTGATATCTGCAGGGTCTCCTCTATTGTGGGAGGCAGTGAGATGGCAGATGGGCCCAACCCAAAGCAGAGTGTATCCCAGCACCTGCTAAGGTCTTCTACATGTTACCTCGTTCAAACCCTCCAGCTTGCAGGGGACAGACATGCCCTATTTTACAGAGAACAGTAAGATTCAGATCAATTTGTTTGCTCAAAGTCACTCGGCTAGTTAGTGGTAGAACTGGGATTTGAAACGAGGCCTCACGACTTTCCCTGAAACCTGGTCTCTGTGACTTCAAAACACAGTCTCTTCACCTCACCCCACAGTGAGAGAACAAAGGGGAAGCAATCCAGAAAAGAAAGGCTTCCCAAAGTGAGTCAGGAACGACACAAGGAGAACACGGCGCCTTCTGATCAGCCCTGGGGTGCTTGATCTGAGTTAACCAGACAAGGACAATTCTTTCACCTCACAGGTGAGAAAGCTGAGGGCTGGACAGTCAAGAACTCGCCCAGGATTGCACAGCTAGATAGGAGCTCAGGCGTCTACTGCCAGACTCAGTAGCCTGCTCTTTCTCATCCAGAACCGACCCTGGTAGTTTTGACTATGGTGAGGTGATAGGACACAGCCCCAAGCAGAGCACGAAGGGTTCCAGGACCCTGTCGCTGCCTGTTCCCCTGCACTGAAGCCTCCTTGGCCCAGCATGGCCTGCAGGCAATGCCACCAAGATGCCACTGTCTTCTGGTTTTCAAATCTCCGCAGTAAGAGGTGCTTTTTAAAAGCATACTTTCAGGGGCCAGCAGGTGGCATGGTGGTTAAAGGTGCTGGACTCCCACATGGCCACCTGTGGTTCAAGTCCTGGACCTGGTGGCCTGCTTTCTCTCTATTTCTCTCTCTCTTCCTCTGTCCTTCTCTGGTCAAATTAAAATAAATAAATAAAGTTAAATCAAATAATTTCTTTCTTTTTTTTTTTTTTTTGGAGAGGTTTTTGCTATAGGGCGTGTGCGTTCACAAGAAAGACAGAGAGAGGAGAAATAAGATTTACAGGAGACTAAAGTATGTGTCTCTTACTCCAGCTAGTGGTCTAAGGTACACATGTTTGTGCTGTTACATCGTAAGACAGACAGATACAGGCGGTTTCCCCAAACCAGCTGTGGATCTAAGACTGGAGTGCCTTGGGTTGTAGGTGTGATAGAAACAATTCAATGTGTTTCAAAGGAAATTTACGAATTGGAGGCAACTCCACCAGTAGCTCCAGTTTGCTCGTATTTCTCCTCCCTCTGTCATTTCTCTTCTATGAGGTAGGAGGAACATACTGTGCGTGGCCTATGGCTAGATGTGAAGTCCATACCCACCCCTGAGGAAAGTCCACAGCTTCATTCCTTCTCTGGTCAAATTAAAATAAATAAATAAATTTAAATCAAATAATTTCTTTCTTTTTTTTTTTTTTTGGAGAGGTTTTTGCTATAGGGCGTGTGCGTTCACAAGAAAGACAGAGAGAGGAGAAATAAGATTTACAGGAGACTAAAGTATGTGTCTCTTACTCCAGCTAGTGGTCTAAGGTACACATGTTTGTGCTGTTACATCGTAAGACAGACAGATACAGGCGGTTTCCCCAAACCAGCTGTGGATCTAAGACTGGAGTGCCTTGGGTTGTAGGTGTGATAGAAACAATTCAATGTGTTTCAAAGGAAATTTACGAATTGGAGGCAACTCCACCAGTAGCTCCAGTTTGCTCGTATTTCTCCTCCCTCTGTCATTTCTCTTCTATGAGGTAGGAGGAACATACTGTGCGTGGCCTATGGCTAGATGTGAAGTCCATACCCACCCCTGAGGAAAGTCCACAGCTTCATGAGGGTCAGCAGGTGGCATGGTGGTTAAGGCACTGGATTCCCACATGGCTGACCATGATTCAAATCCTGGACCCAGTACCTTGAAAATCATGCCAGGCGTGTGTGCATGCATGCCCAAGACCCTGAGAGAAGAATGGAGGAGAAGGGATTGCGGTGTGGTCATCCCCCCTGGGGGGTGATTTCTCGCTTTCTATCTCTCTTTTCCCGTTTTCTTCCCCCCTGCCTCTCTCTGTCTTTCTTGTGAACGCACACGCCCTATAGCAAAAACCTCTCAAAAAAAAAAAAGAAAGAAAGAAATGATTTGATTTAACTTTATTTATTTATTTTAATTTGACCAGAGAAGGACAGAGGAAGAGAGAGAGAAATAGAGAGAAAGCAGGCCACCAGGTCCAGGACTTGAACCACAGGTGGCCATGTGGGAGTCCAGCACCCTTAACCACCATGCCACCTGCTGGCCCCTGAAAGTATATATGTAGGTATGCACACATGTATGCATGCATGTACACACATTTCAGATGATTGTAATCATCAGGCACATTAAATGAACACTTCATCTTTTTTCCTTTTCCTTTTTTATAATTTTTTTAAAAATTTTCCAGAGGGGGGACCAGCAGTTAGCGTAATGGCTATGTCGCTGGACTCCCACGTAGTCGACCGCGGTTCGAGTCCCGGACCCGGTGGCTTAAACTCACGCCGGGCGCGTGAGCGTGCGTGCCCAAGATCCCGAGAGGAGAATGGAGGAGAAGGGATTGCGGCGTGGCCATCCCCCCTGGGGGGTGATTTCCTGCTTTCTATCTCTCTGTCGCTCTCTGTCTGTCTGGCGAGCGCACGCGCCCTATAGCAAAAAAAAACCTCTCCAAAAAAAAAAAAAAAAAAAAAATTTTCCAGAGGGCACATGAGCTCACCGGAGAGACACAGAAAGAGAGAGCGAGCAAAAATGAGGAAGCACCCCCATGGGGCATGGTTGCACCACAACCCCTTCTCCTCCATTTCTCCTTTCAGGATTTTGGGCATTCACACACACCTGTCTGGTGTGTTTTTTAAGCTACCAGGCCCAGGACGCAAACCTCACAGTCGGCCACGTGGGAACTGGCCACCTTAACCACCACAACACTGACTGACCAACGCTTCACCCTTTGACATAAGTATCGTTTCTGTTACTGGTGGTCTGTCTGCGTAGTGATCACTGTCAAGCTGTGCCATATTCCAGAGTGGGGCATGTCACACTAAACTTAACCATACCTCATCGTTGGGTATTTTCTTACTGGTTTTTTTTTTTTGCTATTATGACTAATCCTAAGAGACATAACTTTCTGTAAGAATGTTTTTTCCTATAAATTATGTAGTTCCCTTAGAATAAATAATTAGATGTGGTACTATTGAATTAATAAGCATGTGCAATTTTTTGGTTTGAGATAAAATTGATTTTCAAGGGAGTGTATCTATTTGCAGTGCCACGAGCAATGTGAGACTATTTCACCAACCCCTGGCCAGCACTGGATGTTAGAAAAACTAGCACTTTTTAAAGTTTCTTTCACAGACAAAAATGGAAATTATTGTTTTTATTTACATTTTTATTACCAGTGATATTGTGCATTCTTTCTATGCTTGTTTCTCAGTTGTTTGTTCCCTTTTGTAAATTAGTGCCCATGGGGACCAGCAGACGGCATAATGGTTACATTGTCGGACTCCCACATAATCTACTGTGGTTTGAGTCCTGGGCCTGGCAGCTTAAAACTCAGATAGGTACCTGTGTGTGCGTGCCCCAAATCCTGAGGGGATGACGGAAGAGAAGAGATTGCAGTGTGGTCATCCCCCCCAGGAAGTGATTTCTCACTTTCTGTCTCTTGGTCTCTCTCTATGTCTCTGGAGGGCACAGGAGTCCTATAGAAAAAAAAACTCTCTCTGAGAAAATTAGTGTCTATGATATGAATCTATTTCAATTCCAAGCAAGCCCACAAAATCTGCGATTTGAGAACACAGCAGTGAATCTGCTTTTTTATTCACAGAACTCACCATGTGAATTCACAGATTCAAGTATGCTACAGAAGACCTGTTCGCTATTGTGGTGAGAACTTGAAAAACTCATCAATTGCACACTCTCCCTCGCCCTTTCAAATGACAGCTCTTCCAAGACAGAGGCCGGGTCCCTGAAAGGCAGGAGACACTCGGGAGAGTGGCTCCATGCTAAGGACGGCAGTAAAGACACAGATTTTAGCCATATCTAAGCCTTCTAAGTACTAAGAAAATAGGAGTTTTTCATATGGGGCAGATGATTTTCTTATTTAGCAGAAATCTTGTTTTATGTTAAACTGCTTTATTACATCTTAAATAACAGTACTGCTCACTATAGTATCTATCTTACACCCCGCTTCCTTGTAGTACGCTGACTTCACATCGCATAGCAAAGGTGGAGCGGTAAAGGGTGCAGAGAGCTCTGCCTTTCACAGTTGTGCCCACGGCGGAGCTATCCGCTTATCGCTTCTACTCCGAGCACGCAGAGGGGAAGCAGTACAAGCAGCTCTACATGCTCGGGTCATGGGATAAGTTCCTGTCTTCTTTCTTCTTTTAAAACAAAAAGCAATCTTGTTGTAAATAATTCACGTTGGATTCTGAGATGGGGAGAGGAAGGGAGAAGAAGTGGAGAGCCTGCCCTTGCCCTCTATCAGGTCCTCACGGCCTGTCTCCCATAGAGCCAGCCTTTTGCATCTGAGGCAGATCATTTTCAGCAGAAATCTTAACAGGCAGAGATTAGGAGAGCAGGCTGGGTGTGAACAAGCAGTGACTTAGAAGTCTGTCCTCACGCGTGGCTGAGGTTGGACTGTGTGTCTCTCACTTGGTTCCGCACCCGGTAGGGTCCCTCACATCCCCCATTGCTTTCTCTCTAGAAGCTGAGCAATTATAAAGCCCATGAAGGGATTAGTCAGTAATAATTGCCAAGTTGACATCTCAACAGATTTCTAATTTTTTCAGTTGGTATATCTCGCCAGTCACCCCAGGAGACACGTGTCACTGTCTGGAGACATTTTTCACAGTCACGACTAGGGCAGGGAGACTGGAGATGCCGCATCCTACAGGGCAGAGAGCAGGCCCCCGTGTCAGACTCACATGGTCCCAAATGTCGAGAGTCCTGAGTCTGAGAAACGCTTCCTAGCTACCGAGCATTCCAGGTGTTGGTGTTCATATTTATAAAATACTACTTTATTTCGAACTTCTGATTTTTGTCATAAATCAAGCGAGCCTGTAAACGTGTCTACATTTCTGACCTCTAGCACTGGGTCGGTACTCCGCGTTACTGCTTTTCCACCCAAAGCTTTACTCCAAAGCAAGAACATCTATTCTCCTTGGAGAATAGCTGTCACTGCGGTGATGTGGCTTTGCTAAATTAAACTGTTTATTCCTCAGGGGAGGGGCGCCCCAGCTCCTCGTGTGGTTTTGACTAACATGGCAAGCTAAGCATTAAGCATCCCCACACCTGTTCCTGCGAGGACAGGTGTTAACTGTCCTGCCCTGTGGAAGGGTTCCACAAGTGTTTGGGTGCTCAGGACTCAATCCATCTTATCAGCTGCTCTCTTTGGACCCTGTGCTGTCTTCTCTCCTAACCAAGCCCTCCCCCAGGAATTCAGTGGAGGCTACTGCATACCTACTGTGTTCCACAGATTCTCCCACCTCCCTAGATCGCCTGCATTGTTCAATTCCTATGAAACGAAAAGCTTCCTGTGAGCTTTTCCGTCTTTTTCAAGTGACCGAGACAAGGCCACCTGCTCAGAGACCCAAGAAGAACATGGAGATAATTTCCGCGATCTCCACTGCCTCCCTGTAGCTAGCAGGTTTAGTTTGTGTTTGGTGTAACTCCCTTTTACCCTGGAGTTCATTATGATGACTGTCTGTGCTGAGAAAACCCATTTTCCTTACACTCACTGAAGATTAAAGTTTTCTTTGCCTCTACACAGTTAAGAAAAGCACTTCTACAATTGCCATTTTCTTTCCAGGAAGCAAAATTGGCATCTTCCCAAGAATGATTCCAGGAAACCCGCTGCTAGGAGTGTCTCTCCAACTTCTAAGGCGGCAGGAGGCAGTCCCGACTCACCCTTAGAGCTGAGGAACCAGGCAACACTCGCCAGGATGGGGCCGCGGTGGTCTAGGGCTCAACCACGCAGTTCCTCTTCACTTGCGGGGGGCTCCTCCTCTGTGTCGCACGCCCTCTTTTTCCGCGTCTCGCTTTGGATTTCTCTCCTGCAGCATGACAGCAACCCGTGGCTTTTCTTCCAAGGGGCGGATTATCTGCATTTCCCACTCCCACGTGTGGGCAGCGCACCCTCCACTGCCACCTCGCATACTCCTGGAGTACTTCCCAGGCCCGCAAGGGGGCAGCAGAGCAATCCCGGGAACCTGTTGGAAAACTGGCTGAATCCCTGAATTAGAATTTCTTTCTAAAATAATATTTATTTTATTTACTATTTTTATTAATTTGGTTTAGAATTTATGGTGGGTACATTTCACTTTAGACTGTGAGCAAGCCTCTTGTCCCTTTTTGCTCTCCCCGCGTGCTGGTGGCACAGTAGGAAGAGCAGACTGAAGAGGGACCCCTTGTAAACAGGGGGAAAGTACTTGCAGTGGGGCTTAGGACACCAGAAGGGCCTGTGTCCTTAGGACTGCCACAAAGAAAAGAGATTCGGTGGATTCCAGGTCACTCTAGACGCCAGATCTGACACGAAGAGTGAAGTTACAAGGAAGCCCCACTGTCCGGAGAGTGGACTTTTTTTTAACAATTGTCTTCTCAGACCCCAGACAGGCTGCATTGTGAGGATGCCTGCTATATTGCCTGCTATATGCGAGCATCCTGCAGTCGCTGATCTGGACTATTAGTTTAATAGGAAATGCCAGTCCTACGGCCTAGGGGCGGGGCCTGGCAGCAATGGTCCCTTACTCTTTCTGACCTTCATTTTATTGGACAAGGAATCTGAAGGCTAGTCCCAGTTTCAGCTTTTGTTACAGTCTTTTTACCTGCCTCAAACCCCTCTTCTCCCCAGCGGCTGCTGAATGCTGAATGACGAGGTAATGCTGCCCAGGTTCACTCACGCTTGCCACTCCGTCAAGCATCAACAGAGTTAATGTACCCTGGAGAGAGTGCAGAAGACCATCCTCTGATGCAGAGTATAAGAGAGTGGTGTCTCTTTACCTCTGGCTTGGTAGCAAGCCCACCTCAGCCTGAGACGTGGCTGGAGAATCGCCTCCTTCCAATGGTGCTCAGGAGGGAATGAAGGCAAGAATTTAAACAGTTTATTTCCCCTAATTAAATACCCAAGAAAGAGCAGAACTATTAAAATGAATATTGGCAGAGTCCACCATGAGACCTAAGATCTAGTGATTTCAGAGATAAGAGCAATGAAGATGTTCTGCTGAGAAGTTACCCTGGTAGAAAAATGCAATGCCCAGGAGTTTGCAGACCACATCCTCCTGTGTGCCTCTGGTTGCTCAGATTGATCTTCTAGAAATTGGGAAGAAACGAATAACCCATCAGATGACTAGAAATCACTGCAAGGGCACAAGAAATATGCAAAACCAGGAAAATACCTCTCCCCCAAGGGAAAAGAATAACTCCTCTTCATCCACAGACAGTACAGTGGAATTCGTTGGAGAAAAAGAGGAGAGAGAGGAGAGAGAAAGAGAGAGAGAGAGAGAGAAGGAACATGAGAAATCACCCCCTAGAGAGGATGGCCACACCGCAATCTCTTCTCCATTCTCCTCTTGACATTTTGAGCATGCACATACACTTGCCTGGCATGTTTCTCACGGTGTCGGGCAGCAGGACTCAAAGACAGAGTTGGCCATATGGGATCCAGTGCCTTAACCATCATACCACCTGCAGGCAAGTTTTTAAAATGCAGATTTCTGACCTGCTTCCCAAAGATTAGGAATCTGTAGGTCTGGACCTGGGCCTAGGAATGTGCATTTTATTAGATCCTGATATGTCTCCTGTGGGTACTCCATGGACCGCACTTTGAGAAAATGTGAAGTTACATGATATTAAAAGCATCTTCCAACCCGGGTATTCCAAGTTGTTGTTATCCTTGTTTTAATTCAAAAGTCCAGGCCACAAGGATAGGGATAGGGTGAAGCAAGAGAAAAGCCTATTGTGCAAAATGTGAGGGGCTGTTCCTCTTAAGGCTTCATAGCCCTGAGGATGCAGCCTCCTTCAGTCTTGTGCCTAGGCCCCTTTTTGTTTCCCCATAAAGCTGGCCCTGCCACTGTCTCCGCCCTGAATCCCAGAGGGCCCTCTCATACCACATGAGGGAGGGGGCAGTGACCAGAGGAGAGAGGGAAGACCCACTGAAGGAAAGGATGTTTAGGGGGTGCTTGGATCTTCTCTTGAACATTCACCACACCTCACACCGAGCGAGATGAAATGGAGTTGTGAAGGCAGAGCCGCCTTACAAGGGTGAAGTCTTGTAAAGGTGAGGTCTGGGAGCACAGTGACAACAGCCTGGGCTGGAACTGGCCAAAACAGACAGTAGCCCTTTTTAAACCTGTTTCAACCCAGGGGGCCAAGCAGACAGAATTTCAAGTGATGGGCAGTCTTCCCAGACTTCAGTGAGGAAGAGAATCCTGGAGTTCCTGGGTAGCCTTTCCAGATGGCCCCACAGATGCAGCAGAACTTCAGAGTCGGTTTTTCTTCCAACCAGACGACTGTGTATGTAAGTAGAGAAATAGAGGATGTTTCTAAAAAAAATCAAGAGTCTTTGGAAAGTGATTATGAGACTCTTGTGCTATATGATAGTAATAATAATGATATGGCAGACATGTTAGAAAAACCATGGAGGTGGCCAACAGGTGGTGTGGGGGTTAAGGTAACTGCATCTCACATAGCAGACTCTGAGGTTCAAGCCCTGGATCAGGTGACTGAAAAATCACACCAGGCACACGTGCCCAAAATCCTGAGAGAATGGAGAATGGATTGTGGGGTGGCTATTCCATCCCCTCCCCCAGGGTGGTGGTGGTGGTGATTTCTCTTTTCCTCTGTCTCTGTTTCTGTCTCTCTCTATCAAACACTCATGCCTTATCACAGAAACAAAAAAAAAAAAAAAAGAGAGAGAGAGAAAAGAAAAGAAAAATAATGAAGGAGCTGAAAAATGAAACAGATCTAATGGTCACGGTATCCATGATAGGTAACCCAGAGATGAGCAACAGACAGTGAAGTTGCTGCCATTCTTAGAGCTTGGAGGTGGAAAGTCACTGCTGGAAATGCTGCTCACAGCGAGGTAGGTGCTGTGAATGGCCCCATTTCACAGGTGAGTAGCATGAGACACAGAGAGATTAAATAACTACCCAAGGCCACATAGCTACTTAGTGTAAGAGGACTTCAAAAAAGTCCTTGGACAGGGAACCAGCAGTTAGCGTAATGGCTATGTTGCTGGACTCCCATGTAGTCGACCGCGGTTCGCGTCCCGGACCCGGTAGCTTAAAACTCACGCCAGGCGCGTGTGCGTGCGTGCCCAAGATCCCGAGAGGAGAATGGAGAAGAAGGGATTGCGGCGTGATCATCCCTTCTGGGGGGTGATTTCTCACATTCTGTCTCTCTGTGTCTCTGTCTGTCTGACAAGTGCACGTGCCCTATAGCGAAAAAAAAAAAAGCTCCTTGGACAAATGGCGTTAAAGTATGAATTTATTTTGGTGCAAAAAAAATGTAAAATCTATGCAAAGTTTTTTCATAACATGCATGTTTCATGAACTTTTTTGAAGACTCCTTGTATGTAAGGAATTCACACTCAGGCAAGGCAATCCAGCACTGTACTCTGGACTACTATGCTTCTTGCCATATGCATAAAGAGCACATTGGAGGAAATGAAAGTAGAAACAAGTGAAAAATAATTTTTAAAGAATTATTTATTTATTCAATTCCATTTGTTATCATTTTTTTTAAAATTTGACCAGAGAGAGACAGAGAGACAGAGAGAAAGGGAAAGTGAGAAAGCAAGCCACCAGGTCCAGGACTCGAACCATGGTAGGCCATATGGGAATCCAGCACTTCAGTCACCATGCCACCTGCTGGCCCAGAAACAAGTAAAAATTAAACTGAATTAGGAGTATACATTTTATTGTTAGCTGAGGTGATCCTGTTGGTAAAAGCGAGTTCATGGGGCCAGCAGGTGGTGTAGTTGTAAAGGTGTACGCCCCATAACTGCCTGTGGTCCAAGTTTGGACCTGGTGACTTGAAACGCACACCAGGTGTATGTGCATGCGTATCCAGATCCCCAGAGAAGAATGGAAGACGAGGGATTGTGCTGTGGCCATCCCCCACTGGGGGTGATTTCTCACTTCCTGTCTCTGTCTCCCTAGTCAGTGTACATGGCCTAGCGCAAAAATCTCTCTCTCAAAAAACAAAAAGTGAGTTCATTTATTCATTAAATAGATACTGCCTACTCCACATCAGACACTGTAAAAGGATTATTTGGTAACCCAGTGTACTCTATAAGGAATTTTAATATCAAAGAATAATGAGTTAATGAGCATATGCCCGAGCTTAATTACAAAGGATTCTGTGAGTTGATGGGGATATGCCTGACTTCTTATTTTATTTTATTTTTATTTACTTTTTATTATTTATTTATTTATTTTTAAGGTTTTTACCATAAGGTGCATGTGTCTGCTGGAGAGACAGACAATGAGAGGTAAAGTGAGAAATCACTCTCTAAGAGGACAGCCACCCTGCAATCCCTTCTCCTTGATTCTCCTCCTGGGACTCCGGGCATGCAATGTATACATGGCCCAGGGTGAGTGTCAAGCCGGGACTTTAACCACTGTCAGCCATGCAAGAGTCCAGTGCTTTAACCACTATGCTACCAGCTGGCCCCTTGCTGACTTCTTGATAGAAGCCACAGAAATGAAGGAAAGAACCAAAGTTGGCAGAGACTAAGTTGTGCACCCTGCAAGAAGAGAGTCATGGACACTGACTTGCTCATTCAGGAGTGTCAATTCCCACTCTCTTCCCCAAGATTGTACAAAAGGTCGCCTTTGCTTTTATTTTTTCTTCTGTGTTATCCTCAAATGAATTAGTGCTATGTAACCAACCTCTGTTTTAAAAATGTTTTCCTTGGAAGGTCCAGCAGTTAGTGTAATGGCTATATTGCTGGACAACCACGTAGTCGACCACGGTTCGAGTCCCGGACTCAGTGGCTTAATCTCATGCCGTGCGCGTGTGCGTGCGTGCCCAGGATCCCGAGAGGAGAATGGAGGAGGAGGGATTGCGGCGTGGCCATCCCCCCTGGGGGGTGATTTCTCGCTTTCTGTCTCTCTGTCTCTCTCTGTCTGGCAAGCGCACAGGCCCTATAGCAAAAATCTCTCAAAAAAAAAAAAAAAAGTTTTCCTTGGAGAGTTTTCGATTCCGATGTCACTCTTCCTATTGAGTCACCTTTTCTATATTTACCACAGACTAATCCTGACAGCTTCCTAATTTGGAAGAAAGTCATTAGGGTCTTTCATTTCCACTTCTACCTGTATCAAAAGCATTTTCAATAGAAGTTTTCATTTTCTTTTTTGATTTTTCTCAGCATTATAATTTTCCTGAAGATAATTTCAGAAAAAGAGAAATGGGATGTCTGAGTCCCGAACCAGTTTATAGTCCAGAAAAAGAACTAAACAGTCATCAGCCCCTGATTCATGCTGCAACCTGACTGAAATTTGAGAACATTGTGCTAAGTGACACAGCCAGTCACAAAAGGACAAACAGTATGATTTCCGTGTCCATGAGGTACAGAGAGTAGTCTACCTTCACAGAGATGGAAAGTACAATGGTGGATGCCAGGGGCAGGGGGAGGGGAGAAATGAGAAGTTATTGTTAATTGGAATTTCAGTTTTACCAATTGCACAATGTGAATATACTAACAATACTGAACTACACATTTAAAACTGATTAAGATGGTAAATTTTATGTTATGTGTATTTAGCACAATTTTATAAACAAACTCCTGGATCTGGGAGTGGGAAGCAGTGAACCCTGACATTCTAAGGGCCCAGTGGATCTTGAATGTTGTACAAGGTGTTCCAGAAAACCCATGATCTCCTCAGCCCCAGTCCCAGCAGTTCCAGGGACCCTGTGGGAGCATGTATGGGCTCACTCTGTAGACTGACTTCTCACCCGCTGTAAAGTTTCTACCCTAACCGTCCTAGTCATATCTGAAGTGATGCTTGAGAGTGCTCTTAAAGGTGACCAGCAGGTGATGTGGTGGGTAAGGCACTGGACTCCCACATGACAGACTGTAGTTTGGGTCCGAGATCTGGCAGCTTGATTTCTCACTTTCCCTCTCTCTGTTTCTCTCTGGTCCAATTAAAAAAACAATAACAACAAATAAAACTAAGTAATTCTTTGAAAAAAAAAATAAGAGTTGGCTTGAGGAGAGAAATTATGCTCTAATCTGGGCTGCTGAGTCAAGAAAGTCTCAAAGTCCCAGGGGTTATGTGTCAGGGATGGAAGTATACACAGCGCCACCTACTGGGAGTTCTTGTCCTCCCTCCCTGCAGCCTCTTGACACCTGTTGGTCTTTCTGTGAGACCCTACTGTCTGAATAAGAAACAGTTGCCTATACCCAACTTGGCACACAGGTAGCTCCATGGCTTAGGAGGCTGAAAGCTTGTATAGAAGGTCAGAGTTTGTTTCCTAGGCCATCCTGAATACCCTGAGCAAACACAGTTGTGCATGTAATCCTAGCTAACTAGGAGACTGGAGCATGCCTGTAATCCTGGCTGACTGAAGCAGGGGGTGGATCACGGTGTGAGGACCCTGTTGGGAGTGCCTCTCTCTCTCTGTGTGTCTGTCTCTCATGGAAAAAATAAACAAATAAGGAAAACGTGTGAAGGAATGTAGTCCAGTTTTCCCCAAGAAAGGCTTTAGGATCTGATCCCTGTAGCTCCCACACCCTTCTTGTGGGTCACTCTATCTGAGAACTCTTCCCACTAATAACCTAGTAAAGCAGGCAGCTTTCAAAACAGCTCAAGCATCCTTCCAATCTTTCCTATAATCTTCCTCTACAATCTTCTTTTTATGTACCTCCAGTGCACTTTTAGCATGGTGCTTTTCTTTCCTCCCTTTTCTTTTTTCCCCCTAAAGCATGTGTGCACTTTCCAGAGAGAGACAGAGAGGGAGAAAAGGAGAGAGGGATCAAGACAAAACACTTATTATGAGTCATGACCATGCCACAAATCCTTCTCCTCCATCTCTCCCTCCTTCCAGGATGTGCGTGGCCTCAGCATATTTCTCAAGCTGCTGGGTCTGGGACTCAAACCACAGTCACCACGTAGGATCCAGGTGCTTTAACCGCCAGGAGACAAGCATGGGCTTTTAATGCCCCATTTGATTTTAGTTGTTTCTATTTTGTCTTCATTTATGGACTGAGCTCCTCTATCCTAACACCAAGCACAAGCTCCAATGCTTAACACATCATGAAATTAATTAGTGAAAAAGAGAGTAGATATTCTTACTTTGAGCAAGAAGATGTAAAAGTGGTATATTTTAAAAAATATTACATGGGTGTGTCTTCATTCTCTTTAATCTATTTTTAAAAAAATTGTGAGCCTTAAGGAGTTTTTGCATAGCAAAGGACACTGTAATTAGTGTAAATCAACAACCCTCCTCGGAATGGGAGAGAATTTTTGTTAACTGTGCCTCAGATAAGGACTGATAACCAGAATACACAGGGAACTCAAGCAGCTTACCAGGAAGAAAGTGATTAATCCAATTAAAAGATGGGAAAATGAGCTGAATAAACAACTCTCTAAGGGAGGCAAAAAACATCTGAAAAAATGCTCAACACCCCTCATTGTAAGGGAGAGGTAGATCAAAACCACAATGAGATACCACCTAACCCTGGTCAGAATGGTGAAGATTAAAAAACAAAGATAAGTGCTGGAGGGGATGTGGTGAAAGGGGAACACTCTTACACTGTTGGTGGGAATGTAAATTGGTCTAGCCACTGTGGAGAATGATATGGAGGTTCCTCAAAGACCTTCAGATAGAATTACCATATGATCCAGCAATTTCACTCCTGGGTATCTACCCAAAGGATAGAAGAGCACTCAGTCAGAAAAGTGCTTGCACATCTATATTCATTTCAACCTTATTCACGATTTGTAAGACATGGAACCAACCCAAATGTCCACAAACAGATGAACAGATTGAAAAATTGTGGCACATAGGGGAGCACTCAGTTGAAAAAATGTTTGCACAACTGAAGAGCACTCAGATTATTCACAATTGCTAAGACTTGGAACCAACCCGAATGTCCACAAACTGATGAACAGATTGAAAAATTGTGGCACATTGTATGTCTCCACTTAACATATACCAACTGTCCGCACTCTATGGTAGAGACTGAAAGACTGGAGAACATAAAAGTATTAAAAATTGTAATGGACACTAGAGACAAAAAGGATAGAGAGGGTCAGAGGGGAAGAGCATAGGAAATTTGCGGGGGAAAATGGAGAGGTAAGAGATTTGTGGGATACAGATAAGGTCTATTATCTGTTGACGAGGATGTGTATGGTGGTCTCAACTGGGCTGAACTGAGGTGTATATCATGCTGGGTAAAGACTCTTCACAATCTAAATGATGTATAGTGATTTAATTTACGAATAATAACAATAAAAAGTTCAAGGAAAAAAAAAAAGAAAAGAATACAAATAAAACCAGACTAGCATTTTCCCTGTCAGATTCATTTTGATAAAACTTACTGTTTGCAAATAGATGATAAAATGAACAGTCCCATAAAATATTGGTGACACTAACATTATGATATTTTTATAGGTTAGTTTGGCAATATCTATCAAAATGTAAAATGTGTGGGGTCGGCAGGTGGCGTGGAGGTTAAGGGCACTGGACTCCCACATGGCCAACCATGAACCTTGTTACTATCGTGTGTGATTCTGTTATGCATCATAGGTCAATCCAATTTACTTATGCTGTTCCTCTGCAACTCCAAGGAAGGCTGTCTGAGTATGCATTAAAGAGGATAACATGTAAGCCATAAACATTATATAGAACAGGCATCACATGACATAGCCAAGGGTCAGGATGTTTCCCATCCTTCACAAATCTTATCTGCAGAGCCCCTGGCATCTAAGGCATGTGGCAACCGATTTCAGTGAGTAATTAACAAGGCATTCAGATAACTGCTTCATACTGCCAGGCTGCATACCTTCACAAAAAATTCCAGAGGTTGGAGCCATCAGATGGCATGGTGGTTAAGGGCACTGGACTCTCACATGGCCGACTACTGTTGGAGTCCTGAGCCTAGCAGCTTGCTTTCTCACTTTCTCTCTCTCACTCTGTTCCTCTCTGGTCAAATTAAAATAAATAAATAAAGTTAAATAAAATAATTCTTAAAAGAAAAACATTCCAGAAGATTTTCTACTGAGACTTCCCCTCTCCAGAATCATTTCTAGTGGGAAAGGAACAAACCCAGGCCAGGCCCATCCTGAGATGTATACTGAACTTGGGCTGTAAAATACTGCTTTCCTTGACCCAAAATGAAGATTTTCTGCTGAGACTTCCCCCTCCAGAATCATTTCTAGTGGCCTCTATGCTCTAAGTTTCTAGACAGGTCCAAGTGAACAGGATCCAAACATCCAAATATGATTCGGATCAGGATATTCTTCTATTCCCACTGAATCTGATGCACAAAGAGTGAAAATGGACTAGAAGAGAGATTGCAGATCACCTCCTTCTGCATGCCTCTGAATGCTCAGATTGAACTTCAAGAATTAAGAAGAAATGCACCATCCATCAGATGACTAGAAATCACCACAGGGTCACAAGAAATACGGGAAAGCAATAAAATACCTCTCCCCCAAGGGAAAAGAATAATTCCTTTTCATCCTCAGACAGTACAATGAAACTCATGGAAATGTCTGATAAAGAATTTAGAATATTCATAGTGACAAAGCTAACAAAGATGGAAAAGAGAGACAATGAACTGCAGAAGAGGCAAGAGAAAGGAGCTGATGAGTTCCAGGAGGTGAGGACATTCTTGCAAGAACTAAAAGAGGAAATACACACTCTAAAAAGAATCAAATGAAATGAAATCCTGGAAGAAAACTTTCCAAACCTAGAGAGGCATTCAAAGATCCAGGCCCAAGAAATACAAAAGACCCCAAAAAGAATCAACCCAAGATCTTCTCCAAGACACATTATAGTCAGATTAACCAAAACCACAAAGACAAGATACTAAGACTGATTAAACATCAAGTTACCTACAAAGGATATCCCATCAGGCTAACAGCAGACCTCTCATTGGAAACAATGCAAACCAGGAAAGAACAGGGAAATGTATTCAAAGCATTAAAGGAAAAGCAATTTCAACCAAGAATACTATACCTGGCCAGATTACCCTTCATATGGGAAGAAAAGACAAGAACATTCTCAGATAAACAAAACCTGAAAGAACTTACCAACACCAGACCAGATCTCCAAGAAGTTCTCAAAGGAGTGCTATATCAGAAAATTAAATACAGACACACAGAAATAAGAGTTCATAAACTAAGAAAATGGACAACTTAATCATAGGGACAAGTCTGGAGTTGAATATTATATCCCAGAATTCAATCGGGAAGATGGAACCACAGCAGAAGATAGATTAAGTACATGAGACTGAACTGGTGAAATAGCATTTTATGACTTTTGACTAAAACATTGCTGATTTTCTTCTAGG
>NW_006159904.1:5779307-5819428 GCF_000334495.1 Tupaia belangeri chinensis | reverse complement strand
CTCCTCTCAGGATCTTGGGCACGCACGCACCCATGCCCGGCATGAGTTTAAGCCACCAGGTCTGGGACTCAAATTGCAGTCGACTACGTGGGTGTCCGGCGACATAGCCATTATGCTAACTGCTGGTCCCTAGAAAATTATTGAGGATAACATGTATGATTAAGCCACTGTGCAGTATATTCTGAATGGGAAATCACATTTTGTATGCTGTGATGATACTCAGGGAATGAATGTAAATTAATTAATTTTTAAAACTTTCAGAAAATGAATAAATAAATAAAAATAAAAAAATTCCAGAGGGCATGTGCACTTACAAGAAAAAAACTGTCCAAGACTCAAACCACACAGTTGGCCATGTGGGATCTGGCTGCCTTAACCATCTGTTCATAATCTGTTTTTTTTAAGGTCTTTTATTTTGTTCACAGTAAAGAGCATGAGCATGCAAGAAATAGAGAAAAGAGAGAAAAAGTACCCTCAACAAAATCTTTTCACATCATAATCTCCTTCTTCTAGTCTTTTAGCTCATTAGGATCTTGGGCATGTGCACACCCACACCTGGTATGTGACAAGTTGACTAGGCTAGGGATATCAACCTGAGTCAGCCATGTGGCTTCTAGCACTGTAGTTCAGTATGCTTCTGTGTTACAGAGATAAGGGCCATTGTTCCTTTTAACTTGCAATGCCGTGGTAAAGAAAAGAGCAGGTATTACCAATCTGATTATCTATTGCTGAAAAACCACTCCAACCTAAGATATGAAAAACAACAATGATCATTTATTATTATCTTTCTCAGTTCTGGGAGTTGGTGGGGCTCAGATGGGAGGTTCTCTCTTAGGCCTCTCATATGAATGCAGACTAACAGTGGCTGAGGTTGCACTCATCGGAAGGTGTCCTCACTCACAGGCCAGCTCTGGCTAGGACCTCACAGCTAGGGCTATGGGCCAGAACACTACATGTGGCCTGGGCTTCTTCACAGCATGGTAGCTGCAATTTGTGGCAAGAGAGAGAACCAGAGGAAGTGGTATTATTCCTCCCAATATAGCCACAGAAACAGTGTGGTTCACAGCTAATTATTCATCAACCAGCAGTCCTGAGAGCCCTCCCCCAGCAGATCATAGGCTCTGCTTCTAGAAAACCTTGTGTTTATGAGAAAGTCACATTGTATTACATCAAGAGCTATGTGATATCTGGTGACCGGCACTTCACAGCGTTAAATTAACTGCTGGCTACAGATGACAGCCTGATCTCTCCATCATACTATGATACATTTCACTTAGAGACAGAATATAATCTATATGGTGTTATTTTGGAACAATAGGAATGCTAGTTCCCTCATCAACCATTATCTGCTGCTTTTAAAAACAATACATCATCTTGTAAAACCAAGGAATTTCATAAGGAATGTGAAATGGTGGTTTCTGACTTTATTGTTCCTGCTCCATACACCAGTCAGCAGCCTGCTAAGCTTTCCTTTATCTACTGGGACTATTTTGTATCATGGTCAACAGTTTCTAAAAGAAAGGCAGGATACATGATAGAGCCTTCCATTTTTAAATATCTCTTTAATTTTCAATTTTTTTAAAGAAGTTGACTTGGCCTTAATTGCCATCTTAAATGGGGACAAATGAGTTTTTCTCTCTTTTTGGTATCACAATAGACTCATGGATTTTTTTTTTTTTAGGGATTACACTGAAGTAAATCAACTCTAATATAAATTTTTCTTTTTTGGTGATGCTTATAGTCTCACAATTTTGTCAGTGTGAACCCATTCAAGCTGGCTCTTGTGTCCTTTTGACGTAATCTAAATATTCCCTTGCTTTCTAGAAAAATATGTGCCAAGTTCACTTCACACCTTCCGTCCTCCACACCTAGAAGCAGTCATTTATTGAGTTCTGGCTCCACTTGGAGAGAAATAGCATTAGAGACTAAGTTCTGTGTACAGATAGTCCTTACTTGGGGAATATTGTTACCTATGTTAATAAACAGAGCTATACCATGTGTATTTTTTTACGTTATGAGTTTGTTTTGATGCTTTAAATACTATAGCATTTTCATAGTAGTACATTCTTTTTTTATACATTTATTAAAGTTGTTAATGAAAGTCTTATTTATTTATTTATCTTATTCATGATAGAGAGTACATGCAAGAGAAAAAGTCATTCCTGACAGAGTGTCGACATGCCACAATCCCCTTCCCACAGCCCTCTGCTTGTCAGGATCCTCGGCAAAAGTGGGATCTATACCTGCTGGTGGCCTAGTGGCTTCTAGCACTGCAGCTCAGTTTGCTATCCACCATGTGACCAGCCAAGGGCCTGCACTGATTCCTGATGTTAGCATGATCACTGACATGCTTTGCCATGCAATAGAAATAAAGGTTTCAAAATAGCTGTATTAACACTACTACAAAAATAAAATGATCGAGTTGACATTTCACATTTCTTTGAAGTTCTTTTTGTCTTTAGATGCATCTCACCAAGGAGGTAGTCAACGCAATGTGCCCTAAAGTCACTTGAAGTAAATCCTCTGTATGAGTGTGGTATGTTTTGTTGTATGGTTATGTTCATGTGTTTGTTTCTAATAGTAAATGGATGCTGGATCAAAAGATAAATGCATCTGTAATTTTATTATGTTATTGTTTATTATTAACAAATTATCCTACATGGGAGTTACAACATTTGTACTTCTACCAGTACTGTATAACGGGGTCTACTTCCAAACTTGCTAACAGAGCATATTGTCAAACTTTTGAATTTTTGCCATCTGATAGAATAAAAACAGAACATTTATTTTCCTAATTAAAAGCGTGGTTGGAAGTTTTTTCATACATGTAAGCGCCATTTGCACTTGACTGCAGTCGATCTATTCTCGTCTTTTGGCTATTTGCCTATTGGATTGTTGGTCTTTTTCTGCTTGGTTTCAGAAGCACTTTATAAAAGCTGCATTGAATACAGCAGTGAACAAAACAAATTATCTGCTTTCACGAGGCCTGTTTCTAGTGGATGATCCCTTTTTAATGGATGATGCTGCTAGAAAAAATTTTATTTCATCATACAGACTGAAGCCAGGGCAGTGGTGATTGATTATATTTTCACTGTCTTTCTCTGTGAGCAATTTTCACATCTGATCTACCCTTCCAGAAAAATAATATATCCCTCATAGAACAACTCAATTTCCCAAGAAATAAAGGATAATGGCACTTTTGCAATTGTTAATAATCATGTCCTCAAAAATATCTAAATGGGAAAAATTTAATGATATATTATTACATGAAAAAGCAAGCCACAAAATGGTATACACAGCTTAAAATCAATTGTGGGGGCTATATCTAGCATAGGGAGCATAAGAAAAATATTGGAAGAATATATCCCTAAATTTTTACAATAGTTAGCTCTGGTTATTGGGATTATGGATACACCTTTGGGGGAAAGAAAGCTCTCTCTCTCTCTCTCGCTCTCTCTCAAGTGTTCACGTTCTCTGGCAATTAAAAAAATTGATAATAGTATTGAATAAAATTTAAGCCAAACTTTCTATCCTGAATGATCTTGAATTTTTGTACCAATTTTTGGTACAAAGTATAGTAGAAAATGAAATGTATCCTTTTCAATTCTGTGATCTCACTGGTGTTGAGAATCAATGCACTTTTTTTACTTCATTCACATTCAGCAATAGTAATCTTTTTTTCCCCCCATAGGGCTTATGTGCTCACCAGAGAGGGACAGAGAGAGGGGAAGTGTGAAATCACAGCCCCTCTATCCCCCAGGGAGGATGGCTATGCTGCTATCCCTCCTCTTATATTCTCCTCTCAGGATTTTGAGCACTTACACACACGTCCCCTGCTTGATTTTTTTTTTTTTTGAGAGGTTTTCACTATAGGGCGTGTGCGCTCGCCAGACAGACAGAGAGAGACATAAAGACAGAAAGTGAGAAATCACCCCCCAGGGGGGATGGCCACACTGCAATCCCTTCTCCTCCATTCTCCTCTCGGGATCTTGGGCACGCACGCGCACATGCCCGGCGTGAGTTCTAAGCCTCCGGGTCCAGGACGCAAACCGCGGTCGACTACATGGGAATCCAGCGACATAGCCATTATGCTAACTGCTGGTTCCCAAGTAGTTGCTGAAACCCGGGAGCATGATTTTCAAGCGACTAGGTTCATGACTTGAACTTCAGTTGGCCATGTGGGAGTCCAGTGCCTTAACCACCATGCCCCCAGCAACAATAATCTTATTTTTGATTTCCTCCAGAGGCAGTAAAGCTTACCTGTGATAGCAAACATTTTGTAAACAGTAAATCACTGAAGACCTCAATCCATCTAAACCAACTCCATGTCAACTTCAAATTCCTAACAGTGCACGATTACTTTCAAGGTGTTGAGGTCAGGCACCTGAGACCTGTCCTGGACTTCCTTCATCTTCATGCCATCCAACTATTTGATCGCTTATTGAATCTTCAAAATCGTTCTTATAGCCATCTGCTCTGTGATTTCCCTGCTGTCATACTAGTTGTGCCACAGACTATGCTGACTACATTATTAGAGCACACGAAAGCTGAGAACTATACAAAATAATGAAATATATATTCTAGACCTGAATGCAATTCAGTAAGTGAAACTAAAGATTAGATAGGTAAGTTAAAAAATAAATTAAACATAACTGAAGAAAAAAATAGTAGACTGAATACAGAACAGTGAAAATACATAGACTAAAGCAGAAAGATAAAAGAATTAGGGGCCAGCAGGTGGCATGGTGGTTAAGGGCTCTTGACTCCCATGTGGCCAACTGTAGTTTGAATCCTGGACTTGGTGGCTTGCTTTCTCTCTCTCTCTCTCTCTCTTGCTCTTGCTCTCACTCTGTCCTTCTCTGGTCAAATTTAAAT
This sequence comes from Tupaia belangeri chinensis, assembly GCF_000334495.1. Lineage (NCBI taxonomy): Eukaryota > Metazoa > Chordata > Mammalia > Scandentia > Tupaiidae > Tupaia > Tupaia belangeri. Next base: position 5,814,553 of record NW_006159904.1, on the reverse strand, counting down.
AAATAAATAAATAAATAAATACATTTAAATAAAGTACTTGTTTAAAAAAATTGAAAAATATAAAAAAGAGTCTAATTTGGCCAACTGCGGTGGTAGAGCGATAATGCACATAGCCATATGGGAAGGTCTGGGGTTCGCTTCCCAAAGTCTCTCTGTACATGCCAGGCATAGTATATGAGACTGGGTGTGAACTGCAATATGAAGGCCTTGCTGGGGGTGCCTCTCCTTCTCTCTCTCCTACTCCTCTCTCTTGTATGTGCACACAGTCTATCATGAGGAAGATAAATTCAAAAAAGGAAAAAAAGAGCATGAGAAATAAAAAGAACCCAGTAAAGATGCTTAACCTGTATGTTGTTTGACTCCCTAAGTGCAAGAGAGAAGAAGTCTAAAAGAAATACTTTAAGAAATATGGCCAACAATGTCTTAAAACTGTTGGAAATCATTACTGACACAAGAAGTCCTTCAAATCTCAAGCATGGCAAAAAATGTGTAAAACATATCTAATCACATAAAAATAAAGCCGCTAAAGGTCAAGCCGGGATGGTGCAGTTGTGTGGGCTGACCGCAGCCTCAGAATCTGAGTCAACCTGAAACACACCAGGCACATGTGTGCCAAGAGCTTCACCAGCTGGAGAACTGGAGGAAGGGGATCATAGGCAGATGAGACCCTATCAGGAAGGCCGCCTGCCTTTCTCTCTCTCTCTCTCTCATCTCCCTCTCTCAAGAAATGAAATAAACTTGAGAACCAGCAGTTAGCATAATGGCTATGTTGCTGGACTCCCACGTAGTCGACCGCGGTTCGCGTCCCGGACCCAGTGGTTTAAAACTCACACCGGGTGCATGTACGTGTGTGCCCAAGATCCTGAGAGGAGAATGGAGGAGAAGGGATTGCGGCGTGACCATCCCCCCTGGGGGGTGATTTCTCACTTTCTGTCTCTGTGTCTCTCTCTGTCTGCCTGGTGAGCGCACGCGCCCTATAGTGAAAAATCTCTCCAAAAAAAAAAAAAAAAAGGAAAGAAATGAAATAAACTTAAAAAAAAATAAAAAGTTAACTTGCTAAAAGCCAAAGGCAAAGTCTTAACAGCATCTACAGTAAAAAAGCATATGACTTTCGAAAAGCAACAACTGAATAGATGATGACTTCTCAGTAGAAACAATGGAAGTGAGAAGAACTAAAATAAAACAACACCTAATCCAAAATTCTTGAATCTGTGGATATACTCTTCAATAATGAAGGAAAATGGGATTACAAAAATACTTAGTCTAACTAAGAAAATAAAGGCACTGCTTATTTCCATTTCAGTGTCTGGAACCATAAGTATGCTTTCTTGCATTCTATTAAAAACTTAGAGTTCATGTTATGATAATAGAAATTCATCAGAGATGAATGTTGATGTTTTCACCAGTTGTTTACAGAGATTAAAATTCATTTCATATACATGTTTTGAAATCTCGTTACCATGGAGTCTCAATACTAATAAAGAACAGGGAAATAAAACAGGCATTGGTTTACAGCAATGGAAAACATGGTAAGCAAATCATTTTGCTAATAACTATTTGTTCATATAAGAAAGTAAAGGAAGAAAAGTATTTCCATCAAATAAACACTGAGAGATTTCATCATAAGAGTCAATCTACAGGAAATCTAAAGAACATGATTTTGCAGGACCAGCAGTTAGCGTAATGGCTATGTTGCTGGACTCCCATGTAGTCGACTGCAGTTCGCGTCCCGGACCCGGTGGCTCAAAACTCACGCCAGGTGCGTGTGTGTGCATGCCCAAGATCCAGAGAGGAGATCCTGAAAGGAGAAGGGAGGAGAAGGGATTGCGGCATGGCCAACCCCCCTGGGGGGTGATTTCTCTCTTTCTGTCTCTCTGTCTCTGTCTGTCTGGCGAGCGCACGCGCCCTATACCGAAAACCTCTCAAAAAAAAAATACTCTGACTAAATGACAAAGTATGTCAAAATAAAAAACAAACAAACAAACGAACAAAAACTCAAGCAATTTGAGGAGCTGGGCATCTCAGAAATATCTAGGCAGAGAAAATTTTTAAGACCAACATCTGAACAAGAAATAAAGTCAATAGAGGTGAGTATGGAATTTGAAGTACATGCCATACTTTCTCATCAGGCTGATCTTTTCTTTATTTTTTAAAAATTTATTTATTTTACTTCATTCACTGAACATCATCACAGCATACAAAATGTGATTTCCCATCCAGAATACACTGTATTTAGGCTTAATCATTACCTGTTATTGTCAACAAATAATTTTCCATTCCCTCTGCCATTTCCCACCCTCCTCCCACACTGTCCCTGTTTATACTCAGGCTCATGTGAAGCACTGTAAAAGCAGGAAGTGAAGGCTGAGGCAGAATTGCAGACTGTCTGCCCGCATGCATTAAAGGCATGGCCCCAACACACATTAAAGACATGGTGCAACACACACATGGGCATAGCTCCTTGCAAAAGAAGGGAGAGCTCAGTTCAGGGAGCTCTCTGTCTGACATTAGCTGCCCACTAAGTTAATCAAGTGGAATTCAATGACCACACATGACAAAAATTACAGATTTTATAGAATTAGTCAAAGAAAGTAGAATGACAAAAACAGATCTAGGGAGGAATGTCATTTCCAGAGTTACCACATAATCAGATAATTTTAAATGTCCAACTTCAACAAACACTTTTGAGCCACACAAAGAAACAAGAAAGAATGGGGCACACACACAGAGAGAAAGCACTCAATAGAAACTGTTCGTCTCTGCATTCTCTTCTTGACTAGAAACTGCCCCTGAGGAAGTGCAGACATTGGACAAGTTACTAGGCCAATATTATAATCAGCTGTATTAATGTGGTCAAATGACTAAAAGAAATCATACCTAAATAATTCAAGGAAATTGTGCAAACAATATCTTACTAAATAGAGAATATTAGTAAAGAGATGGAAATTATACGGAGGAAAAAAAAGGAAAAAGAACCAAATAAGAATTTTAGAGTCATGGGACCAGCAGTTGGCATAATGGCTATGTCACTGGACTCCTATGTAATCCACTGCGGTTTGAGTTCTGGACCTGGTGGCTTAAACTCACGCTGGGTGTGTGTGCATGCATGCCCAATATCCCAAGAGGAAGGGATCACAGCATGATCATACCCCCGGGGGGTTATTTCTCACTGTCTCTCTGTCTCTCTCTTTCTGGTGAGCGCACAAGCCCTATAGCAAAAACCTCTCCAAGGGGACCAGCAGTTAGCGTAATGGCTATGTCGCTGGACTCCCATGTAATCGACTGTGGTTCGTGTCCCGGACCCGGTGGCTTAAACTCACACCGGGCGCGTGTGCGTGCGTGCCCAAGATCCTGAGAGGAGGATGGAGGAGAAGGGATTGCGGCGTGGCCATCCCCCCTGAGGGGTGATTTCTCACTTTCTGTCTCTCTGTCTCTCTCTGTCTTTCTGGCGAGCGCACGTGTTTAAAAAAAAAAAAAAAAAAAAAAAAAAAAAAAATCAAACAAACAAACAAAAAAAAACAAAAAAAAAACCTCTCCCAAAAAAAAGAAAAGAAAGAAAAAAAGAAATTTTAGAGACACAATGGAAATTTTTGGAGAAATTTGGGATGGGCTAAGGATTCATCAATGAGTGACTGTATTAAAAAATTGTATAAATATTTATAATGGAATAATACGCAGTCTTAAGAAGGAGATTCTGACATTAATCACAACATGGAGTCACATGATGCTAAGTGAAATACACAGATATAAAAAGAAAAATATAGGCCAACAGATGATGTGGAGGTTAAGGCACTGGATCTCACATGGGCAACTCTGTAGTTTTGAAAACATGCCAGGTGCATATGCATGTGTGCCCAAAATCCTGAGAAGAGAATGGAGGAGAAGAGATTGCACTGTAGCCACCCCCCTGGGGACTGATTTCTCACTTTCTCTCTCTCTCTCTGTCTCCGTCTCTGGCAACTGTATGTACCCTATAGAAAATTATTTAAAAAAAAAAAAGAAGAAAGAAAAATGACATGTGACCTCACTTACTTGTGGAATATAAAAGAAAAAAGAAACCAAATACATGGAAAAATAAAATGATAGTTACCAGGGGCAAAGTTGGAGAAAGAAAATGGGAAGAAGTAGACTAAGTAATACAGTTGCAGGTACATAGAGTGACTTTTTCTAGAGATCTAATTTATAACATGAAGAATATAGTTAATAATATTGTATTGCATTAAGGATTTTTTGCTGAGAGTAGTTTTTAGATGTTCTTGCCACACACACACAAATGCATGGGCACAGAGAAGAGCAACTGAATGTGAGATGGTGGATACGTTAATTTGACTGTGGTAGAAATTTCACTATTAAAAAAAGGAATTCTGCAGTTAAAAATTAGAAATTAAGTCTGGCCTGGTATCCTAATGGTTAAGGGAACCAGATCCCACACAGATGACCGCAGCACAAATCCTGGCTCTGGCATTTTGAGAAACAAGCCCCAAATCCTAACAGGGTGGAGAAATGAAGGAGAAGGGACTGCAGTGTGACCATGATCCCTTAATGGGTGCTTTCTCCCTCCTTCTGGTGAGCACAGATGTCCTCTGGCAATAATAATAAAAAAAAGTGAGAAATTGAAGAGTATCAACAGCAGATCTGAACTGATAGAAAAAGAATCCATTTATAAATGTAGATAGGTCAGTTGAGGGGTCAGCAGATGGCATGGCAATTACATTAGTGAACTTCCACATGGCCGACCACAGTTCCAGTCCAAGACCCAGTGGCTTGAAAATCACACCAGGCATGTGTGTGTGTGTGCATGCCCAAGGTTTTGGGAGGAAAATGGAGAAGGGATTGCAGTGTGGCCATCCTCCCTGAGGGGTGATTTCTCACATTCTCTTTCACTGTCTGTCTCTCTCCCCAGTGAGCATATGCATCCTAAGCAAAACCCTCTTTTTAAAAAAAATTATTTATTTAACTTTATTTATTTATTTATCATTATTTTCTAGTGTGACAGAGAGAGACAGAAGGAGAGGGAGGGAAAATGAGAAAGCAAGCCACCAAGTCCGGGACTTGAACCTTAATCAGCCATCTGGGAGTCCAGTGTCTTTAACTACCACACCACCTGCTGGCCCCCTAAGGCAAAACCCTCTTATAAACAACAACAACAATGGGCCAGCAGGTGGCATGGTGGTTAAGGGTATGGTGGTGGACTCTCACAGGGGGAGCCACAGTTCGAGTCCCAGACCTGGTGGCTTGCTTTCTCACTTTCCCTCTCTCTCTCTCTCTCTCACTCTGTCTCTCTCTGGTCAAATTAAAATAAATACATAAGTAAAAGTTAAATAAAGTAATTCTTTTAAAAGCAACAACAAAACAGGTCAGTTGAGATTATCCAGTTCGAACAAAAAAGAATAAAGAAAAATGAACAGAGCCTCAGAGACCTGTCTGACACTATTAATCTACTAACTAATGCCTCATACGAGTCCCAAAAAGAGAGAGAAAAAGATCATTTGAAGAAATATCCAAAAGTATCTCAATTTGGTGAAAAACAATGTCAAATCTGCCTATCCAAGAAGCTCAACATTCTCTAAATAGGAAAAAACTCCAGGCGATCCACATCATGGTCAAACTGTCAAAAGCCAAAGATAAAGAGAGATTCTCGGAAGCAGCAAAAGTAGTCCGTCACGTTCGAATCCCCCACTGAAACATGATTTCCTAGATGCCTCTTTCTGGAACCATCCAGATAGAATCTGAGGTAACAATCACCTGAGTCATCAACCCTACTGGTAGAATCAAAGATAAAAAATGGCGAAGCCTTCCAAACCTTTCAGGTGCTCTTTCCTTTATCTAAACTTGTGTTATTTGGGGCCCCATTTTAGCCCTCTCCATCCAGTGAGCCAGGACTGAGAGGGCACCAGGGGCCATTGTAAGCAGTCTTAGGGTGAGCCCATGAGAACGCATCGCTAGGGCTCTGACATGACAATGCCTGCCTGCCCTCTGAGGGCTACAGGACTTGCCCAGTTGGGAAACAGCTAAGCAGTAAGTAACTGTTGGCTTCAGATTACAATGTTATTCGTTCTAAGCATAAGATTATAGATAACATTTCCCTTAAAAATAAGTTCCTAGACTTGAAGTATAATTAGGAAGACTAGACATGTTTCTTTATCTCAAGTTTTTATATTTAAGCAGATATGCACCTACACTGTCTTTATATACTAAAGATAGATAGACTGTGTCTATATCTAAATCCACATCCACAGATTTGATGTGGTACTTATTTTATCTCTTTCTCAAAGACAACTTAGTGATAATTTGAGGAAAACTTGGAAATGAAATTTTTTCTCATCATTCCAGCCCAGGGGCCTGCCATTCCTTCAGCTAACATTTCCTGAGCATTGTGCTAGAGACTGGACATAAAGGTGGGGAATAAGGTGTTCCTTTTGAGAATGGGGGTTGTAGTGGGGTTGCTTAATAGTTGAATACCTAAACCTAGGTGATTTATAAAAATAGAAGTTTATTTAGATCATGGTTTTGAAGGTCCAAGGTAAAAAGGCTACATCTGGCAAGGGCCTTCTTTTTGGTTAACAACATGATGGAGGGAACAATGTGGCGAGAGAGAGCAAGCACTGTGTGTCTCTCATTGTTTTTCTTCATAAACCCACCACGATGTAATCAATTTCATTAAGTTTTCACTCTCTTAATCTAGAAACAACCAAATTTTATCAGATGAATTAGGGGGGGGGGACACATTCAAACCATAGTAAATACTGTGTCTGAGCTTGGTGAGGGGGTGTCAGGAGAGGTTGCTTAGAGGAAGTGACTCTTTATCCGAGTCTTGAAGGATTATCTAACTGAACTGAGGTTAGGCAAGGCTATCCAAGGAGAGAGACCAGCATGGCATGGAAGCGAAGAACGCAGTGTATAAGGATTCCAGACAAAAAACTGTAACATGACATAGACAAGCAAAGTTCCAAAATTCAGTTCAATTTAGTTCACTGTAACCAGTATTTTCATCAATTCCCTCTTATATGCCCAGCTTTATATTAGATGCTGGGTTATACAGACGACAGGAAGACATAGATAGCCACACATAATTTAAATCATGCATGACAAGTAACAACAGGAGTATGTAGAGATAGCATAGATCAAAAAGGTGATGAGAAACTTTCTGGATGTCTTAAGTAGCTTTCAAAGGAGAAAGGACGAAAAGGAATTTGAGCGCACAAGAAGAAAAGGTAGTCTCAGTAAGAGACACAGTATGTGCTTTGGTTAAAGGCAGTGGGTTGTATGCAGAGAACTGAATATGACTCATTATTACTGAAACTCTGACTTTTATTTAAGTTTATTAGTGAGAGAGACAGAGACCTAATAGGGTCTTGATGTCACAATTCACACCTAGACTCAGCCAGCACCAGATCATGGGCACACATGGGCCTCGAAGACTCAGAGAGATCTCCAAAGGCCAACCCAGAACCTTGCTATGTGGGTCAGGCTCAAAGAGTATTGTGTTTTGTCACTCCATCACCGTCTAGCTCCCAAAACTTAGATTTAGAATTGAGTAGAGATGGGTGGAAGAATAGAGAGAGAGAGAAAAAGAGAGCTCACTTTCTCTTTCTCCCCTCCTTCCTTCCTTCCTCATTTCTTTCCCTCTTTCTTTCTGTTTCTCATTCTTTCTCCCTAGATATTATTTTATTTTACAGTACATAAAAATACATGTACAACTTAGCACATTTTTATCATACACATACAAATACCACCCGAGCAAAGAAAGAAACTACTGCTAGCCCCTAAGATGTCCTTTGTAAGTTACTTAACTTATCACAATCTAGTACCCACTCCTTCTGCACCATCCTCTGACACAAATCACCACTATCCTGATTATGGAATTTGCTTCCTTGCTTTCCTTTTCTGTATTATTGCCAGGGATATTCCCCCAAATAATAAAGTTTAGTTTTGCTTGGCTTGGAATTTTATTCTCTCAAATGCCTTGACTGCTCCTTTCTTTCAACATTATGTTTAAAAGACTCACTCATGGGAACCAGCAGTTAGCATAATGGCTATGTCGCTGGACTCCCACGTAGTCGACCACGGTTCGCGTCCTGGACCTAGTGGCTTAAAACTCATGTCGGGCACGTGTGCGTGCGTGCCCAAGATCCCGAGAGGAGAATGGAGAAGGGACTGAGGCGTGACCATCCCCCCTGGGGGGGTGATTTCTGGCTTTCTGTCTCTATGTCTCTCTCTGTCTGTCTGGCGAGCGCACACGCCCTATAATGAAAACCTCTCCAAAAAAAAAAAAAAGATTCATTAATCTATATTGTCCATCAAGATAGATATACCACCTTTTTTTTATAACTCCATTTTATTGTGATAGTCATTGAATTATTTCCTGCATTGGGCTCATATGAATAAAGCTCCTCGAACATGCTGCTGTGTGTATTCCGGTCACAATTCAGAAATCTCACCAGGGTTTGTATGTGGGAGTGGAGCTGCTGGGTCACAAGGTGTCTTCACTATTGTTCAGTATTCCTAGATATTGTGTGAGAGTTCCTCTTGTTTCCCATTTTTGCCAGCATTTGGCATTGTCTCTCATCTTTTTGTTTTAGACATCTATTCCCCAAATAGACTCCTTTACTATTGGGTTGTAAGAAAAGCCATGGTGCATTCTTGCATAGAAAAAATATATCATGACTTTTCCAAAGGCCCAGTAAAATAGATCTCCTTAGGTCAATGGGTCTCATTCTCTGTTTCTCAATGACTTATAACAAGCCCATAAGGAGGATACCAGTAATTCGAAATTAAGGTGCCAGATTTTAAATTAATTCTTTTGGACTGTGGTGCTTTATTACTTAAAAAATAAACAAAACTGTGATGTAACTCTTAAGTTCTCAAGTCACACTTGTGTGCTCTGATACCCTGGATTAAAACCACTGTCTTTGCTGGCTGAGAATCTGTTTATAGCAGGCTTGAGCTTGAATGTATTGGCCACCTCTTCATCCCAAAGCCATGACCACCTGACACGTTTCTCTACCAAAGCTTGTTCTGTACAAATTGCCATCTAAGAGGCAAAGAGCAGTGATTAAATTTCCCAAATCAAATAGTACCAAGGGCTGTTCTCTGGCACGTAATACTCATGAACATATTCTCTGGTGCCCCCACAGGGTTTGAACAATTGACCTGGACTTAGCCCACAGCCCTGTCCTCCATCACGGCCACTTCACCATTCTGGCTGACTAGGAAGATGTTTCCCTTCAAGGTGAGCAAATGGATGGGACTCTCTTGCTTCCGGTCACTGGTCTCCTCCTCTCCCAATATTCGCCTGAAGAAACTAATCCACAAGTTGCAGGAGGAAAAAGCTTTTAGAGAAGAGATGAAAATTTTCCGCAAGAAAATAGAAGACTTCAGGGAAGAGATGTGGAATTTTCGAGGCAAGATTCGTGTTTTCCGGGGCCAGATCTTGGGTTTTTGGGAAGAGGAGAGTCCTTTCTGGGAAGAAGAGAAAACCTTCTGGAGAGAGGAAAAAGCCTTCTGGGAAATGGAAAAATCTTTCCGAGAAGAAGAGAATACCTTTTGGAAAAAATACCGTACCTTCTGGAAGGAGGATAAGGCCTTCTGGAAAGAGGACAATGCCTTATGGGAAAGAGACCGGAACCTTCTTCAAGAAGACAAGGCCCTATGGGAGGAAGAAAAGGCTCTATGGGTAGAGGAAAGAGATCTCCTTGAGGAGGAAAAGGCCCTGTGGGAAGATAAAAAGTGCCTCTGGGAAGAGGAAAATGCCCTCTGGGAGGAAGAGAAAGCATTCTGGGTAGAAGATGGTGGCCATATTGCTGGGGAGCAGTTGCGTGAAGATGGGCCCTACAACATCAATGGAGGGCAGAGATCACCCGTCTTCTCCCGAGGCAGGGCATAGTGAGCACAGGAGATGCAGAGACATGGGGTCCAGGCTACTGGATTGGGATTCAAGTCCAGGGACCCATGTACTGGAGAAAACATGCACATATTTGTCTCCTTGTTCTGAAAGATCTAATAAAATCCTGAGGAGAGGTTTGGAAATCAACTCTTCAAGGAAGGCCAGCTGTATTATTATTATTATTATTTTAGGTTTTATGGTTCTCCAAAGTCATATTCCCATATTCCAGGCTCTATTTCTTATTTTAGAGGTTGATCCTGGCCAGTTCGCCATGATCCCAGCCTGTGTGGGTGTGAGTAGAGACATTGTCCCTGTCCTCAAAATAAAAAGGATGGCAGAGGAGAGGCTCGGATAATGCCAGCTATAGACATTGCAGGGACTGAAAAGGACTGAGACATCTCTGCCTTTGTCATATTGCCTGGTAATCACTACTCTTTCACCCTGGGTAGTCTTGGAGGCCTGAAATGAGCTGACAGCTTTCCAGAAAAGATCACAGCCCTGCTAACAATTCGTTTGTGCCTCTTCCCCACCTGGCAGGCCGTTTTGAACACATAGGCAGATTTCCTAAATGATCCACTTGCTGGTTGTTCAGAGTTCTCACAGCCCTAGAAGTACTGACCTTATCTGACAATAGAGTCTTAGTAGAAACATGGAAAGATCCAGGAGATGTACGCTAGTCCTTCCTGCTCCTACTGCTTTATACTCCCACTCACACAGATCTCAGGGTACCTGCATTTCAGTATCCTAAGTTTCTTCCTTTTGGTTTCCTGCCTTCATGCACTTTTAAATTAAAATGCCCCCAGGGAAGTAACACATTACATGAATGTACACTGATGTGGTCAAGCAATTTATGTGCCCAATTTTTTCTCTGAGGATGGGGAGATTATATGGTCTTTATGGGGATCCGTATGAAAAGGCCTGGAAGTGAGAGAGTAAGAAAAAAACAAGATGAAAATGTCCTGCTTCCCTTTTTCTTAGGCCCAGTCTTCATTATATTAACATGTCAGTTTGCCTAGCCTTTGTGGGTCTGCTACTATTCAACAAGCACATTCACATTTGCCAACTCCTGGGACCTTTACCACAACTTGGGGGCAGACAGGGAAGGGACAAAAACCCATTGTGCAGGTAAGAAAACAGAGGCACAGTGAAGCAAAGTGAGTGCAGATTTGGGCCATAATCCCAAACGTTAAAATTCCAAAATATCATACTCTTGAAAATCTAAAATCTGGAAAATAGCAATCTTGAAAGAATAAGATCTCAACTAAAGCTAAAATCATGGCTGACTGTGCAGTTCAAGTCCTGGACCTGGTGGCTTAAAGATCATGTGGGACATGTGTGCATGCTTGCCCAAATCCCAAGAGAAGGATGGAGGAGAGACGATTATAGCACGGCCTTTCCTATTGGGGATGATTTCTCACCTTCCTTTTTTCTGTCTCTCTCTCTCTCTCTCCAGCATGTACCCTATAACAAGCTTTTTTTTTTTTTAAAAAAAAAAAAGTGACCCATGGGCAAGCAGCACTCACTGTCTCACCTGGGTACCAATTGAAAAGCAGAACCTTAGACCCTTTTTCACCTAATGCAGTCAGGCTCTGTTCCAACAAGGTCCCGGGTGATTTGGAGGCCCATTTCTTCAGAGTGAGTGAGTGCAGGAGACCAAGTGAAAAGATGGTGAGACCATTCAGCCAGTCAGGGAGAAATCTAAGTAGGAGGTGCTGGCACCGTGCTCTAAGCTGAGGTGGGGGTGAGTGAAGGGGGAAGCACAGCTTAAGATACTGGAAGGCACGTCAGAGAGGGCTGCCTGGGGGATGGATTTGATCAGGGTGATGTGTGTGTTCTTGGCTGGACAAGGAGGAGAAGGTTATGTCTCTCTCAGAGGAGACCAAGGCTGAGGGGGAGGAGATGTGGAGCTTTTCAGGGAGGTGAGATGAGTGCAGGCTGGTATAGACCAGAGGGCAGGTTCCCTTTATCAGCTCTGGAGAGCAAGTTCTCCAAGCCTGATCAGTGCTTGGGTGGACTCAACTTTTCTCCTTATGACTGTTACCCAGCAAGAAGCTGTGAGGCCTTTTGCTACATAGATCACTCATCATTGAATTCTTCATCCATTTATTCACTCAGCCTCATTGTGCCGTGCTGACACTTGGCTCCATCTGTGAACTAGTTGATTCCTGCCTACAGGAAGCATGCAGTCTAATGAGAAGGCAGATGACCACACAGCCACAGCACAATTATCCATGAAGTTTAATAAGTGCTAGAAAAGAGGGGGTACATGGGGCTGCCTCTCTGAGAGAACGAGGCAGCAGTGCAGCCCACTGAGTGTGCTCTAAACACACAACAAGGTGCGTAGGGATAAATAAAACCCAAGTTTAGGCCAAAGAAAATCAACCTAAGGATAAGTAAGCTGTGTACAACTAATAACTGGGAATCACTTGACCCTCAGCACAGGCTCACACATGAGGAGGAGCATGCAGCTAATGTCTGTGAAAGCACCTTCTAACCTCTGGGCTAGTATTACCACTGAGCTAGTATTACCACTAGCACAAATAGAGACAGGTTTCTCCACAACCCTAGCAACAGCCAAAGCTGGTTTCCACCTTAAGACAGCCTGTGTGACAGCGTCACTGAACTGAGCACTTCCCTGGATGTTTCATAAGATAAGGCGCAGGAACAGCTCAGGGCGTTGATCTCCTGGCAGGGAGCAGTGCCATTTACACTGAGCCCTGCTCATTTGGCTGGGTCCCAGACTCATGATGAATCATAATGCAGACACTGAAAGATCCAGGGGTGCCAGGAACAGCATCTGGTACTGTAACTGCTACCTCATCATTGAGTTTATCCTGAGGAATTGTCATCTTCACCCCAAAGCCTGAGGCTCTCAGAAGCACCTCCTAAATCTGACAGAAGGAGAAGGATAACATTTTTAAAATGTAATGAGTTCTCCAGCTGTCTCAGCTCAAGCTACTAAAACGGAATAGCGTAGTCTGGGTGACTTACAAACAACAATTATTTCTCACTGTTCTGGAGGCTGGAAGGCCAAGATCAAGGTGCTGGCAGGTTCAGCGTCTGACAAGGGCCAGCTTCCTGGTTCACAGATGCCATCTTCTTGCTCTATCTTCACATGAGGGGAAATCAAACTTCCTTGGCTTCTTTTATAAGGGCACTAATCTCGTTCATGAGGGCTCAGTTCTTGTGACTAATCACTTCCCAAAGGTCACACCTTCTAATATCAAGGTTAGTATTTTATGATATGAATTTGGGGTGAGACACAAACTCCGTCCATTGTTTCAGAGAAATGTGTTCTTGTCATGAGCGCCGCCATTGATATCTTCAGGCTGTGGGCCACATGCGTTGAACTCATCTGGGGTACTTGTCAAAAATGCAGACTCTTGGGTCCCAAGTCAGACTCAGTGAGGCTAAGCTTCTGGAGTCAGGCCCTCAAATCTATATTAACATGTTTTTAGATGATTTTTATGCAAAATAAATTATGAAAAATACTGGCGTATGGTACAAAGTCTCTGGCATAGAAAGCACTGGACTAGAAATTAAAAGCCCCCATTCTGTACCCAGTTTTGCCTCTCATGCTGTGAGCTTGAGAACACAGATTGAGCCTCGGTTTCCTCAATTACAAAAGTAGACTTTCTAACTGAAGAAGTTGCTGAGTGTTAGAGACTTGTTTTGAAGCCTGGGACTTTTCTCTTTTTTAAAATTTTATCTATTATTCATTTTATTTTCATTTGACAAGAGAGAGAGAGAGAAAGTGAGAAAGCAAGCCGCCAGGTCTGGAACTTGAACCGTGGTCAACCATATGGGAGTGTCCAATGCCCTAGCCACCACGCCACCTGCTGGTCCCAAGCCTGGGACTTCTTCAGGGAAATTCAGAGACCCTGTGCTCCTCCTCAGTAGCCCAGGAACAGGTTACCTTCATGATATCTGTGTGACCCAGGCCAGAGGACCCAGCTTTTGTTTCCTGAACAAACACAGAAAGGGGACACCATGCATCAAAGAGGTGGCACCTGGGATGATCCAACAAAATCGTTGCTAACTTCATGGCCATCTCTTCATAGGTCTGCATCTCTGAACACCCTGGATCCACCTCTGGGGAAAAAAGTGGAACTAATACTATATAAGATATAAAAACTTAGAGTACAAGAAATATCCATCCTGGGTCAGAGACCAATAATACATTGAATTCACCCTGCTCTAATTAACTGGGAATTTGCTAGAACCTTCTCGGAGTGTCTATAAATTCTCTGGGAGCTAATAGGTATCCTGAAATTTGAACAGTGGTTTTCTGTTCTTCCAAGAGTCACACAGGATAATGTGCTTCATTCTCATCTTCGGGGCTTATTAAACGGTCATTGAATTCTGACTCAGAAGAACAAAGGGTCATGGATAACTCACTGTCACTGACAGTCATGAATGCAGAGCCAACTGGTGGAACACACTGAGCTTAGGACAGCCCAGGTGCTAAGGCTAGCCCCATCACTCCCTGGAGTATGACTTAATGAGTTTCCTGGCTGCCCTAATAAATTACCACAGACTGATGACTTAAAACAACAACAATTTATTCTCTCACAATTCTGGAAAATAAAATCAAGGTCTAGAATCAAGGTGTTTGAAGAACTGATCTTCGAGGGACCAGCAGTTAGCGTAATGGCTATGTCGCTGGACTCCCATGTAGTCGACCACAGTTCACATCCCAGACCCGATGGCTTAAAACTCACTCAAGGTGCATGTGCATGCATGCCCAAGATCTTGAGAGGAGAACGGAGGTGAAGGGATTGCAGCGTGGCCATCATCCCTGGGGGGTGATTTCTCACTTTCTGTCTCTCTGTCTCTGTCTGCTCTGTCTGTCGAGCGCACGTGCCCTATAGCAAAAAAAAACCTCTCAAAAAAAAAAAAAAAAGAACTTATCTTCGTGGAGGCTTTCAGGGTGAATTCATTCTCTGTCTCTTCTAGTTCTGGTGGCTATTGGCAAGCTTTTGTGTTCCCTACCTTATATATAATCCCAGCTCCACCCCCCACCCCCCACCACCCCAGGGTGCTCAGTGGGGACTGGGTGGCAGGCAAGTGAGTGAAGCTTCATCTGTTTGCAGCCACTCCCCATGGCTCACATTGCCGCCCACTCTGCCAGCTGTCAGATCAGTGTTGGTATTGGATTCTCAGGGGAGAGCAAATCCTGTTGTTGCGTGATTGTTTCATTGTATATTTCAATGTGGTGGAAACAAGGTTCACAGTGGATATGCTATGCTTGGGTCACCCCAGGACCAACCTTCCCCTCCCCTTGCTGTCCATGGAGGGATTGTCTTCCATGAGGCTGGTCCCTGGTGCTGGGAAAGTTGGGGACTGCTATATGTGTGTTTGAATATGTCCCCCTCAACCTCCCTGCCCAATTCATGCATTCAACCATTGTAACAGGATTAAGGGGGTAAAAACTTAATCTGATTATGGTGTCAAAGGTGGAGCCTTTGGAAAGAGGTTAGTGATTGGGTAGTTAGGGCAGGGCCCCCATGATTGAGTTCTGGTGGGTTTGTAAGCAGAGGGAGTGAGACCAGACAGCAGACAGAAAGCTACATGGATGCAGACCATTCTCTACACTTCTGCTAAAAGATCTGTCACTGTAGCGGCTCTTTTGTTTGTGTGAGCTTTTGCTGCACCTACATACTTCCCGTCAGGTAAGGGAACTTTATTGCCTATTTGGGGGAAGTCATACACATGCCCTCTGTGAACTTCAAAGGTATGAGCATGTGCACAGGGATGAATTTTCCTATATTAATCTATTGCTGTGAGTGGAAGTGGGATTATTGACTGAGCATCTGGAAGAATGCCTGTGTGCATATGTGGAATAGCGGGAGTGAAGACAGTAACCTTCTCTAAGTCTTCTTAAGAAAGCTTAGGTAATAGAAAAGTGGGATAAGCCTCCCTTTCCTGGCTCCAAGAGGGAGGGGGAGCATGGAGGGAGTAGGGAGTCCAGAGCCCGGAGGGAGTCTGGGTGTAACTCTTGATAAGCTGTAATTGATGAGGCAGATGTCTTTCTGCCATTACCTCAGGGCCAGTCTAACCACCTAGAAAAGGTCCTTCTACATGCCTGAAATGTTGCCAGTCTTTGGCAACAATCACAAATTACCCTTCCCATTTCTTTTTCTTCTTCTTCTTTTTTTTTTTTTTTTTAAGAGAGAGATTTTCGCTATAGAACGTTTTTTTTTTTTAAGAGAGATTTTCGCTGTAGAATTTATGCACTCATCAGAGAGAAACAGAGAGACAGAAAGCGAGAAATCACTCCCTGGGAGGATGGCCATGCCACAATCCCTTCTTCTCCATCTCCTCTCAGGATTTTGAGCATGCATGTATACATACTGGTGTGAGTTTTAAGTCACCAGGTCTGGGACTCAAACCACTGTCAACCACGCTGGAGTCCAGCAACATAATCATTCCGCCATGTGCTGGTCCCATACCCCTTCCATTTCTAAATGTTACAAAGGAGACAATTTTGTTCCACCTGAGAACCACTGGTCTCTCAAGTAGGTCAGTCTTTAGATAAGAGGACAGTGTTAATTATTAATCAGTACAAATTGCTTCTTTAGATTGGAGCAGTTCCTGTCCTTTATGAAGGAACATCAGCCATGAGGTTCAGTGAAGAAGTCTAACTGCTTCTTTTTTTTTTTTTTTTCCTTTCTTTCTTGGAGAGGTTTTTGCTAGAGGGCACATGCGCTCGCCAGAAAAACAGAGAGAGATAGAGAGACAGAAAGTGAGAAATCACTCCCCAGGGGGGATAGCCACACCGCAATCCCTTCTCCTCCATTCTCTCAGGATCCTGGGCACACATGCACACGCGCCTGGTGTGAGTTTAAGCCACCGGGTCCGGGGACTTGAACCGCAGTCGACTACATGGGAGTACAGCGACATGGCCATTATGCCAACTGCTGGCCCCAGAAGTCTAACTGCTTCTATGCAAGAAGAACTCAACCCACTACTGTTGGGTCAATAGAATGATTGTTTATTCAAGACAGATTTTTGCTATAGGGTATGTGCACTTACCAGAGAGAGACAGAGAAACAGAAAGCAAGAAATCACCCTTCCCCAGGGGGGATGGCCACACAGCAATCCTTATCCTCCATTCTCCTCTTGGGATCTTGGACACGCTCGCATTTGCGCTGAAATGAGTTTCAAGCCACTAGGTCCAGGACTTTAACTGCGGTAAACTATGTGGGAATCCAGTGATA
Organism: Tupaia belangeri chinensis; assembly: GCF_000334495.1. NCBI lineage: Eukaryota > Metazoa > Chordata > Mammalia > Scandentia > Tupaiidae > Tupaia > Tupaia belangeri. Next base: position 5,797,447 of record NW_006159904.1, on the reverse strand, counting down.
TAACCATTTTGCCATCTGCTATGTCCCAATAGCACAATTTTTATTGCTTCAGTTACTTTGCCTTACTGACGGCTGTTCTAAGAATGATAATGCTACTGTCATTAGATAATATTTTAAAATATATGAAAGTTCTCATGTGTGACTTTCTATTGAACCAGAGTCAGCCATTTTCTTAGGGAAGATTAAAAATACACATGGTAAAAAAAAAAAAAAAAGAATATTCCATTTTTGGATTTCAAAATGAGTTCTTGACCCATTTTAGCAGCTTTATAAGAGAAGAAAAAAGGAGAATAAAGAATTATTTCCAAATAAAAGGCAAAGCTCAGAAGAAACAAGAATGAAAGGGAAGAGATGATTTCCAGTGAAAGATTACAAAACAAATATATGCACTAGCTTCAACTCCCTCCCTAAATCCCCATAAAACACAGTAAAGGAATTGTTTAAAAAATAATAAAAGTAAATCCATAAGAACAAAGAGAATCAAAAAGAACCCCAATAACAACAAAATATCGAAAGCAAAAAGGCAGATAGGTGAATGAAAGCTGACTTAGCAGAATTAATAAACTGAACTCTGAACTGCCAGTGGGGAAAGCCGAGAATCAATCCAACCAATCCTCCCACCTCCCTCTCCCACAAAGGCCCAACACTTAGCAGGCCAGATGCTTCTTTGAGCATAAGTAGAAGTGAAGCCAAAGAAAGATAGACCAGATGAAAATGTTTTTTTAAAAAACGCGAGCTTCTAGGTTCTTCTCCAAACTCACTGATTCTGTTTTATAGACTGGACGCTTACTTGGGGAGGGCAAAACTCAAGAATCCTTGAAAGGAGACATCAGGTATAGGTGAAAATGGTGGCACCTTGCTAAAAAATGGCTAAAAGGTGAAATGGTACATTATGTGTTGAGACGTCCCCTCACTGTTGCCAGACACCCCTACTCCCACCCACTGCCAGCAGCAGCCCCCAAGATGACTCCTGATGATTCTTCTCAGCGGGTATGCATGCCCTCAGATAGTGATGTGAGCTGAGAGCCCAAGCCTGGCAGCAGCACCAGACTCCCGTGGAGCAATCTAGAACTATATTCTGCACACTGTTCCCAGCCGTGCAGCCCCTACTCTAACTCTCTGGGCACTGAGGAAATTGTAAATATTCTTCAATTGTTTGTCTAATAAACTAGATAGATTGATGTTTTGTTTGCTTGTCTGTTTTAATGAACTAAAAGCCAGGACAGGATAGAGTAACTGTCTTGCTTTGCATTATATCCTCAGTGCCTAGCAAATCTTGGATGCGAAGTAGATACTGCCAGAAAGACAGAGAGAGACAGAGAGACAGAAAGCGAGAAATCACCCCCCCGGGGGGATGGCCCCACCGCAATCCCTTCTCCTCCATTCTCCTCTTGAGATCTTGGGCACGCACGCACACACGCCCAGTGTGAGTTTAAGTCACCAGGTCCAGGACTTGAACCACGGTCGACTAAATGGGAGTCCAGCAACGTAGCCATTACACCATCCGTTGGCTACACAATAAATATTTCATTATATAAATGAATGAGTGAATATTTGAGAGAAGAATGATTCCTCTGAAGTCAGAGAAAGTCAGTGTCACTGACCCCCGAATTCCTAGACAGTAAGACTGGAACTACTGTAGGTGCTTCCCGTCCTACCACTTCCAAACTTGGAACCACACATCAGGTTTGCACCCAGGTCATGCAACTTCAGACCCCAATGTAGGCAAAGGAGAGATGCCCCTTTGATCCATGAATGCTAACACTCTGAAAATATGATAATCTCTTTATCCCCCAGGGAAAGGTGAATCATGTGGGTGACTTCTCTCATCACTGGGTGGGTATGAGCACACGTCACCACTTGTTTTCTTATTTTTCAGCCATCGTGAGCTCTTCCAGCCACAGAGGCTGGTTTTACTTGTGCTCGGTGACTGCGCTATCTGTACACGTCTCCCTCCTCCTCCACAATTTGAAATGAGCTTTTAAGTCACGTAAAACAATGCTTAACGACAACCTGACTAGGGCTCGATTGCTGGGGGCAGTCACTGCACACGAAGCTGCACTTTTGCAGAACTCAGAGCTGGTTGCTTAGCAACAAAATGAGATGCTGGGTTAACCAGTTCTAGATCTACATTTTTCTAACCAGTGCAACTTTAACCCTTCAGCGTACAGCAAAGCCTTGAGAAGAGAGAACAATGACAAACGTTTGTTGAGAACTTACTCTGCTTTAAGCATTGTTCTATGTGTTGTACCCCATGTTACAGCTCAGTGACTCCTCACGCAAACCCAGTGAGGTGGCACTAGTAGTAGCTGTAGTTACAAATGAATAAACTGAGGCACAGGGGGCTCAAGGTTACTCAACCAGTAAGAGATGGAATGGAGATTTGGACCCAGGCTGTCTGGCACAAAGTCAAGCTTTATTGTTTTGGTTTTAATTAAATTAAAATACCCTGCTCTCAAATTCCTTTTCTTGAAAGCAGCTAAGGCAAAACTTCATCCAATGGACAGACGGGTGTTCTCTAGCTTCATAAAAAAGTTAAGCTGGGCTTACCACACTCCTTCCACCTCACATACTCATGAAGGCCTGGGCCCTTGCTACAACATGATACATTACTGAAAAGATAACCTGATGACAAGCTCCTTGCCCTTCTATCCACTTACGCTTCCCAATCTGGTAGAGTGTCAGTCAAATTCCGACTTGGCCCAGGGCTCATGTGTTGAGCCCACCATCCCTGGGAGCCAGACTTAGCTCAGAGTGAGGAGCAGTGGTGGCTATGTGAGACGTCTGGTGGGGGTAGAGAAATGGGAAGGAAATTCCTTGCTGACCCAGGCGTGATCATGCCCCTCCCCATATACAATCTCTTGGTCAAGTACAGCTGGTGCTTGCCTGCAAAGAAACACCCAGGACACCCCTACTGAAGGCTTCTAGGTACAGAATCTGTGGTAGACAGTTTTCTCTTCCTCCTTGGACTCAGAGGTCTGTTTAAAGCCCAACTCCAACACCAAAGCTCTTTACTCTCTCCCCTGCCCTTTCTCTATCTTGGGTCTTCAGCACAAGTCAGTTGTGTTCCAGCTAATTTCATGGTCTGCCTATGGGCAGCAGAGCTACTATTTCCTTGAGCAGATCTCTTTTTCTAATTTGGGGTTTCACTAACTAATTCTTGTTTATCCTTAGTCCCATGCCCTCCCTCTAACTTGTTCCTCTCAGCTCTCCTGAGGGTGCTCCAGGAAAGAAGGGTGCCAGGGGGTAACATGTCAGAGCATGGGCCTTTTGGCTTCCTCACTAGACTTTACTGTGACCTCTTTCCAAATGATGTTCCTTTTTAAATCTCTTGCATTTGCCTTTAAAATGATCAGTAGACCACTGTATGGCCCCCAGTGGTCAGTCTATTAAGAGGTCCTGGGGCAGGGAATTTGGGGAATCCTGAGATAATGTCATTAGCAAACATTTCACTAGTCTGAAACTCAGATTAACTGTGAGTACCAAAAATCCTTGGGAGGTTCCTAATACTCATTACACACACATAGACTCACACAGAATGCTTCAAAGATTACTCTGTTGATATCTCGGTTAATACCCAGTTAACTTCTTCTCACATCATTTGCATTTATATGTTAAGTGTGCATGCTCTGATTTTATTACTGTGTGGTCTTATATCCTCATTTCTGAAATGGAATCGCTGACTCCAAAGTGGCTTATTAAATGGAATGTGATAGAATGAAGATGATGTTCTGCGGTGATGAAAAAGCAAGTAATGGGAGATCTCGGAAATCAGTTTTTGGTATGTAAACTTGTTATTAGGTATAGGGGAACCATTAAAGGATTTCATTTGCTTGCTTTGCTTGTTTTTGTATGTGAACATTTATTTTGCTATTTATAATCCCAACTAACTTCTAAGAGATGGGATTCTGTTAAACAAAGGGTTCTTGGTTCACAGAATTCTCTGGTGAGTTTGAGGCACAAGCTGGAAGGCAGGAACAGGGAGAGAGGAAATTCTATGGACTCTGGTAGGAAAGATCTTTGGAACTCTTAGCTGATGATGACCTAATTTTCTACACTGCACAAAACTGGATATTTGGTTAGAAGTGAGGCCTGAAGCTAAATCCCTTCTTCTGAGCAAAACTCAGTACTCACTATTGTTCCCAGGAGCAGTCTGAGAGGCAGGGAGCGAGGACCGGAGATGGGAGAGAGACAAGAGCCTACCAACATGCAGACAGGCTCTGTAAGGCTACACAATGTGACCCATTTCTCTTGGCCCCTTCCCACCCATCTAGCACTTACATGTTGTGTGACTCAGAGGATCAGATGTGATGATATATGTAAAATGTCAAGTATTCACTAGTCCCTCAATAAATGTCCACTCCCTGCCTTTTCTCCTGACCACCTACATCCAGTCATAACGACATTTCGGTCAGCCATGCGCTACACATATAAGGGTGGTTCCATAACAACAGGCTATGCCAGGGAACCAGCAGTTAGCATAATGGCTACGTTGCTGGATTCCCATGCAGTCAACCGTGGTTCGCGTCCCGGATCCGGTGGCCTAAATCTCACGCCGGGGGCGTGTGCGTGCATGCCCAAGATCCTGAGAGGAGAATGGAGGAGAAGGGATTGCAGCATGAACATCCTCCCTGGGGGCTGATTTCTCGCTTTCTGTCTCTATGTCTCTCTCTGTCTGGTGAGCGCATGCTCTCAAAAAAAAAAAAAAAAAAAAAAAAGGCTATGCCATATAGCCTGGTGTGTGGTACACCGTCTAGGCTACTGACCCTCTAGGCTATAACACTATAACATTTGTACAACAGCCAAATTGCATGTCCCTGACTGTATCATCCTTGTTAAGTGATGCATGATCATAATGTAGCCCATTGCAGTGCAAGGCAGGGCAGAGATTTTGCCTTATCCGTCTTGGTGTCTCTAGCTCCTTGAACAGAACCTAGTTTATGAAAGGTGCTCATGAACATGTGCCTGAGTGCGTCACAATTCCCTAAACTATTCCACTAAACCAGTCACCAATCATTTTTACATTTGTTTAAATGTTTTCTTCATTGTAAGCATCACTGCAACAAATATATTGGTTCTTATTTTGGATTCTTTAGTTTCAACTCAAAAAAGGGTAAAAAGGGACTAGCAGTTAGTGTAATGGCTATGTTGCTGGACTCCCACGTAGTTGACCGTGGTTCGCATCCCGGACCCGGTGGCTTAAACCTCACCCCGGATATGTGTGCATGCGTGCCCAAGATCCTGAGAGGAGAATGGAGGAGAAGGGATTGCAGTGTGGCCATCCCCCCTGGGAGGTGATTTCTCACTTTCTGTCTCTCTCTCTCTCTCTCTGTCTGGCGAGCGAGCACACATGCCCTATAGCGAAAACCTCTCAAAAAAAAAAAAATAGCAAATTCCTCCAAAGTTATGTTTGGATATATCTGTATTGACCATTCTGCCAGGGTTTTTGGCATTTTCTTTACCATTTTGTATGAAGTATTTAGGCATAAAATATATTAACTTCTGTCTTCCTAATATTTTTATCTAATTCATCGAGCTTCTGTGGGGTTTGTATGCTTGTTTTAGTTTTGCTACAGGGCACATATGCTCATTGGAGAGAGACAGAGAGAGAGAGATAATTAAAGTTAGAAATCACTCTCTCAGGGGAAATGGCTCTCCACAATCCCTTCTTCTTCACTCTCCTCTCGGGACTTTGAACACACACACACACATAAACACAGTGTTTTTCAAGCCGCCAGGTCCAGAACTTGAAATGTGCAGTTGGCTATGCAAGATCCTGCCGCCTTAACCTCTGTGCCACCTGCCGTCCCCAGTGGAATTTATCTGTCTTATTTGCTGCAAATTCTTTTCCTGGTGTTTGTTTTGTTAAGTACAGTTGTATGATTTTATGTGATCACTTTTACTTTTTAAGAAACTTAAAGTTTTGATATTTTTTTCTAGAAAATATGTACCTGAAAAATATTTTCTAACACATATTTTATAAATATTTCCTTCTATTTTCTCCTGTTTCTTCCCTTCCAATAGTTTATTTCTAAGTGTGTAGGTCTTGAATGTAGATGGAATTTAATTGGTATTCAGTATACAGAAGAGAGGTAAGAGCCAGATATATATATATATATATATATATAATTTGTCTATATTTGTATCTCTTATTCCTATTTAATGTTTAATTACATTAGTTAGAATTTCCAAAAGGACAGTATATAAAAATGCGTACATTGGGCTTCCCTGGTCTTGTTCTTGGTTCCAATGACAGGTAGATCTGTATTTATGCAAAGAGTCTGGCAACTTAAGGCTTTAGCAAAAGCACCCTTAGCCAGGCAAGAGAAATCCTAGCCCTGAGTCTCAGATCACAAATGCCAACAAAGGTTTTTTAAATTATAACCACTTTGGGATTACGAGAGAAAGGCCTGCAGGCAAAATTGGACCACGTAGACCAGAAGATAGTGAGCACTGCAGCCTCCGATAGAAGCTCTCTTGAAAAGACCATAAACACAGGAGTTCTTGGTAGTGAGCACAGGCTATGAAACAGAAAATCTGCCTGCAACAGGACAAAACAAACAAACAAACAAAACCCCTTTTCAGAGAGGAGAGAGGATTTCCTGTGCTCCTGAGAGCATGATGGTTCCAGGTCCCTGATCTCTTCAAGTCTAAGTTGCTCTGTGAGTACTTCAGTGTCATAAGAATTTCCCCTTTTTGGGGGACTAGCAGTTGGTGTAATGGCTTTTGTCACTGGACTTCCATGTAGTCGACTGTGGTTCGAGTCTCGGACCCAGTGGTTTAAAACTCATGCCGGGTGGTGTGCGTGCTTGCCCAAGATCCTGAGAGAGAATCCAGGAGAAAAGATTGCGGTGTGGCCATCCTTCTTGGAGGGATGATTTCTCGCTTTCTGTCTCTCTGTCTCTCTGGTAAGCGCACATGCCCTGTAGCGAAAAACTTCTCCAAAAAAAAAAGAAAGAAAGAAATTTCCCCTTTTTACTTACATTAGCTCAGTTGGTTCTATTTCTTGAAGTGACAAAGTTCTAAGTAATAATAATTGCCATATTATATGACCAAAGGGATTGGATGAGCTGTCTACCACCACCAATCACAGAAACAGTCCATCAGACTTGGGTTGAGAACATTGACAATGGTTTAAGGTGTTGCCTGTGTCACCCAAATCAGAGCAGCAATTAAAATTTTCTGCAGTGCAGAGGATGACTTGGAGAAGCGATTGAAGTTGAGTAGTGGCACTATAAAAGCAAACAAGAGAGGCATGGTGGCTAAGGCAGTTAGGTCCTCCATGGCCAACTGCACAATTCAAGTCCTGGACCCAGTGGCTTGAAAAACACACCCAGTGTGTGTGTGTGTGTGTGTGTGTGTGTGTGTGCATATGCCTAAAATCCCAAAGAGGGAAAAATGGAGGAGAAAGGATTGCAGCATGATTATCCCCCATAGAAGGTGTTTTCTCACTCTCTCTCTCTCCAGTAAGTACATGTACCCTCTGGCAATTTTTTTTTTTGGAGAGGTTTTTGCTATAAGGCGTGTGTGCTCACCAGAGAGACAGACAGAGACAGAGAGACAGAAAGCGAGAAATCATCCCCCAGGGAGATGGCCATGCTGCAATCCCTTCTCCTCTATTCTCCTCTCAGGATCTTGAGCACACACGCACATGTGCCCGGCCTGAATTTAAGCCACGGGGTCCGGGACTCAAACTGTGGTCAGTTACATGGGAGTCCAGTGACATAGCCATTATGCTAACTGCTGGTCCCTGGCAAAATTTTTAAAAAACATTTATAATAAATAAAGACAAATGACAAAAATGTATCTTTCACTTTCTCATGACTTCCCTGTCCCACACACATACACATGACCGTGCTTCCACTGGGGCTTTTAGACCACCTGCCTTGTGCCAGGCACTGAGTATACAATGCTGACTTATACATGACCATTGTAAAGACGTTAAAATACAGTAGGAGGATGAGACTTAATTTCAACATATTGTGATAAGTGGTCGGAGAGAGGTTTGCAAAGGTGTTTCGGAGTGTGGAGAAGAGACATTTAGAGCAATAAAGGAGTTCAGGAAGGGCTTCCTAGAAAGTAACAGGAAGGAACAGATGAAACAGGAAGCCAAGTCATCATGGATGCCTGGATGCCTCAAACTAGCACCTTTATGGACAGCAAAGAGAATCAGATGCTCCTGATATCCTCACATAATAACCAGAATTCATTGCTGCTTCCTCTAACTTGTCCTGGTGTGGAGGCTGAGATGGACAGAGTTGTGGAGGATGGTGGGAAGTGGGTGGGGAGTGGGAGGGGTGGTCAACAAAGCTTTAGATCTTCTGTTTTCAAGCTTAAATTTTATTCAAGAACATTAGTAACAGAACAACCATGGGTAATAAATAATAGTCTGTAGTTTTGATGGGTGCTTATTTTTGGAAGGTAGTAGGCGGCTACAGTAATTTTGAAACTCTTAGATTGTTGACTTTAAAATTGAATTCTTACCACCTCAAAAAAAGGAGGAATTCTAAGCTAAGCTATGAACAAAAAGACACTGAGAATCCATTGAAATATTTGAAGAGAACATCTGTAATTATGATTCTCTTCCCAGGAGATTAGTACCCTAATGCATGGGTCTGTGGCATTAAGGCATTTGGAAATAACAATTCGTTGTTTCTAAAAATCTGATTGAGATGTCCGAGAGATTAAGAAATGATAATAAGTATGGGGGAATTTTTTGAAAAGTAATACTTTTTGTTGTACAAAGTTAAACAATAAAGAACAATACGAAGGAAAGAGAAAGTTAGCCTCAAATCCCCTTAAAGGAAGAGAGAAAGTCAGTCCTTATACTGCTTCTGCAAATCAACCCCACTAAAATAGGGTGGTGGGGGGGACAAAATAAAAAATACTAGTGACTAAAAAAGTCTGTAAGGGGAAATGCCTCAAGACTATTTTTTTTTTCCATTGGGATCACATGTGTAAAGTTAGGTGACAGAACTACCAGGTCCCATGAGTACCATGAGAAAATCACAGGTATTTTGGGTCACAGTATCTAAATTCTAGCCAAGGTCCTGGAGAAAGTTAGGAAGATGTGATTAAAGCGATTTAAGCTTATGCTGAAAAGTTAGCCATGCTGACATTGCTTGGCTTGAAAAGAGGCTGTAGAGTGAGATAACCACAGTCGGACATTCTGGGCGTGCTCAGAGGTCACTGAAACAAAGCAAGAACAGGAAATGGGTACATGCTACAGTAGATGGGAATCCATATCACACGTGCTGAGCTTCCACTCTGTTGGTTGTCCTATCCTAGAAAGGTGAAAAATCCTTTCCCCAGGACTTCAGAAACAGCGTTGATGGTCATCCACAAGGGATAACAACCTAAAAGGGTAGAGAGAACATGATGTTCCTTGATAGTTTATTACTAGTTTTCTCAATAATGACTTTTTTATAATTGCCAGAGGAGCACGCACTCACCAGAGAGAGGTGAACACAGAGAGTTGGTGAGACAGAGAGGATTGAGGGAGAGAGAGAGAAACACCTCCTGAGGGGACATGGTCATGCTATGATCCCTTTTCCATTTCTCCTTCTTGTCAGCATTTGGAGCATTTGCTCACACGTGTTCAGTATGTTGTTCAAGCCACTAGGGTCAGGACTCAAACAGTGGTCAGTCATGGGGATCTTATTTCCTAGACTACTAGGCTATCAGGCTGACACATAACTATTTTTTTTCTTTTTTTAATCAAATGAAGGTGGGAGCAAGAATGGAAAAATTTGAAATCACTCTAACAGAAAATAGAGAGAGGGAAGAGAAAGAAGGAGGAAAGAGATATTTGGGTGAGAGGGCAAAAGCTTCAATGACTGGACAGAGTTGGGGAGGGTGTGAGTGAATGAAAAGCTCAAAAGAGTAGATGTTATGGACTAGATGTCTGTGACCTCCCCAAACTTTTATGCTAAAACCTGATCTCCAATATGGTGATGTAAGGAGGTGGGACCACTGGGAGGTGATTAGTTTATTAGGGCAGACCCTCAGAAATAAGGTTAATGCTTTTATCAAAGAGGCCCCATAGACTGCCCTGCCCCTTCTACCATGTGAAGACACAACAAAAAGAACCAGGAAATGACCTCCTCACTGGCAGTACTTTGACCTGGGACTTTCCAGCCTTTAGAACTGTGAGAAATAAATTTCTGTAGTTTATAAGCTACCTAATTTATGGTATTGTGTCATAGAAGAAAAAAAAAAAAAAACTAAAACCATGTGAATGAAAGAGACAAAAAAGAAAAAGAGGACACAAAATGTTCTCAGGGACTATGTAGTGTAAAAGTGGACTATCATTAAATATATTTTTCATCTTGTGGGAACAAAGAATTTAAAGAAAATAATAAAGAGGAAAGTCACGTTTCATTGCTTTATACCACAGAACTATGTTTTTTTTTGATTTGTGACATTGTTCTGGGACTAAACCACGTTAGTTTGCAACTTTGTTAAGGTTCTATAAGTAACTGGCTATTTACTCATCAATCAACACTTTATTCAATTTTGAATAGGTGCTGAGCATTGTGTCCAAGATTCTGTGACTATGTATTTAGTTACCTTGGGTATATTAAATAATAACTATATATAATGCCCAATATATGTCTAGTGATGTTTCAGAGTTGGACAGTTAGATCTTTATATTATTGCTGGGATCTCCTACTTTCTTTTCTTTTCTTCTTTTTAGAGAGACTTTTGCTATCAGGCATGTGTGCTCACCAGAGAGACAGAAAGACAGAAAGCAAGAAATCACATCCCATAGGGGATTGGCCATACTGCAATCCCTTCTTCTCTATTCTTCGGTATACACACACATGCACCCAGTATGAGTTTGTTAAGTCACTAGGTCTAGGACTAAAACCATTGTCAACTATGTGCGAGTCCAGCGACATTACCATTATGCCATCTGCTGGTCCCAGGACCTCCTACTTTCTAGTAAAAGAAAAGCTGTACAAGGAGGGAGATCTTCAAAAAATTCATGAGAAATATAGATTATGAGGAACTATACAGGTCAACCAGTGGTGTTGTAATTAAGGCAGCTGGATCCTACATGACTGACTGGATGATTTGAGCCCCAGACCTAGTAGTTTGAAAAAACATGCTGGGCACATATGAATACATGCCCACAAAAATCCCAACAAGATGGAGAAATGGAGAAGAAATTTTGGTGTGACTATCCCCTATCAGGGGTGCTTTTTCACATTCCATCTCCAGTGAGCATGTATGCGCTCTGGAAATTAAAAAAAAAAATTAAATCTTTGATAAAATAGAAAACAAGAGAGAAACTATGCACGGATTTCAATTTATTTTTTTGCACTGAAAAACCCCTCACACTTTAATTCAATTTTCCACAAACATTTCGAAGTCCCCTCATGTAAGTATAAGCTGAGTCTATTGTCTGATCTTAATTAGTACGTTGAAGCATTCGCATTCCAAATGATTTTCCTTAACTTGCCTTTAATACTGCTTTTGTAAGTTGCTAAAGAAAAAATTAACTAAAAAAATCAGACAGATAGAAATGCATTTATTTATTAATTTTGCTACAGGAACATGAGCTCACTAGATAGAGATAGACAGAAAGAGAAAGTGAAAAAGCCTGGGGGGAGGTGGGGCGGGGGATGGCCACACCACAATCTCTTCTCCTTCATTCTCCTTTCAGAAGTTTGGGCACACAAGCAAACATTCCAGGCATATTTTTCAAGCTGTTGGGTACAAGATCTAAACCACACTGTGGCCATCTAAGGCACAGCCACCTTAACCACCATGCCGTTTGCTGGCCCTCAGATACATTCAAATATAGAAGCATAAAGACTCCTCCATTGCTGCTGAGGACTAATGATTTAAGGGAATAAGAGAAATGAAGATTTTCTAGTGATAATTCAGACTCGAGTGGTACAGTGCCCCTCTAGCTTTCACTCTGTCTCTCTCTCTCCCTCTATCTCTTTCTGCCTCTCTCTGTCTTCTCAATTTTTTTTTGTAATTTTTACTTTAAAAGTTTTTTAAGGTAAAATATTCTCTTGGCTTTCAGCTCCGGCCTTCAGAAGAATACTCCTCCATTGCTAGTGAGAACTAGTGATTTTGTGCAGCGTATTCGTGCGCCACATGGCTTTTATTTTTTGCCTTTTTTTTTTGGAGAGGTTTTTTGCTATACAGTGCATGCGCTTGTCAGAAAGACAGAGAGAGACAGAAAGTGAGAAATCACCCCCCAGGGGGCATGGCCATGTCACAATCCCTCCTCCTCCATTCTCCTCTCAGGATCTTGGGCACACACGCACACGTGTCCAGCGTGAGTTCAAGCCACCAGGTGGAGGACTTGAACAATAGTCAACTATGACATGGGAGTCCAATGACATAGCCATTATGCCAACTGCTGGCCCCTATTTTTTGCTTTTATTAAAAAAAAAGTTTTTTTTCTCTTTCTCCCCTCTCTCTCTGTTTTCTTGTTCTTTTTCTTTTATCTCATCACTTTGCTGCTCAATCTCCATTCACTGAGTGTCTAGACAGATCTAAGGGAACCATAGCCAAATATCCAAGTACTATCAGGATTAACCTATTTCTCAGTTCCCAATGAATCTGCTGCACAGAGATACAAATGGAACAGCAAAGAGATTGCAGATCACTCCTTCCTGCACACTTCTTAACACTCAGATTGAACTTCAAGAATTAAGAAGAAATCCACCATCCATCAGATGACTAGAAATCACCACAGGGTCACAACAAATATGAGGAAGCAAGAAAAATACCTCTCATCCAAGTGAAAAGAATAATTCCTCTTCATCCACAGACAGTACAATGGAAATCATGGAAATGTCTGATAAGGAATTTAAAATATTCATAGTGACAAAGCTAACAGAGATGCAAGAAAAGAGAGACAATGAAATTCCAGAAGAGGCAGGAGAATAGAGCCAAGGAGTTCCAGGAGTTGAGGATGATCTTGCATGATCTGAAAGAGGAAATACACATCATAAAAAAGAAACAAACAGAACTGTTAAAGATGAAGTCTGTAATACAAGAAATCAAAACCTCCCTTGAAAGTATTAAAAGCAGACTAGATCATACAGAAGACTGAATCTCAGATGTAGAAAACAGAATCACTGGCCTAAAAAAAATCCACCACAAAGACTGAGAAAATAGTCAAAAAATGAGAACAATATATGAGAAATACTAGATACCATCAAATGTTCACACATCTAGAACATTGGTATCCCAGAAGGTGAAGAGACTAATAAGGGCAATGTTAATCTATTCCATGAAATCCTGCAGGAAAACTTCCCAAACTAGAGTGACACTCAAAGATCCATTCCCAAGAAATACAAAGGGCCCCAAATAGAATCAATCCAAGAAGATTTTCTCCAAGACACATTATAGCCAGACTGACCAAAACCAACGGCAAGTTACCTACAAAGGATATCCCATCAGGCTAACAGCAGACCTCTCATCGGAAACAATATGAGCAAGGAAAGGATGGGAAAATATATTCAAAATGTTGAGTGAAAAACAATTTCAACCAAAAATACGTAGGGACAAGTCCAGAGTTGAATATTATCTTCCAGAATTTAAATTTAAATTTAAATCCAACAGAAGTTAGATTAAGTACATGAAACTGAGCTGATGAAATAGAATTTTATGATTTTTGGCTGAAAAAATACTGGTCTTTTTCTATGCATTGTAGTCCAAAGATAAGGATTTTTTTTAATCTCTTAAATTGTCAACAGATCCAGGTTACTATTTGAACAGAATCTTAACCTGCTTCCTGGCTTTAAGTCTTAAGCAAAGTTCTCTTAACATTTTTTTATTTTTATTTATTAAAGCTAAAATTGCCTTCCTTGAAATTAAAAAACATGTTTAAAAATACCTCTTTAATGACCACAGTAAGCTATATAGCCTCAGCTAGGTGCTATTTTATAGTATATTCATTCTACTCACAGTTTCATACCTAAAGTCAAATGTTTGTTCACAGATGTTTACATATCAGTTGAACTTGCTACTGAAAGTAGTTATATCAGTTAAGATACTTTGTTAACCAATAAAATGTGGGAGGAAAAAAAAAAGGGAATGGAAAGCAATGGCAGATACCAGAGATAGAGTGGGAGGAGGGTGGGATATGGCAGAGGATGAGAAATGGGGGAGCCATAGAAATATATATAAATATTAGAAATATGAAATATAAAATTATCTGTGATGATAACATGTATGACTAAGTCACTATAGAGTGTATTCTGGATGGGAAACTGCATCTTGTATGCTGTGTTGATGTTCCGTGAATGAATGCAAAATAAATAATTAGTTAAAAAATAAAAACATGGTCAGAATATGTCCTAATCCCATCCGATCTTGGCATGAACCAGCAGTTACAAAAGCATTGAAGGGATTGTCTAGCTCTATGGCATGGTGGTTAAGGCAGCTGGACGTCACATGGCTGACCTGTGATTCAAGTCTCAGACTCTGCAGCTTGTGAAACATGTCAGGCCCATGTGCATGTGTGCCCAAAATCCCATAAGGAAGGAGAAATGGAGGAGAAGGGATTGTAGCTTGACTATGCCCAATGGGAAATACTTTTTCTTCTCCTTTTCTCACTGTCTCAATGTCTCCCTATTTCTCTCTAGTACGTACATGCGCCTTTTAGCAAAACAAACAAAAAACAAAATTTTAAAAAGTGTTGAAAGGATGCAAGAGTGGCATGGAGGAAGGAGATGACAGTCATCAGAACTAAGGGAAAAACACAAAGAATATATGAAAATGGCTTCAGGAATGGATAAACCTAAGTGATAGTTCTATCTGTGGAAGTATAACTACTATAAACTTTTTATCAAAAAAGAAAAGGCGGGGCCAGCAGGTGACGTAATGGTTAAAGCACTGGGCTCCCACATGACCGACTGCAGTTAGAGTCCCAGACCCAGCGGCTGGAAAACTAGAAAACAAAATAGGGGGCTGTGGTGGGGGCGGGGAATGTGGGGCAGGACACGTGGCGATGCCTGCACGGGTACGGAGGCCCAGCCAGGTGACAGTGATAGTGGGCTCGGAGACACCAGGCCCTGGGGAGGTCTGTGACGGAGGAAGAAGATGAGTAGAAAGAATCTGAACTAAAAGAGATTGCTTACAGTGACCTCAGAGTTCAGGCAATGCCAGTAAGTGAAAAGGAAGAAGATGATCATGAAAAGAGAGCAGATCCGAATGATAACTGGGAAGAAGGTGGAAGAGGTGGCAGTGATAGTGGTGTGGAAAAATTGGCAGGTCCCTGGAATAAAACAGCTCTGGCAAAAGCACCTCCTGCTCCAGTAATTATTGCAGCAACCCCAGAACCAGCCATCACTAGCAGTGTGGACAGGCCTCCTGGGGCTGGATTAACCACAACCAGGAAAACACCGCAAGCAGTGCCAGAGGTAATACAGTGACACTGTTCCCATCCCTGCAGTCCACTGCCAAGCTTGTAGATAGCCAGAGCAGGTACTGAAAATGAATGTGGCCTGGAGTTAAGTGACCACATATGACTCATCTACATCTCATTTAGGGACATGAATTTTTTTTTGGAGAGGTTTTTGTTATAGGGGCGCATGCACTCGCCAGAAAGAGAGGGACAGAGAGACAGAAAGTGAGAAATCACCCCCCAGGGGGGATGGCCATGCCACAATCCCTTCTCCTCCATTCTCCTCTCGGGATCTTGGGCACGCACGGACACGCGCCCAGTGTGAGTTTTAAGCCACCGGGTCTGGGACGCAAACTGCGGTCGACTACGTGGGAGTCCAGCAACATAGCCACTATGCTAACTGCTGGTCCCAGGGCATGAATTTTTAAAAGTAAATAAAATGAGAAGAAATGTAAATGACATCAGATGGAAATTGGGGAGGGGAGGTGATTTTTAAAGTAAATCCCAGCCTTTTCTCCTCTCGAAGAGCACAACTGGCTTGAATTTAAAGCCTCCACTTGGACTTGATCCTCTGCTCTGTCTCACAAAGTGAGTAAGAAATCTAGGAGGCGGTGGCTCACCACATTCATCTTCCTATATCTGATCCACTCCCACAAAACAGAAGTGAGACAAAATCATTAACGAGTAGAACTTTACTTGAATGAGAAAATTGTTGCTCTTATGCATAAAGAGAGATGTATTATTTGCTAAAAGTAAAAGTCTTAGGAAAAATGTCTTTATACAGATTTAACTTTCCATTTGTCTTCTAGTTAGTCATGAAATAGGGTTACAGTTAATACTATTCTGTAGAAGAGAGGGTCATAGCGCTTTAGTACATTATTCTGTGTTTTCTGTTCAATTGAAGAAAAATGGCTTGAAAAAGATTTTATATACTGGTTCTCCCCTTCTGTCCCTCCCTAAAATTTTTCCAAGGGATGGCCTTTTTTCTTTTTAATTCAGGGAAGAACATTTTCAAAACCCTAGTAAAGAAGAAATCTTTACTGATTACATTTCTTTTCCCTTAGCGATAGAGAAATGGAGAAGAGCTTTTCTGTTCAATTGAAGAAAAATGGCTTGAAAAAGATTTTATATACTGGTTCTCCCCTTCTGTCCCTCCCTAAAATTTTTCCAAGGGATGGCCTTTTTTCTTTTTAATTCAGGGAAGAACATTTTCAAAACCCTAGTAAAGAAGAAATCTTTACTGATTACATTTCTTTTCCCTTAGGGATAGAGAAATGGAGAAGAGTTTGGAAGTAGTAAGATACAAAAATAGAAGTAGGGATGAGGTTTCAAAAACGAGGCCCTTAAACTTCAACTAGACAGCCAATATGCTGTGCTTGAAAGTCAGAAAAGCAGCCACACACAGCACCGTTAAGGAATGGTCTTTGCTAACCCTTCTAAGGTTTCTAGGCCACAGCTAACCACCCTGGATCTACAGCAGCCGATGCAGACCACTCGACATCAGTGACTGGCCCTATTGGACTCTGGAAATTTAAAGTGTCACAACTGCTCCTTATATATATATTGGATTTAGGGGAATTTTCATTATCTTATACATATATGAATTAGATTCAGCAGCATTCCCTCTTAATTTCTCTGTAAGTACAAAAACCTAAAACCTGCAGCTGGTCATTTCAAAATCATTTTATGTTCAGATACTGAGCCTTCGGAAGGGGTGCTGTGGAGCTCTCACCATTCAGACATGGCAGATTTGGTAAAATACTAGTTGGGTTGAATCTGATTAGCCTCTACTTGGTCATCTTTGTATGAATCCAGTGGTTTGTTGGTGGAATTTTTGGTCAAATCTTTTTTAAAATATGGATGTCTCTATAATTTTGTTCGGACAACTGCAGAATCTGAAAAAGCTATTGTTGCTACTGATGCACAACATACTGCTATGACTGGTTATGTATGTGTATATATGTATCTGTTTACATATATACACACACATATACACATATGTACATATATATCATTTGAATTTTTGGAAACTTTAACTGTGCTGTCAACTTTGGAAAAATTATCCCAGTTTACTGTGTTGAGTTGGCATTGTACAGAAATTAACAGCCATATTGGTTTAGAAACATTAAACTTAATTTTTTTCCATTTGTGCAGGGATATCACACTGTATTAAATATGTAAGGTCTTATCTACATGAGTTTGATTACAAAAACTAATAAAATATTCTCTAAATCATAAAAAAAGAAGGAGGAGGAGGAAAAGAAGAAGAAGAAAAGAAAGAAGAAGAAGAAGAGGAGGAGGAGGAGGAGGAGAAATCACATCAGGCACATGTGTGTGCATGCCCAAAATCCCAGGAGAGTGAAGGGATTGTCGCATGGCCATACCCCCTAGGGGATTTCTCACTTTCCTTCTCACTGTCTTGCTCTATTTCTCTCATGAGAGTACATGTGCCCTAGAGCAAAATGCTTTAAAAAGAAAAGGAAAGAAAGAAAAAGAAAAGGAAAACTATGAGCAGTTGACAACATAGCTGATGATGACACATGTCTTGTGTCTTCACTGGCAGGTGTTTGTTGAGTGAGTTCATGAGATTCCCCCTATCCATGTAAAACTCTGCTTCCCTTGGAATACCCATTCCCTTGTCATTTTATGTTCTAGCTCTCAGCCATTCTGCTCTTTTCTTTTGTAACTGAAATTATTTGAAAGTGATGTCAAAAATAAAAGTCTATGTGGTCATTTTGAGGGACGGGGGCGGGGGGAGATATAA
>NW_006159904.1:5773237-5779267 GCF_000334495.1 Tupaia belangeri chinensis | reverse complement strand
AGATTTTTAATCACTAAAAATTAGGAAGGCCAAGTTTTTTTTTTTTTTGGTTTAAAGTATTGACATCTATTAAATTTACAGTCAGAATGGAACATCTTCTAAGTCATCAGTATCCGGAGGAGGAAAAATCAAACACAAAGCAAATGAGTTTCCTGTCCCATCTCCACGGCACCGCTGAGGAAGTTCCCACTTCACAGAGCTGCTGAAGACCTTTCTAGTTCAGAGAGTAGACAGTTGGTAGTAGGAACAACGTGTTCATCTTAATAATGGAATGGATAGCCCTTTGTGAAAGTCTTTTCCATTTTCCAAGTCTCTGTACAACCTGGGAGGCAGCAGGCACTTTTGGGGGTCCAAGGGTACCATCTGCATCCCACCAGTCTGCATGGCCTCTGAGCAGAAAGAAGCTTGGCCAGTGTGGAGGACCAGAGTTCAGCTATCTGGTCACTGTAGAGTGGACTGTTAAACTTTCCTGACATGAATTACAACCACAGATGTGCCCTTTTCTCGGTATTCTAATCCCATTGGAGACTTTTCATTAAGACCTTGTTCCTTTGCACACATTTCGGGCACAACATATTGTCCTCCAGGTGCAGGGGTGGGAAACTGCAGGCCGGAAGTAGGAAGAGAGCACACACTCTCCCTTTTTGCTTCTCAGGAGCCCAGCCTGTCCAGCATGAAACTGCAGGTGAACCCAACCACCTGTTTGCAGGGAGACTTCTCCCATGGACCACACACCACCTGACACCATAGGCCTCTTGTAGGGATTCCACGGCCTCTGTTACTGCTGACTCCATCTTCCCGGCCCAGGAGGCCAGCACAGCCTCTGGGGCAGAGGTTGTCACCTCAATTGTATTAACTCCCTCGAGGAGAACTGCAGACTCTTCGGGGTTAGGCAAAGTCTCTGCAGGTGGAGGAGCCACTTCTGGAGGATTAGCCTTTTCAGAACACATCCCTGCCTGGGGACTTTCTGCAGATGCTTTCCCTCTGCTCATCTTTAACTTCTTCTTAATGATGACTCAATCCTGGCCTCTTTTGCTGTGGTAGGAATATCCTTCTGATTTGGATGAGCATAGGCACACAGTCTCCTCTATGCATCAAATTTCTGGCCTTTGGAGCTGATCTTTAATTGTTGGCACCAAGCCCGCAGGAAGTCTCAGTGAAGCCAGTTGACTGGTGGCAGTTTAGAAGGCAATGGGGAATTGGTATCTTTTTCTGAGGATGTAGGCTGTCATTGCTTTGTGCCTTCTCCTTTGGACAGGAAGCTTGGTCATCCTTCGCAGATTTTTGTTTGTTTGTTTTTTTCCCCTTTGCTGAGGTTGCCAATAACCCTGTAGATGGGCTTGGTTGACTGGAAGCCCACTGCTGCTCTTCAGTTTCAGACACTTGTTCACACTTAGGATTTCCATACTCTTCCCTTGACTTCTCTGTGGATTTCCATCCCTTGTCTCGTACATGCTCCATATTCTGAAATAGATCAGGCTGATAAAGGAAAATTCTTCCAGACCAAGAATTTAATCACCATCAGTTACTGACCAGTGTTCAGGTAACACCAATAGAGATTTAGAGAATGATATAGTCTCAGGTCAGGAATCTGCCATGGTTAAGTTTGCTTGTGGAAAAACCTACCCCCACTCCCCCACCACAGCCCTAAAATCTCCATAATAAATAAAAATAACACCCAGAACCTGTATTGGATAATATACAAGATTGAAGATTGATCTTTTGCTAGCCCCAAATTGAGATTCTGGATAAGAGAAGTTGCCTGTAGTGATGAGATCTCTTGGTTCAGAAGGCCCATTAGCTCTGAGACTTTATTTAGATGACATAGGATTTGCACTCTCTTCTTCATTCAGTATTATACTTCATAGGGCTAATTCGATCATCATTTTTATTTATTTGTATATTTATTTTTAGAGGGATTTTTGCTATAGAGCACGTGCGCTCACTGGAAATACAGACAGAAACAGAAAGTGAGAGATCACCCCCTTGGGGGCTGGTGGTCATATCACCATTCCTTCTTCTCCATCCTTCTCTCAGGATTTTGGGCACACATGCATACATGCTCTGTGTGAGTTTCAAGCTATGGCACACATGCATACATGCCCTGTGTGAGTTTCAAGCTACGGGGTCCAGAACTTGAATTGCAGTCAGCTATGTGGGAGTCCAGTGATGTAACCCTTACGCCATCTTGCTGGTCCTAATTTGCTAATTAAATGAACTAACATGTGAGGTATAAGTCTGATCAGCATAAAGCAGTGTGATAATGTATGATGAGAGGGACAGAAGAGTCTTACAATAGAGATTTGGGATACCGGAGGCAGATCAATGTGCATTTGACTCCTGACTCCTCACCAGCTTTGGCCTTGTATGGGAACCGGGTGGTATATGCGACCTTGGTAGTATGTGGTGAAATGCTCTGGCACCGAAGCCAGACTTCCCAGGTTTGAACCTTGACTCTTTCTCTTGCTAGCTCTCATAGTTTGAAAATTTTCTCTACATCCCTCAGGCTCTTCATCTACAAGTGTCTAATGACAGAACCAACCTCACAAGGTTACGGTGAGGTCAGCTGAGCTGATGCATGTAAAGCATGTAGGACACCATGTGGAACACAGTAAATGATGATGATGGTGGTAGTGACAACATGAGACTATTAAACCCTTCAAGCCCCCATCTCCTCTTTTGTAAAATGGGGACACTAATACTTAGCTCAAAAGGCTGCTATGGGATTAAATGAAATCATGTTTTAGCACCTGGTACAATTGCCTAGGGCATAGCAGATGTGGCTGCCATCATGATTCCTATTTTATACCAGTCAAAGTCAATTGTGGTAATCCCACCCCTTTGCCACTGTTAAATTTAGGAAGGAGCGCCTGACCATTTCTGTCCAATAAGACTTGAAGCTCAGTCTGTTAGGGACTTCCGTGAAAACTTTCATTTCTCCTGAGAAAGACTGTCTCTGATTTGTCTCTAGATATGACACTTCTCATCCCCTTTTATTCATTTCTCACATGTAATGGCAAACGAACTGGCATGTATAAATTGTCGGTTGCCAATAAATTACAGTAGATTAAATTTTGTAGACCAAAATGATTTGTAAAGAAGCTGAGCAGCAAGCTAGCTTGAGTCTTCTTAGAGCAGCAGGTTTCCCTGCGGCACAGTCAGATGGTCTTGCGAAATTGTAAGACTTAGAAACATGGGACCAGCAGTTAGCATAATGGCTATGTCACTGAACTCCCATGTAGCCAACTGCGGTTCGAGTCCCGGACCCAGTGGTTTAAACTCAGGCCGGGCGCATGTACATGTGTGCCCAGGATCCCGAGAGGAGAATGGAGGAGCAGGGATTGCAGCGTGGCCATCCCCCCTGGGGGGTGATTTCTCACTTTCTGTCTCTCTGTCTCTCTCTGTCTTTCTGGCGAGTGTACGTACCCTGTAGCAAAAACCTCTCCAAAAAAAGAAAAGAGAAAGAAAAAAAGACTAGAAACATGACTTTGTTACCAAACCACAGGATCCAAGTTTGCCATCTCTACCTAACATCAAGCTGAACAAATAAAGATTCAGTGAAAACAAAGTTCTCACATATATGAAACTCGCTTGCTTTATGCCCCGAACAGGAACCAAAGGATCAGCAGCTACTTGGGCCACTAAAACCTTCATATAGGAAGAACTTTCCTCCATGTTCAGCATCCCACCGTGGCTGGATCCTTGGTGGTACCCATCATTCTCCTTTATTTCCCTTAGGGCTTTTATTCTTAAGATGCTGGTTTGGGAAAGTGACAGAGATGATCTAGAGAGAAGAAATTAAAATTAATGATTAATGCAGCTGACAAGCCTCCAAATGACTACAGACCCTGGGAAAAATAAAAGAAGTACCAATGGAGAAGCTGGGGCTAAAGAGCTAACAGCAGGCCAGCTCTGTGGCCTGGTGGTTAAGGCAGCTGAATCCCACATGGCTGACTGTGCAATGTATCCCAAACCCACCCAGCAGCTTTAATAAGAAATTAAAATTAATGATTAATGCAGCTGACAAGCCTCCAAATGACTACAGACCCTGGGAAAAATAAAAGAAGTACCAATGGAGAAGCTGGGGCTAAAGAGCTAACAGCAGGCCAGCTCTGTGGCCTGGTGGTTAAGGCAGCTGAATCCCACATGGCTGACTGTGCAATGTATCCCAAACCCACCCAGCAGCTTGAATAACAGGCTGGATGTGTGTGTGTGTGTGTGTGTGTGTGTCCAAAATCCCAAAAGGCAGGAGGAATAGAGAGAAGAGACTGTAGTATATGCAGCATAAACACTCCATAGGAAGGTGGACGCTTTCTCCTTCCCTCACCCCGTCTCTATCTGGTGAGTGTGGGTACCTTCTAGCAAAACCAAACAGAAAAAATGAAGAGCCAGCAGGTGAAAATTTAGTCTTCAATAATTTGATTGTCAAGTTATTAACCAACAATATTTACATTTGTTAAATGATTAGTATGTACCAGGCAATCTTCTGAAGGCTACACATGTTAACTCACGCAATGTCAAAATATCCTATGGGACAATGGTTTTTATTATTACCATTTTAAAGATGAGAAAATAGGACACTTAACAGAATTAAGTGACTTACTCAAAGTCACACAACTAGGGAATGGCAGAACTAGGGTTTGGAGGGACCAGCAGGTGGCGTGGTGGTTAAGCCGCTGGCTATTTCCACATTGATGACCATAATTTGAGGCCCAGACCTGGTGGTTTGCTTTCACACTTTCTTTCTCTCTCTCTGTTTCTCTCTGGTCAAATTAAAATGAATGAATAAATGAATAAAATTAATAAATAATTCTAAAAAAAAAAAAGAACTAGGGTAGTCTGTCTCCGGAAGTGATAATCTTAACCTTCCCACAGTGGCACTTTAAATAAATTTTACAAATTTTCAATATATACAAAATTTTCTAAATTCCCTACATTATTCTCATTTCAAGTCATAGTTGCTACAAGCAAAGTTTGCATTACAAGCAAAGATTTGGGATAGTACCTTGGACTTTACTGTTATGAGAGTCCATATGTGGTAAGTTCTTAGTCTCTGGAAATTCTAGGTGGGCAAATATTAATAATTAAGTGGTAAGAGCTATATCCAAATAGTGCCGTGTTCTTCTGTTAAACAATGTTGAGATTAAAGAAAGATAACACAGCTACTTGCTCCAGGAAGTACTTATTTCTAGAAGATATAGAAGAGAGGCAAGGGAGCAAGTTGCAGAAGACATCTTCATGGCTACTGAGAACTAGTGATTTCAGGGAAGCAGGAGAAATGATTTTCCACTGATAATTCAGCCTCCAGCCCACAAACTTGCGTGGCAGGCAGCAGACTGTCAAGCCTATTGTCTCTGTCTCTGTCTATGTCTCTCTACCTCTGTCTCTGTCTCTGTCTTCTCATTTTTTGGTAATTTTTCCTTTTTAAAGATTTTTAAGGCAAAACAATCTTTTGGCTTTCAGCCCTTCCTTTCCCTTATCTTGTTAATAACCTCCTCTCCCTCTCCCAACCCAGGAGAGGCAATGGAGGAGGCCACAGAAGATATCTTCATGGCTACTGAGAACTAGTGAGCGCACCATGTGGTTTTCTAATTTTTGCTTTTATTTTTTTTATTTTATTTATTTATTTTTTTACTAGGCAAAGAACTTTATTAATCTTTGTTCCAAACTTTATTCCCAGGCTTCTTCAGTTTAATTAGCTGCAAAGAATGAACTGCGTATAAGCAAAAACTGAAAAGAGCTGCAGTGTCCAAGGGGCTTAGGCTTAAAAATATTAGCGATCTAGATTTTATCAGATCCATAAACAAAACAGAATTTTAAAAAGCAGTCACAATGTAAAATAGCAGCTCCCAGTAACTTCGTCAAGTTTATCCCTTTCAGAAGTTGACTCAATTCAGTTTGCCTCATTCTTGGAAGCCTCATCAAAATTCTCCACGAGATCTGGAACTTCATCATCATCATCCTCTCCAGTAGCAAGTGGTGCTTTTCCATCCACAGATTGTTTGGGCAGAGCTTCAGCCAGTCTCCTTA
>NW_006159904.1:5745306-5770381 GCF_000334495.1 Tupaia belangeri chinensis | reverse complement strand
CGCAATCCCTTCTCCTCCATTCTCCTCTCGGGATCTTGGGCACGCACGCACACCCGCCCGGTGTGAGTTTTAAGCCACTGGGTCCGGGACTTGAACCATGGTCGACTATGTGGGAGTCCAGCAACATAGCCATTATGCTAACTGCTGGTCCCATATACAGTGTATTCTGAATGGGAAATCTCATTTTGTATGCTGTAATGATGTATAGTGAATGAATAAATTTTTTTAATTAAATAAATAAAAAATAAAAATAAAAATAAAAAAAGAAAAGATATAACTATAAACCAACTGAAGTAGTTAACTTACCAAGGTTATTAGCTGACTCCTCTAGACTAAATTCAATATCTTTAGTGTTCTCAAGGCTGTTATGTTAGAAATTTTGCCCAATTCCAACCATTTTCCCACTTGCAAGGGCTACCTTCAAAGCACCTAGCTTAAGACCCTAAGCTCTACAAAGATCTTTCCCTTATTTTCCCTTCAGAGATACCTACAAGGTGGTGTAATCTTTATTGCAGTAAGTCTAATGCCCTTGGCTTTGCTTTATACACAGGTTTGTCCAGTGGTCTTTTGAGGAAGTAGACAGCTGCTTTCACCAGCTGATAGTGGCTGCCCATACTCCTTTGAGTCATTTCATAACACTTTTAACTGCCCAACGTGAGCAGCTATTTGGTACTTAGCTGATTTCTGCTTCCATTTTTAGGTATGCTTTGGCTATAGAACTCTGAAGAAAGGAACCCTGAGATTGACAAAGGAGAATCAAGGCAAACAGTGATACAAGTCTTCTCTATTTTAGTTCTCCTAGAATGTTTTCTGGTTTTAAATAAAACGTGATGATATTAATAAAATATGTGCATTTCAAAAATTAAGTCCATCACTCTATAAGCCTGCTTTTCTAGCTGGGAGTTTAGCCTGGACAGACAGGACATTTCAAACAATGAATGTTTCTGTTGTGAAAGTCCTTGGCTTTCTGTATTTTCTTTTCACACTAATCCAGTAATGCATATCCTTTTGTGGCTCATTTTCTGGCCTATTTAAAAGGAATTAGAAGTATTTATTTCCATGACCAGACCGCAGCATGAGGAAGATAGTTAGCCTTCTGAGATAGAAAGTTCTTGAAGTATCTATCAGCTAGTCTCAACCCCATGCTTCTTTCTCCTCCCATTCTGGAAGCTTTGAGGTGCTGAGGAACCAGGGGCTATTGAATGAATGGAAAAGTGAGTTGAGTCCTTCCTAATGCACCTGGTTCCTGTCTTGCCCAGTATCTCTTACAATGCCTAGCCAGCTCCAGATTTCTGGGACAGATTTGAGTTTATTTCTTTTCATTTTACTTTAAAAAATATTTCCAGGGAACCAACAGTTAGCGTAATGGCTATGTCGCTGGACTCCCACGTAGTCGACCGCGGTTCACGTCCCGGACCCGGTAGCTTAAAACTCACGCTGGGCGCGTGTACATGCGTGCCCAAGATCCCGGGAGGAGAATGGAGGAGAAGGGATTGCGGCATGACCATCCCCCATGGGGGGTGATTTCTCGCTTTCTGTCTCTATGTCTCTCTCTCTCTGTCTGGCAAGCGCACGCGCCCTGTAGTGAAAGCCTCTCCAAAAAAAAAAAAAAAAAAAGAATTTCCAGACACGTTCACACCTATGTGATTTTTACAGAAATGATAAAATGTAATTATATTATAAATATTGTATTTTCATTTAAGAAAAACAGCAATAATGCTTTCAATTAATTATTTCAACAGTTTTCAAACTGTCTTGGCGTTGAGTCCCCTTCATCAGCATTTTGAGGTAAGTGTCCATAGATCTTGCCTTGAGAGTCGAGCTCCTCAGAATCGGGTCTATATGTCTGAACTTATCTTTCTTTCTTGAATGTCTCAGTAGGGACCAATATATAGCAAATATTTGATAAATCCTAATCGAATGACTAAAGAAGTAGATCTAGATATGATGACAATCCCTCTGGTATATTCCAGCGAAGAACTGGGCATGGTGTTCAAGAGAAAGGGATGGGTTTGGAATTCACCAATTCACGGAAGATAACTGATACCTTCTACTGAACAAATACAAAAGTATTGTCTTCTCGATAATTCCTCTGGCTACATCCTTTACTTTAGCCATAGTTGATCATCTTCTTGATATTTGTCTTATACTTGATTTCTCCTTCCTATTTAACATTATCATGGCCTCAATAAAGATTGAGCTTCTTTCCAGCATTTCAAGGAACTAGCATGCTTTTGAAACCATGAGGGTCAGGATTCAAACCTTGTGATTGGCCATGTGGAATCCAGCTCCCTTAACCACTAGGCCACATGGCCAGCCTGAATCCAAAGATTTTTAAGGGTTCTTATACTTGATTTCTCCTTCCTATTTAACATTATCATGGCCTCAATAAAGATTGAGCTTCTTTCCAGCATTTCAAGGAACTAGCATGCTTTTGAAACCATGAGGGTCAGGATTCAAACCTTGTGATTGGCCATGTGGAATCCAGCTCCCTTAACCACTAGGCCACATGGCCAGCCTGAATCCAAAGATTTTTAAGGGTTATACGAGTCAGCTCAGATTGTAAAAAAGGGGAGCCATAAACTGGGTAATTTAAACAATAGAAGCTTATTTTCTCATAAATCCTGGACCTCTGAGACTAGGGTGTCAGTATGCTGGAGTGGTGGTAAGAGCTCTCTTCCTGGCTTGCACAGGGCTGTCTTCTTGCTGTGTTCTCACATGGTGGAGAGAGACCACTGTATTTTTACTTGACACAACTCTTTAAAAATTATTTTCTCTTTCATGGCTCCCACCTCTGGAACCTCTCTGTTCCCACCACCTCACATTAGTTTCTTCCCCATCACCTCCCAGGCAATCCACGTGACCCATCTGTGTAATCTTATGCCAACATAGATACATACAGGATTTGTTTGATCATTATTAAAGTCACCTTTTACACTTTTTTCTGCATCTTGTTTTTCTCACAGAATAGGATTTACAGAAAATTTTAAGTAAATCAATGTACCCCTAATTCATTTTTCAAGAATTATTCATTTAATTTTGTTTATTATGATTATTATTTTTTAATTTGCTATAAGGCACACCCACTCACCAGAGAGAAAGAGAGTGACAGAGAGAGAGAGAAAGCCACTAGGTCCAGAACTTGAACTGCAGTTGACCATATGGGAGTCCAGCATCTTAACCACCAAGCCACCTGCTAGCCCCTAATACATTATTTTTAATGGCCACATAGTCTCTGATAATGTGTATTTTGCTGCAATTTTTTTTTTTGAGAGGTTTTTGCTATAGAGCACGTGGGCTCACCAGAAAGACAGAGACAGAGAGACAGAAAGTGAGAAATCACCCCCCAGAGGGTTGACCACACCACAATCCCTTCTCCTCCATTCTCCTCTTGGGATCTTGGGCACACACACACACAGGCACCTGGCATGAGTTTAAGCCACTGGGTCTGGGGCTCAAACCACAGTCAACTACACGGGAGTCCAGCAACGTAGCTATTACGCCATCTGCTGGTCCCTGATTTTTTTTTTAAGAGAGATTTTTGTTATAGAATACATGTGCTTGCCAGAGAAACAGAAAAACAGAAAATGAGAACTCACCCTTGAAGGAGATAGTCACACTGTAATCCCTTCTTCCCCATTCTCTTCCTAGGCTTTTAGGCATGCACGTGCACATGTCCACTGGATCTGGGACTCCAACCATAGTCAGCCGTGTGGGAATCCAGCACCTTAACCACTACACTACCTATTGGCCCTTTCCTGTGATTTTTTTAAAATCATCTCCCACCAATAGGCATTTACACTGCATCCAGTGCAGTTGATTGCCACTAAGATGGTGCTATGGTAAATGTCCACGGACACACTAGGAAATCAGTGGCGGTCTTCTAGTTGTAGAATAATGTCTTAGGAGTAACTTGCTGGGAAAAAGAACATTATTATGTTTTAAATTTTAACACATTTAATAGATGTTGTCAAATAACTTCCTTAAAAGACCATAGAATTTGGGGCTGGCAAGTGGTGTGGTGGTTAGAGATGCTGGACTCTCACATGGCCAAAAGCAGTTTGAGTCCCTGAGCTGACGGCCTCTCACTTTCTCTCTCTCTCTCTCTCATTCTGTCCCTCTCTGGTCAAATGAAAGGAAATAAATCAAGTTAAACAAAATAATTATTATTTTAAAAAAAGACCATAGAATTCATACTTTTACACAAATATTTCCTTGTAGGGGCAGAACTGTCTGCCTCCCCCTGCAGCCACACTTCATAAAATGAAGCCCTAACCTCCCATATAACTATTGGGAGATAAAATCTTTAAGAAGGTATTTAAGGTTGGGACCAGCAGTTAGTGTAATAGCTATGTTGCTGTACTCCCACGTAGTCAACCGTGGTTCACATCCCAGACCCGGTGGCTTAAACTCACACCAGGCGCATGTGTGTGAGTGCCCAGGATCCCAAGAGGAGAAAGGAGGAGAAGGGATTGCGGCGTGGCCATCCCCCCGGGGGGTGATTTCTCGCTTTCTATCTCTCTGTCTCTCTCTCTCTCTGTCTGGTGAGCGCACGCGCCCTAAAGCAAAAACCTCTAAAAAAAAAAAAAAAAGAAGGTATTTAAGGTTAAGTGAGGTCATAAGGGCCCTAATCTAATAGGATGAGTGTCCTTATAGAAATAGGAATTATGTATATTATATACATATTAAATTATAAATATTATATATATACACCTAGAGATCTCTCTAGTTTAAAAACACTATTAATATGATATTTACTAAGATTAATATGTAAAATTCAGTATTTTTCTTTGTATCAGCAGTAAGTACCTTAAGGATGTAAATGGGAAAAACATTCCATTTTTTTTCTATCATAGTTTCAGCTAGTTTATCTTGCTCTTTTCCTCTTTTTCTTTTTTTTTTCCTTTTTTTTTTTTTTTTTGAGAGGTTTTTGCTATAGGGTGCGTGCACTCACCAGAAAGACAGAGAGAGACAGAGAGACAGAAAGCAAGAAATCACCGCCCAGGGGGGATGGCCACACCACAATCCTTTCTCCTCCATTCTTCTCTCGGGATTTTGGGCACACACGCACACACGTCCAGCGTGAGTTTAAGCCACTGGGTCCAGTACTCAAATTGTGGTTCAGTACATGAGAGTCCAACAACATAGCCATTATGCCAACTGCTGGTCCCCTCTCCTTTTTTTTTTAATGCCAGAGGATATATGCACACATGAGACAGAGGAAAGAGAGAGAAAGCACTCCCCAAAAGTGCATGGTCATGCCACAGTCCTTTTTCCTCCAATTCTCCATCTCATTAAGATTCTAGGCACATGCCCATGTTCCTGGCATGACTTTCAAGCTGCCTGGGCTGGGACTCAAATTCTTGGTCTGACATGTGGAATCTGACTTCCTCTGTGCAGTACTTAACCACTACACTGTGGGGCCTACTCTTCTTCATTTAACTTTTTAAGAACTCGTTGATTCCTCTCCTCTCTTTTCTGACTATATGACCCTGTCCTGAAATCCTCTTCATTATATTTCAACATACCTGCCCTTTCTTTGGCCTCTCAACCTGACTTACTAATACCTTATTTCCCTTTTATTTAATCTCTGTCTTCCTTACAGCCAAAATAAGCTAAAATATATCTCTCAAAAGCACATTCCTTTCTATTCCCAACTTTACTAAATCAAAAAATTACCTCGTGTAATTAGTATTTCTTTTTTAAGTGAACCTATTGTTAAATATGGAGACATGGTCCGAAAACACTTACTGAGTATTTAGTTGCGTGCTACCAATTGCGAGTAGTGCCATGGTTTCCCCTTATAAATCCTATGATGAGTACAGTGCATTTCTGTGTCTGGTGCTCTGAGGTTTCTCAGTGAGTGTGGGGACATGAAAGGGGCGGGAAGGTGGAAGATCCACACCTCATACTTACGCTTTACCTTGAGCAGCTCTGCTCTGATCTCTATAGATCAAGACACCACTTAGTTAATTCTTTTTTGTCATATGCCCTTTCTAGCATACAAAAAGAACCACGAGACCCTCAATCTTCAGGAAAAATAGAACCCAGAAGAAGATGGTATGATCCAAAGATCAAGAGTTTTATTTTGCATTCTCAAATAGGCTCGTGAAATTCGAAGCAAAGGCAATAGTATCGAAGGCCAAAATATTCTTGATTGGGAAGCAATTTAAAAGAAACCGATATGGAGACCAGCAGATGACACAATGGTTATGTCACTGGACTCCCACGTAGTCGACTGCGTTTCAAGTCCCAGACACAGCAGGTTGACACTCATGCTGGGCACGTGCATGTGTGTGTGTGTGTGTGTGTGTGTATGCCCAAAATTCTGAGAGAATGGAGGAGAGGGATTTGGTGTGGTCATCCCCACCAAGGGGTGATTTCTCACTTTTTGTCTCTCTGTCAAGTGCATGCTCTCTACAGAAAAAAATCTCTCTTAAAAAAGAAATAAACCAATACGTACAGATTCTCACTAGCCAGAACCTAAAGAATAGAAAACCCTAGATTTTATATCATGATAGTACAGTTATTCAGAGAGGAAAGTTAGGAACAAACAGTTGAACAAACTTCAAACCTGTCCTGGGCCAGCAGGCAGAATTGGAAACAGAGGAATAACACCTATGTGGACAGGTGTTCTCCCATCACTACTCTACCAGAGTCTTTGTCTCCCATGTTTGGGAAGGTCAAAAAAATCTTAGAATACAGTGAACTTGAACCTCATCCTATGGTGTGTCCTGTGACACCAGGGAAACCTGGGCACTGGCAAGCTGATGGAGGACAGTGTTACCTAACATTTGTATGGACTGGGCCAGATCACTTGTGGCCCAGTAAACCAATTTCTGAGACAATGAGAGTGTGCTCAGAGAAAGGCTTTATTACAGGAAAAATTAACTGAGAGCGGTAGAGTCCAAGATTCTTAAAATATCATCTCAGCGACTGAGGGGAAAGCAAGATTTCGAAACATAATCAAGAATGTGGCCACATGAGGTTCTGGGGGTAGGAATCAAGGAGCTTTCTATAATGTCATCTTTTTTTTTAATCTATTTCATTTTATTTATTCGTTTATTTATTTTAATTTGACCAGAGAGAGATACACACAGAGAGAAAGAGGGAAAGTGAGAAAGCAAGCCACCAGATCCAGTATTCAAACCACAGTCGGCCACCTACTGGTCCCCTCTATAAAGTCTTCTTAATGGATGGTGTTGTGTCCTTGGTGCCGGCAACCTCGAGGAGGATCCAGAGCAAGATGCTATCCTCAGGTGTGTTCTGAGTAAGGAACTGAAGACAGAGTATTCTTAGGACATCTGAATCTCTTCAATCTTTATACAAATGTTGCAGAAGTTGAACAATTAAAGCTATCACCATGCGGTCACTATAGGACTACCATAATCACAGTGTACAAATGGTATCAATTATTCAGGAGGAGAAGTATGAGCTCATCTTATCGTGTAGATTACCTAGGACTCTAAGGCATTTGTTTTTTCTTTTTACCTGATAAATATTATATTTAAAACTAAACAAAAAAACTTATTTCTTACATCTCAGAAGCTGGTATCGTAGCAATAATAAATGAGAGGTGCAGATGGAGGGACCTTCCCATTGTTTTTTCTTTTTACCTGATAAATATTATATTTAAAACTAAACAAAAAAACTTATTTCTTACATCTCAGGTGCAGATGGAGGGGCCTTCCAGAGCCATCCGTGGAAGAGCAGCTCAACCTCTGGGAGTGCTGAGAAACAGCAGCTACAGTTCACTCAGGGGGCCCAGAGGCTCACTCAAGGCCCAGCAAAGGATGAGCTTGGAACGCAATGACACACGGGCGCTATCTTCACCTTCAAGGATTCTGTAGCATGGTAGAAGCAGCTGGTAGAAGCAACAGGTGTTCAAACAGGAACAAGTTCTACACACTTCCCGAAGTTGAGTGCATATAGACTTAGGTTGAATGAAATTTTGGGGAGGACATTGTTTTAGACTGAGCACCTACACAGGCCCCGACAGAGCAAACCAAACCAGAAAAGAGTCACTCATTTCCATGGAATGAAACTGAATTTTGAAATAGACAAGTTTTCTAAAAAAATAGGATGCTCATGGCAACCAGTCAGAATGACAAGAAAGCCTTCTCTGCTCTAGTGCTATAAGGATAAGTGACTTTGAAACAACCGATCTGCTTTTTGTTCACTATTTCTGCTCCTTCAACGCTTTTCTTTCAATAAGGCCCACTTCCTGGGAACCAGCAGTTAGTGTAATGGCTATGTTGCTGGACTCCCATGTAGTCGACCGCGGTTCGTGTCCCGGACCCGGTGGCTTGAAACTCACGCCGGGCACGTGTGCGTGCGTACCCAAGATCCCGAGAGGAGAATGGAGGAGAAGGGATTGCAGCGTGACCATCCCCCCTGGGGGGTGATTTCTCGCTTTCTCTCTCTCTGTCTCTCTCTGTCTGGTGAGTGCACATGCCCTATAGCAAAAAACCTCTCCAAAAAAAAAAATAATAATAATAATAATAAGGCCCACCTCCTTTGCCCAGCTCACTGCAGTCCCTTTAAATCTTCAAATGGGGTGTTGGCCAGTGGCATGGTGGTTAAGGCGCTGGGCTCCCACATGGCTGACTGTGATTTGAGTCCCAGATCTGGCAGCTTGCTTTCTCACTTTCCTTTTCTCTTGTCAAATTTAAAATAATAACAAATAAATAAAATTATATTTAAAAATTATTTTTAAAATGTTCAGCTAGTATTCTACCTAATTCATGAATGGCTAATAAAAAACAATTAGATATTTAAATCAAATTTGTCAACATTTTGCTTTTTAACACTTTCTTGTGCACAAGGCTCATAGAATAGACATGAGGGACCCAGGAAGGTGTTGCTGCCACCATGTCTGTTTAAGGAGTTCTGTAACAGGGAACTGGCCGGGTAATGGACCAGATGTGAACATAACTGATGGACTTGTGTTTCAGGCCTATATGGAATGCACTGGCAACTAGAACCCAGAGATCATGCCGCCAGCTGAAATGAAAGGAAAAGCATTCGTTGTGCAGTTACTTCATTCCCTTTCTTTTTAATCTTCTTGGAAATTTCTGTAAAGGAAGAAAAATGAACTAAGGAAAAATCTTGGATTTTTTAAGAGCTTACAATTTATAAACCAGCGTCAAATTGATTGTTTTGTTTGAGTCTTTCCTACAAAGACTTTTCTTGTGCCCAGGGATTACTTGCCTCATCTAAGAGACTTTTGTTAGCCAAAGGGCACACAGAAAGTAAAATTTAGCAATTTTTATGACAAGCCTAATTTATGTTCTGCTTTCCAACAGACTTGCTAAGGAATATATGTTCTTCAACTGCACTGCCCTGGAGTAGGAGTTTGCAAACTGCTTTGAAGAGACCCAAGGGTTCAAAAAACATGCTGCACAGTCCCCAGGCTGGGCAGGGTGCGGAGCATAGTAGGAAGTGGGAGGAGTGAGGCGCCTATGCCCTACTCCACACAGCAGATTCACAGTCTTCGCGACATGAATTATTTCCCTCAGTGAGATGACATCTGTGGGAAGGATTCTGCAGGGGAGGGTTAGGGAAGAGGGACAACCACCATTCCAAAGAACCAAAAGGGAAAAGCGTCAGAACTGTGCCTTACTCATTGTTCAATCCCCAGCTTCTGGCCCTGAGTTCAACTGCTGTTTTGGAAAAGAATATTTGGAGGAGAAAGGGTGAACTTGACCAGGGTTATTTAGAGGTGAGGCCAAAATGACAAAGGGGAAAAGAAACACCAATGGGGAAAAGAACAAATTCTAAAAATAGTTGTTCCATATCATCTCTGAGTCCTGAGAATAGGTCAGTTCAGGTGCTGAAAGTGGTTTCCCAGAGTTAGCATGTAGATATTTAATAAAAGATATTTAAAAAAAGACTTTTTCTTTCTTTTTCTTTTTTAAGTTTTTTTTTTGTTTGTTTGTTTTGTTTTGTTTTGTTTTGCTATAGAGCACATGTGTTTGCCAGAGAGAGAGAGAGAGAAAGTAAGAAATCGGCCCCCAGGAAGGATGGCCATGCTGCAATCCCTTCGCCTCTCGGGATTTGGGGCATGCAAGCATACACATCAGTGTTCCTCAAACCACCAGGTCCCAGACTCAGACTGCACAGTCAGCCATGTGGGAATCTAGCCACTGTAATCACCATGCCACCGGCTGGCCCCAAAAGGCATTTCCAAGGAAACAAAAGGAAAACAAAGATTGGGGCCAGCCAGTAGCATGGTAGTTAAGGCAGCTAGATCCCACATGGCCGACCATGCGGTTTGAGTCCTGAACCCAGCAGCTTGAAAAACATGCCAGGCATGCAGGGATGTGACCAGAATCCTGAAAGGAAAATACAAGAGAAGGGATTGTAGAGTGGCCATTCCCTGGTGGGGGTGGAGGGTGCCCTCTCAATTTCTCTTTCTCTCTGGTGAGTATGTATACCCTATAGCAAATTAAATTTTAGAAAAAAGATAAGCAAAAGTTAATATTTTTAAAAGAATTATTTTATTTAACTTTATTTTGTTTTATTTATTTGTTTAATTTGACCAGAGAAGGACAAAGAGAGAGAGACAGGGAAAGTAAGAAAGCAAGTCGCTAGGTCCAAGACTCAAACCATGGTCGGCCCTGTGGGAGTCCAGCACTTTTAACCACCATGCCAGTTAATGTTGATAAGAGTCTATAAACAAGTGAATTGGAAAGAACTGGCTGAGAAAATCTTTTGATTTTAAACTCGAAGCATCTACAGTTGAAGTGACAACTAGCTGGACAAGACAATTCGGCAAATTTTCCTGGTTTACAGCTTGCATGTTACAGGCTGTCCTATTGTGGTATTTTTCTTCAAAGCCCAAATCCACGTTGACCAGCTTCAGTTCATGTGGCAATTTTTTTTTTTTTTTTTTTGAGAGAGATTTTCACTGTAGGGCGCGTGCGCTCGCCAGACAGACAGAGAGAGACATAGAGACAGAAAGCGAGAAATCACCCCCCAGGGGGGATGGTCACGCCGCAATCCCTTCTCCTCCATTCTCCTCTCGGGATCTTGGGCACGCACGCACACGTGCCCGGCGTGAGTTTTAAGCCACCGGGTCCGGGACACGAACCGCGGTCGACTACGTGGGAGTCCAGCGACATAGCCATTACGCTAACTGCTGGTTCCCAGTTCATGTGGCAATTTTGAAAAGCACTTTCAATTTCAGTAAGTCCAGCTCAGAAAGATGGGAGGAAAATCTGGAAATATTAGTGTGGAAATTTCAGATAGTGGATGAAATTAAAAATTTGGGATCCAGTTCAAATCCTAAAATCTCAGAAACTTACAGGTATACTAGAGTTTGCTTCTACAACATAATTCTTCTTGCTCTAGTTCTGTCTTCTTATCAAAAATAATCACAACAAGTCTGATTTATTCTTTTTCACTTGTTTAGATTCTTGCCACAGTCGTGTGCACTTACTGGAGAGAGACACAGATGGAAACAGTGAGAACGAAAGTGAGAAACCACCCCCCGGGGAAAGGGACTGGCCATACTGCAATTCCTTTGCTTCCATTTTCTTTCTGGGATTTTGGGCACACACACACACACACACACACACGTATGTGCTCATTGTGATTTTAAAGCCACTGGGTCTGGGACTCAAATGTTGGTCAGTCATGTGGGAGTTCACCTGCTGGCCCCAGCCTAATAATAAAAATAGTCATTTACCATATAGGCTTTTTAAAAAGTTGACTTTGCTGCAATTTTTTCACAATAAACCTCAGAGACTTTTTAAAAAGCTTCTTGTGGGTAAGAAGCCAGGCCAGAGAGTCACCAGCACACTATACTTGTAGTAACTATATGATTTGGGTGAATTAGGTTCCCCGAAATATTTTGACTTTCTAGGGCTGTCAGAAGGTGACATTCTTTACTCACCTTTAAGACAGTCATGTAATTTGTTTATTCAATGCACTAGGCCCAGCTTTGCAGTGGCTTCTATTGGCTTTCATGAAGTTAACCTTATTTCTTTAGCTGTCTGATCATAGCTGAAGATATGACATTCTAGTCAAAGCCTTAGTAACATAACCATAACCAGCGTTTCCAGTTTTCCTGTTAGAGAATGGATTCTTAGCAAATGTACACAAATAACTCTATTATCATAAAATAAGAATACTTACAAATATTTTCCAAATTCCAGAAGGGTCAGGAAAAAAAAAAAGAGTTAAATGTTTCAATTTTATTTGTAAAAATTTAACTGCCAAATTGCTAAAAACTATACATAGAATAAAACAAAAAATTGATTCCTTAAAGCTGGGGTAAACAAGGCATTAAAAAAGAATTGGTAATATTTCAAACAAAAAGTCATTTTTAAACATTGTAATTTTTCATCAATTCATTCTCATAATTAATTCTTGTTTTGCTCGTTGAGTTAGCAATTTTATGAGTCTACTTTTCCCACTGGAGTTTTTGAAATTCTTATCCAGGCAAATTATATAATCCTAAAGTCATCAGTAAGAGTCTATATTTCAGAGTACCTGTCAGGGTCTCTTCATCCTTTCCATGAACCTCCTTGAAGAGGACACTTAAAGATTATTCTTGTTTATAAAGAACTTTTCAAAAGAGTGTCAAAATAAAGCAATCAGCGTAGACAATACAACTTTAAAAGCCCATGGTTAAAGATCTGATTAGGCTTGATTTTGATCGGTAGTGGGAGTCAGAGCAGATCCCAGAGAGCCTCAGGCAGCCCCACCACCACCGCCAGCCTGGTTACCACCACACCTGGGAGGAGCCACAGCTGCCGCAGCCTGCCCCAGACACCACCACCCTAACCAGGGCAGCCAGACCCAGACCCAGCAGTCACCCACCACCCCTGTCCTCAGTGTGTGGACACCTAGCCTGGCACTACCCGCAGGGGTGCAGGGAGCTGTGACCAGGAGGGCCAAATAGGCCTCATGCAGCGCCTGCCCCACGAACAAGAAACCTGCCCCAAGAACAAGGAACAGTGCAACAGTTCCACCACGTAAGAAACGGATATAGTTTCATCAATAGGAATGACACCGAGGACAATGCGCTTGTATACCAGCCTGCCATAAGGAATAACCCAGGAAGTTCCTTCTCAGGGTGGGAGATGGAGAGACCTGGAATTCGACGTTGTTGGAGAAAAGGCTGTGGAGGCAGCAGATGTTACAGGCTCTGGTGTAGTTCCAGTTCAAGGCAGTGAATATACAGCAAATTATAACCATTGTAGACGCTATCCACATGAGAGGGTCCATGCAGCAGACCATAACCATTATAGACGCCATCCATGTCATAGGAACATCCATACAATTAGGGCAAAATTACCAGAAGAGTGGGCGTAGGGGTCAGAGAGCACTCTCCAAGGCCAAGCCCAACAATACCTGCCCTACCACAGGTGAAGGTTCCCCCTTGCTACAAGTGGAGCCCCTATGGTGTCCACCACAGTATCCCAGCCCTCCTGTGCAGGAGAAGTGATGAAGGGTGCTGACAAGCAGGGTGCAGGAGAACAAGGTCACCCAGTGAGGCAGAATGTGTATCTGGGTTATAGGCCATGGTGATACAGGGCCCTCCTCACCAAAGACAGCCCAGAGAGGACAGCAATGAAGAGGATAAGGAAAATTGAGATGAAACCCAAGGGCAGCAGCCACCTCAACTTTGGTACTGCCACAGCTTCAACTACCTAAACCACAAGATGACAAAAGACAAAAGCAGAATTCGTCCTCTCTCCAGGCTGAGCAGGGCGGGGCTGAGAAAACATCAGCTTACTGTCTCTATCATCATCCCATTTAGTCATCCAACAAGAAGTGAATACGAAATTCCAGCAACAGGAAATGAACAGATCGGAGTTGAAGACCCTAAGTGCTTGCCTTTTGCCTGTTGACCAGCGGACTAGAACTATCTACATTATCTATGCAGCATGGCATTTTAATTATTTTTACCTAAAGATGTCTCATTTTGGTAATGATGAAGGTTTTGTTTGTTTTTTTAGAGAGAGATTTTTGCTATAGGGTGCATGCACTCACCAGAGAGACAGAAAGTGAGAAATATCTGCCCCCCCACTTCCCCTGGAAAGGCAGAGCTACAGAAAGTGAGAAATAGCCCACCTCCCCAGGATGTACACTGTGCAATCCCTTCTCCTCTTGGGATTTTGGGCACACTTATACACATGCCCAGTATGAGTTTTAAGCCACTGGGTCCAAGACTTGAACCACGGTCAACTACCTGGGAGTCCAGCAATGCAACCGTTATGCCATCTGCTGGTCTCCCAACAAAGGCGTTTCTTTTTTTTAAAAAAGCCTGGTATTTCTTAATACAGCTTTTAAAGATTTAAAAATTTTTTATATCTGGTCAAGTTAAAATTTTTAATAACTTCATTTTTCATTTGTAATAAAAGTTTACAACTTGATTTTTTAAAAAAGTCAACAGAGCCAGTAGGCAGCATGGTGGTTAAGGCATTGGACTCCCACATGGCTGACTGTGGCTTCAGTCCAGAACACAGTAGCTTGAAAATCATACCTGGTCCCTGTATGCACTTGCCAAAAATCTCAGAAGAATGAAGGGAAAGGGATTACGGCATGGCCATTCCCCCTGGGAAGGGTGATTTCACACTTTCCCTCTCACTGTCTCTGGGTCTCTCCTGTGAACACCATGCCCTATGGTCAAAACCTAAAATTAATTAGTGGATTAAGTCAATATACTGCAAGGACCTGTTGTTAATAAAGGACTTAAAATATATTTTTTAATCTGATAAAAGTTCATATGACCAGTAGTTAACAAGGAAATTGTGTATAAAAATTTAACAGTAAGGGCCAGCAGATGGTCTAGTGGTAACATTGCTGGACTCCCACATGGCCAACTGTGGTTCAAGTCCCAGACCCAGTGGCTTGAAAATCATGCTGGACATCTGTGAATATGTGTCCAAGAGCCCAGGAAGAGAACAGAGGAGAAGGGATTGCTGCATGGCCATCTCTACTGGGGGATGATTTCTCACTTTCCTATGGCAAAAATCTCTTTACAAAAATTACATTAGAAATGTAATTACATTAGAAATGACTACTGGGGCAAGCAGGTGGCATGGTGGTTAACTAAACAAACAAACAAACAAAAAACACTATTTCATATTTGACACTGTTTCTCACATAATCTTAACATATCAAATAAGCCTGATTGGTCTCTCTTAGACATCAGAGTCCCTCTAGCATTTTCAAAAATTAATTTGAGATCAAAAAGACCAAATTTGGGGTCAGCAGATGGCATAGTGGTTATATTAGTAGACTCCCACATGTGCTCGCCAGAGAGACAGAGAGAGACAGAGAGACAGAAGTGAGAAATCACCCCCCAGGGGGGATGGCCATGTCGCAATTCCTTCTCCTACGTTCTCTTCTCAGGATCTTGAGCGTGCATGCACTCACGCCCAGCATGAGTTTAAGCCACCGGGTCCAG
This sequence comes from Tupaia belangeri chinensis, assembly GCF_000334495.1. Classification (NCBI taxonomy): domain Eukaryota; kingdom Metazoa; phylum Chordata; class Mammalia; order Scandentia; family Tupaiidae; genus Tupaia; species Tupaia belangeri. Next base: position 5,754,960 of record NW_006159904.1, on the reverse strand, counting down.
GACTCGAACCATGGTCGACTACATGGGAGTCCAGCAACATGGCCATTACACCAACTGCTGGTCCCATATATCTTACTTTTTTAATAAGCCTTGTTTACAGGCTGTTTCTTTAGTAGACTTAAATATGTTAATTAGAATCTTTACTTCCAGTAGCCTTAGTTTTAATGAACACCTAGGAAATAAGCAATTTTAAGCTGTTATATACCAACATATTTATGAAAACACACATTCTTTTTATTTCATAATGAACATGATCTATTTTTCCTTTTATTTAATGTCTTTCCATCTGTCAAATATTTCTTCCCTGTATACCTCACATCCACCCTCCATTATCCTCCCCCTTTACAGTCTCTAGCATTTACACCCATCCTCTCCACCATAACATCTTTTTTTTTTTTTTTTGGAGAGGTTTTTTCACTATAGGGCGCGTGTACTCGCCAGACAGACAGAGAGAGACATAGAGACAGAAAGCGAGAAATCACCCCCCAGGGGGGATGGTCATGCCGCAATCCTTTCTCCTCCATTCTCCTCTTGGGATCTTGGGCACGCACGCACACGTGCCCGGCATGAGTTTTAAGCCACCAGGTCCAGGACACGAACCGCGGTCGACTACATGGGAGTCCAGCGACATAGCCATTACACTAACTGCTGGTTCCCTCCACCATCACATCTTCAAGTCTCTCAACCTCTGTGGTCACACTCAGTACAGACTGAGTGGGAATATTCAATGTGTATCTTTTAAAGTCTGGGTCACTTCGCTCAGCATTAAATCTTCAATATTCATCCATTTTTGAGTCAAACAATAGGATGTCATTGCTTTTTATAGCTGTATAATAGTCCATAGTATAGAGACCAGCAGATGGCATGGTGGTTGAGGCACTGGATTCCCATATGGTGGTTTAAGTCACAGGCCTGGTAGCTTGCTTTCTCACTTTCCCTCTCACTCTCTGATGAGTGCTCTATAGCAAACTGAAAAGTAATAATAACAATAAAATTAAATAAATAGTTCTTTTTAAAAAATAGTCAGTCCATAGTATATATGTGCCAAAATTTTTCAACCTAGTCATCAGTTTTTGGATACCTAGGTTGGTTCCATGTTTTAGCAATTGCAAAAAATGCTGCAATAAACATGGATGTGCAGATGTCTTTCCAACTGAGTGTTTTCCTATCCTTTGGGAAATACCAAGAAGTGGGTTTACTGGGTCATATGGGAGTTCTATTCGTTGTTTTGTTTTGTTTTGCTTTGTTTTTTAACAAACCTCCATATTTGTTTCCACAAGTATTGGACTACTTTACATTCCCACTAATAGTGAAAGTGTTCTTTTTCATAAAATCCTGGCCAACACTTGTCGTTCTTTATTGTTTTGATCCTAGCCATTCTAACTAGTATTAAATGATATCTCATTGTAGTTTTAATTTGCATTTTCTTTGTAACAAGAGACTTTGAACATTTTTTCATGTGCCTCTTAGCCATTTGTAATTCTTCCTTAGAGAATTGTCTATTCAATTCATTGGCCCATTTTTTAATTTAATTGTTGTTTTTTGTTTTGTTTTGTTTTGTTTTGTTTTTAATGAGTGAGCTGGATATTGATCCCTTGTCCGAGGAATAATTAGCAAATATTTTCTCCCATTTCAAGGATTATCTTTTCACTCTATTTATAGTTTTCTTTCATGTGTGGAAGCTTTTTAGCTTGTTGTAATCCCACTTGTCTATTTTAGAGACCATTGCCTATGCTTTAGGGGTCCTATTTTAAAAATCTTTGCCTATGCCAATGTCTTCAAAAGTTTCTCCTACGTTTTCTACTAGTGTTGTAGTTAGAGGCATTACATTTAAATCTTTGATCCATTTTGAGTTAATTCTAGTCGATGGTAAGAGATAGGGGTCCAGTTTTATTTTTTCTGCAGACGGATATCCAGTTCTGACAACACCATTTGCTAAAAAAAAAAAAAAAAAAAAACTTCTTTTCTCCACTACATTGTCTCTTTATCAAAGATCAATTGACTGTATGATTTGGGGTTTATTTCTGAATTCTCTGTTCTGTTCCACTGGCCAATTTTATACATCTATTTTTGTGCCAGTACCAGGCCGTTTTGATTATTACTACTTTATAACATACTTTAAAATTGGGTAGTGAGAGGTCTCCTATTTTATTCTATACATTGACAATGAACAGACTAAGTTAGAATTGAAAAAAAGCAATCCCATGTACAATAGCTGCAAAACAATAAGATACCTAGGAATAAATCTAACCAAAGAGGTGAAAGACCTCTGCAAGGAAAACTATGAAAAACTGAAAAAAAAAAAATTGAGTATTATACAAAAAAATGGAAGGACATCTTGTGCTCTTGGATTGGAAAAATCAATATAATCAAAACGTCAGTCCTACACAAATTAATTTGCATATTCAATGCAATTCCATACAATTACCTGAGACATTCTTCACAGAAAAAGATGATACAATTACGAACTTTGTCTGGAATCAAAAAAAGACCTTGTATTGCCAAGGCAATACTGTACCAAAAATATATATAAACACACATTCTATAATCTTAGGAACATAAGCTTTTTTCATAGAATGACTTTTCAGTTACCATCAAAGCAAAAACAACTCTAAAATTAAATTCATGAATACTATGCTGATAGCTTAGAAGACAAAACTATTTCTATTAAGCCAACAAAATTTAACGAGTCTGATTCACTAAAGATCTACCTAAATCACATGTACTTTAAAACATTTGGACTATGCTGATAGCTTAGAAGACAAAACTATTTGTCTTCTGATTCACTAACGATATACCTAAATCACATGTACTTTAAAACATTTGAGTTCATTTTATTTCATTCATAACTGGTCTAAGTGAATTTGGTATCATACTGATAATGTATAGATATAAACATATATGTTCACACAATACAGTACACACATGCATACCTGTATATATAATACACACAGATATAAATACATTTTTATAGCTTTCATTTTAGAATTTTAGCCATGAGACAGGTAAAACACTAAATTAAAAGGATATTTGAATTCAAACTATGTCTCTATAAGTGGAACAAGTTTTTTCTGTTATGTGTGGCTAACATCCTCTATTGAGTTCTGAAGAAGATAAGCTAAAAAGTTTGTATTTTAAAGACACAGATAAGAAATATAAATTAAAAAAAATTTTTTTTGAGAGAATTTTTCTATAGGGCATGTGCATTCACCAGACAGAGACAGAAAGTGAGATATCACCCCCCCGGGGGAATGGCCACACCACAATCCTTTCTCCTCCATTCTCCTCTTGGGATTTTGGGCATGCATGCACAGGCATTCAGCATGAGTTTTAAGCCACTGGGTCCAGGACTCAAACCATGGTTAACTACGTGGGAGTCCAGCAACGTAACCATTACGCATCTGCCGGTCCCAAGAATATAAGTTTTGAGGCCAGCTGGTGATGTGGTAATTAAGGCAACTGAATCCCACATGGCCTACTGTACAGTTCAAGTCCTGTACGTGGTGGCTTGAAAAACACACCAGGCACATGTGCATGTGTGCCCAAAATCTGGATAGGAGAATGAAGAAGGGACTGTGGTATGGCTATTCCTCTCGGGAGGGGTGCTTTTTCACTTTCTTGCTCTCTCTCTCTCTCTCTCTCTCATTTCTCTTTGGTAAATGCATTTACTCTATAGCAATATATATATATATGTGTGTGTGTGTGTGTAAATAAATTTTTACATATATATGTATACATATATATGTAAATTTTACCAGGAAAGAGTTTGGATTGTGCTCAGCAAAACACAAAAGAAGACATAAAATGGATGCCAATGTAACATAAAATTACAGAAATTTACTATAATATTTTACAAAGACTTATGTAGATGGGCCTTGAAAAGAATTTAGAAGTGGAACCAGCAGTTAGCGTAATGGTTATGTCGCTGGACTCCCACATAGTCGACCGCGGTTCGCGTTCCGGACCCGGTGGCTTAAAACTCATGCCGGGCGCGTGTGCGTGCATGCCCAAGATCCCGAGAGGAGAATGGAGGAGAAGGGATTGCGGCGTGACCATCCCCCCTGGGGGGTGATTTCTCGCTTTCTGTCTCTGTCTCTCTCTGTCTGTCTGGCCCTATAGCGAAAATCTCTCAAAAGAAAAAAAAAAAGAATTCAGAAGTCTACTCAAAATAGGTGGCTTTGGCTTTGAGGTTTCTTCAATTGATTTAGTCAATAACTTTTTCGTTTTTGGCCACCAATGGCCATTTACTGTCAGTTTCTGTCTGACCCTGTCAGTAGACGAGGCTTTCTTACCTGAGCATACAAGAAAAGGAACAGAAAGGATAGAAAGCCAGACATTAACTTCCTGTTTGCTTTTAGACCCATTCTCCACCTTTCCCTGCTCTGCTCTGCACTGCTGGGGGCTGGATCCTGACAATGACATTTCCCAGGCCCCGGGTCCCATGTCCCAGGCCCACTTGCTTCTGGTTAGGTTGAGCCAATGAATGAGATCAGGGGGGAAACTCGGCAGTACACCAGCACATACTCCCCTTCTCTTTCCAGTCTATTCTTGGGCAGTGACTCCAGGTAATTACATTTCCTCCAGGTCCTCATGCAGTCCATGCTCTGCTTCCAGCTCCCCATTCCTGCATGTTACAGCCATAAGGCTCCCTGGGTGGCCCTCAGCATGCCGCCCCTCCTGCAGAATGCCAGCTCACCAAGGCTCCCTGGGTGGCCCTCAGCATGCCGCCCTCCTGCAGAATGCCAGCTCTCGGTGGGCCTGGCACCTTGGCCCCCTCCCTTTGTTGTACCAGCAAACCTTAGAGTGGTAATGGCTTTCTGCAGTTGCTCATCTCTGGGTTGCCTGGCCCTCCCATGGTTTTAGCTCTTATTACATACTTGTAACTGGCCTACTGTATTAAATTTCTTCTGCAAAACTCCTTGTTTTGGGATCTGCTTTCTTGACAGCACCCGGACTAGAACATAAGACTAATTAACCCAGTAATTATCCTCAGATAATTCATTGGTATCTTTTTCTGTTCTCTGACAAACATAAATCCATCCTTCCTGCTCTGTGAGTTGTCTGCACACACTCCTTAAACACTCAGCTGTCTGCAGTATTAATGGAGCTCCTGGCAGGCACAGGCACCAGGGTTCCTTTCTCCAAGGTTCATGGGAACAGAAGGCATCCAAGGAAGACTTTCTCAAAGGTAGATTTGCTTAATTTTCTCTCAAATATTTGCTTAGGGTTTTAGGAGAGTTTAAACTGTATCTAGGACTAGCCCATGGTGTAATGTTTAAGGTGCTGGATTCTACATGGCCAACTGAGTGGTTTGAGTCCCAGATCCAGTGGCTTGATAAAACATGCCAGAAGTGTGTGCATACAGGCTCAAATCCCAAGAGGAGACTGGAGAAGAAGGGATTGAGGAGAGGCTATGCCCCCTAGGGGGTGATTTCTCACTTTCCTTATCTCTATATCTTTCTTGTGAGTGCATGCACCCCATAGCAAAGCTAAAACTAAAACAAAAATATTTTTAAAAATAAATTATATTCATTGTTTTAGCCATTTTAAAAAATTTTCCAGTATTGAATGTATAAAGGGTTCTGTTTCCCTCCATAAGGAAGCAGAGATGAAAAGACCTCCCAAGTCAGAAAGTTCATCCTCATTTCTATGCTAAATGATCCTCCTTGCATCCTACTTCTTAATCTCAGATCCCCCTCCTTCCTTCCAGCTCAGCCAGGGCCTGCTGCCTCACTAGCCATGAAAACAATAGCAACGGACCAGCAGTTGGCATAATGGCTATGTTGCTGGACTCCCACATAGTCGACCACGGTTTGAGTCCCAGACCTGGTGACTTGAACTCACTCCAGGTGTGTGTGTGTGTGTGTGTGTGTGCGTGTGTGTGTGCCCAAGATTCCAAGAGGAGAATGGAGAAGAGATTGCAGCGTGGTCATCCTCCCTGGGGAGTGATTTCTCGCTTTCTGTCTCTCTGTCTCTCTCTGTCTTCCTGGCAAGTGCACGCGCATCCTACAGCAAAAAAAAAAAAAAAGAAGAAGAAGAAGAAAGAAAATAATAGCAACAACAAGAATGTGTGCTTTTCTGGGACACTCCAACTCTAAAATCAATTTGCTCCCAAAACAATTTTTATTTTAGAGAAGTTGTGCAAAAATCTTCTCCTTTGTCCTCTCCACATGTGCTTCTGCTTGGCGGCTCCACTGTGAGAGTATAAACGTTCAGATGATCTCCACCAGCTGAGGGCTAGATGGTCAGGGAGTGTGAACAAGCCCTGTGCTGGCCATGCAGCTGGTTCTGTGTTTGGGAAAAACATTTCTGTAATTAATATTATTTATAGGGTGAATGCCCAGAATTAAAGTCAATCCTGAAAGGATTTTTTTAAGATTTTTTTTTGCCTTAGGGCACGTGCCCTCACTGGAGAAGGAGAAAGAGAAAGACAGAGACAGTGAGAGGGAAAGTGAGAAATCACCCCCCATGGGGATGGCCACTCTGTAATCCCTTCTCTTCCGTTCTCCTCCCAGCACCTTGGACACGCATGCACAAGCGCCCACTGTGAGTTTCAAGCCACAGGGTCTGAGACTCGCACCATGGTTGGCCATGTGGGAGTCCAGTGCCGAAACCACTACACCATCTGCTGATCCTGAAAGGAATGCTTTTTAAAAATGTAAAAATCATCCCAAAAGTTTGCCATCTTGTTATAGGAAACAAATATATGAAATTCTCAAAGCAGAAATTTATATGATTTAAATAATGATGATAACAAGTGACGAAGACAGTGCCACAAGCAGAATGAACTTCAAGAAAGGGCTCAGGACCCAGGACCTGGGGCAGGCCAATAATCTTTGTTTATTTTCCAACAGAGATTAAATTAATAGAGACTAACACCTGTGTTAGAGTAAATATGTTTGCATTAATCACAGCTTTAGAAGTTAAAAATAACAGAAACCATTCAAACCATTGAACAGAGAATTGAATTTTGTTCTTATTTATTTATGATGTTATTTATATTCAGTCACTGTACATCTGTGTAGAACACAATGCTTTGTTTTGTTTTCAATTTATGTATATCAAAGAGAATGGAATTTAATGGTTCAGGTAACTATAAAAGGACAGGGACAGAGCAGCCTCAGGCACAGCTAGGTTCAGTAACTAAAACAAAGGCAATTTACTTTAGTACCCCACCACTCTTGTTCTCTCCCAACACTTTGCCAGGGGTCAAAGGCATCAGCACATCCATCATCAACTTCATGCCATCCTAGTGAAGAATGATCTAAGATGAAAGAGGACCTGTAAGCGGAAATTCCGCACAAGGACTCTGATTGGCTGAATTGGGCTCATCCCTTGAGCCAATCACAGAGGCTGGCTATGAGGCAACTGCAATTGGCTGGGACCAAGTCACTTTTCCATGCATTTGGTCAGGGAATGGGTTCTGTAATTCATGACGCTGCCCCAGTCCCACATCACTGAGTGGGAACCAGATGTGTGGCGGATGTCCTCTACAAGGCCTAAAAGAACCTGAAAATTGGGGGAAAGGCAAACCAAAATGTGTGGATGGAAACTGCAATCACTTTAAGGAAGAGGAACCAGGGTCAGCCTGGCTGGGATGCCTGCAGTATGGGCAGTGGGGAGGAGAGTTTCCCGGAGAGGTAGTGAGTCTATAGCCAGTGTGGGCTCTGATAGCTTTGCCCCCACATCCCCTGCTGCCATCATGGGGTAAAAAACATCATCTAGAGGTGGTTTTCTAATCCTTCACCCAGTGGGAGATTCCATCTTGTAGATGGGGATCACCCCCCATAGTAACTGCAGGGAAATCAAGCTGCAAGACAACTCAAGGCAGATGCTCTATGCCTCAAGAAGAAATCGATTCTGGTTGTTCCTTGGACAATGCTGAAAAAAACTCTGGTAGGAGGAGTGGAGTGGAGGGTTCTCCATAGGCTCCATCTGGGGACATTGCCACGTACTCCTGTGGGAAAAGGCTGAAGTTGGGCTACCAAAGACAAGCACTTTCTATACTTTCTCACTCCCTCACCTCCTATCCTCTTGCTCCTCTCAGAGAAACCCTGACCTCATTGCCCTATGCCCTAGGATGGGGGAAGCGAAACCAGCTGAGTGGGCAGCTCGCTGCACATCTATGACCGCCAGGATGGAGTGTTTTCCATTTGCTAAGTGCCTAGTGTACGGTATCTGACTGTGCCCTGTGATGGTAAATATTCCTTCCACTCCTCAGCTTAGAATACAGGGTCCCTGGACTTGGAATGCTCTTTCCATAAGTCTTTCCCAGTGGTTGCCCAATCCTCCTTTTAGCCCAAATACTTCATCTCTTTTCTGTGGATGATGCCTGCTTTAAAACAGCATGGTATGGGGACCAGCAGATGGCATAATGGTTATGTTGCTGGACTCCCACGAACTCAACCGACTGCGGCTGGACCCAGCAGCTTAAAACTCACACTGGGTGCCTGTGCATGCATACCCAAAATCCTGAGAAAAGAATGGAGGAGAAGGTATTGCAGCATGACTATTACCCCTGAGGGCTGATTTCTTGCTTTTGTCTTTTCAGTGAGTGCATGTGCCCTAAAGCAAAAATTTCTCTTAAAAAAAAAAAGAAGCATTTTGACTTTTTTTTCAGGGAGAATGAAGGTATAATATAGTTCTGCTAACATTCAGCAAATAGTGGGGCTCTACCCTCCACACTCCACCCCTGGGGAGTGATTTTTCATATTCCCTCTCTATCACTCTCTGGTCACATATGTACTCCAGGGGAAAAAAAATATATTATTATTTTTTTAATTAAGCAAAGATTTTTTTTTTAATTAAGCAAATGAGAGCTGGTTCCATGGCTTAGTGGCTAAGGCAGCCAGATCCTACAGGGCCAAACATAGTTCAATTCTTGGCTGTGGCAGCTTGAGAGACATGCTGGGCACATGCGCATTCATTGTCTAAATTCCAACAAGATGAAGAAATGGAGAAGAGATTGCAATGTAACCATGCCTCATTGCAGGGGAGGGGTACTATCTCCCTCTCTCTGTCTCTCTGTCTGTCTCTGGCAAGCACACAAGCCTTCTGACAGTGAAAAATAATAAGTAAATAGACATTGTTCCAAAGAGAATAAACAAATGACAAATAAACTCATAAAAAGATGTTCAACATCATTAGCCATTAAGAAAATGCAAGTCAAAATCACAATGATATACCATTTCATATTTACTAAAATAAAAAAGACAAACAATAGCAATGTTGGCAAGGATGAGAGAAATCAGAACTCTCACCCATCGCTGATGAGATCCTACAATAATTCAGACTATGTGTCAGTTCCTCAAAATGTTAAAGATATATATACCATATTAGTCCAGTAATTCCATTCTTAGGTGTCTACCAAGAGAAATGAAGTACATGTTCTCGTAAAGACTTGTAAGCAAATGTTCACAGTGGTGTTATTTATAATAGCAAGAAAGGGGGAAAAAAATCCATCAGGCTAGCCTGTGGTCTGATGGTTAAGGTGACTGGATCCCACATGCCCAACTGTGCAGTTAGAATTTCAGACTTGGCAGTTGGAAAAACATGCCAGCACATGTGCATGCTCAGAATCCCAAGAGGAGAATGGAAGAGACAGGACTGTGGCATGGCCATATCCCTTGTGGGTTTTTTTTTTTTTTTTTCTCC
>NW_006159904.1:5726351-5745275 GCF_000334495.1 Tupaia belangeri chinensis | reverse complement strand
TTTCCCTCTCTCTCGCCTTCTCTCTCTGGTGAGTGCATGTGCCTGCTAACTAATTCAAAAACAAAAGCAACAACAAAAACAAATACATGTCAACTGTTAAACAAATGTGGTATATCCATAAAATGGAATATTATTCAGCGATAAAAAGGAATGAAGTATTGATATATGGTACAACATGAGTGAGCTCTGAAGTCATTGTACTAAAGGAAAGACGTGAAACACAAAAGGCAACACACCGGCCTCATTTATAGGAAATGCTCAAAAAAGGCTAAAAGCCAAAAAGCAGTTTCAAGATTACCAGGAAGCAGTAAAGTGTGAATCCCAGTGAGTACCACAGGGTCTGGGGAGGGAAAGATGAAAATGTCCTAAAATGTGAATGTGGTGTGGTGATAGTTGTGCAACTCTGTGAGTACACAAAAAGCCACTGACTTATAAACTTTAAAAGAATGAATAGTATGGCCTGTGAGTTATATCTCAATAAAGAAAAAGTGAGGCTCAACTTCTCCGTCTTGTGATATTAGTGTTTGTGCGACCTCATTTATACTCTTGCCATTGCTAAAGAGAGAACCTGGGTCAATAAAACATTTGACGAACTGTTTCCTGGGTGAGGTTGCAACAGGCCCAGCTGGAAAATTGTTCCTGGTGCTTGACCTCGCATGCCACATGGTCTGGGGTTCAGTACAGAAGTAACCCTGGTGTATATAAAGAAAGCACTCCAGCTGGAGGGGTGGCCATTGGCTATGGGATGCTGAGGGAGTGGGTAACCTCCCAGGCATGGTAGCTCCTGCTCTGCCAAGGACAACTTAGCAGTGCCGTGAGCCAACACTTGGGCTGGGAGAGGGGTCTACCTGTTGGCAAAGGGGACCTGGGCGAGGCACCAATAGCATCCACTATCACTATAGGTGTTGATTATGAACTATGGAAATGTTTTGATTTTGATAGTTCTGTGTATATAAACACACAGAATTATGTGCTGCCCGTGCTCCTTTGTAGGCACCATGTCCTTTGTTTGTAAGCGTTCAGGAGGGATGGCAGCAGTGAAGCAGCAAGGTAATCTAGGGGCAACTTATTTATTGCTCTTTAGGTCGTGGGAAGTGCTTGCAAATACAGAAAGTGCACAAAGAGATGATCAATAATAACCAACTGCAGTATCTCCCTTTCATTGCTATTCAAGCCTTGCTTCCTATGGCAACACTTCATAAGTCATCCCCGAGCGTGTTGTTGGAAGTCAGAGGGTGAGTGGCACAGGAGGAGGTGGAGAAGGAGGGAGACTCTACTTCATGCTGACAATACTTCAGTTGTCACTTCGAGTTCTGGTTGCTTTCGCCACTGAACAGGTCGGGAAAGCCACCAAATGGAGGGCAAACTGCCTCCTAACCTCCCCCAGAACAACCTTTATTCCAGTCCCTAGGAGTAGAGGTAGGAGGCCCTAGAAATCTAATTAATTCAGTAAATAAGTCCCAACTTGGCGGGGCGGTGGGGGTGGGGTGGTGTGTGTGTGGCGGGGTGGGGGCAGAGAGGGAACAGGAAGGGGGCAATGATCAGGTAATTGAAAACAAAAAAGACAAAGGTTTGTGTGTGTGTGTGTGTGTGTGTGTGGAGGTGGGTGTCAGGAGGAGGCAGTGGGACAGGCAAAGGATGCCCCAGACTGCTCAAATCTTGACTTCGGTAAACCTATGAAAGCCATAATGAGGCTATGGCAGGGGCATAAAAGAGGAACCAAGTAGGGGCTTCTGCTCTAATAAAGTCATAGCTTGTTTGGCAGCTGAAGCTTCTCTCCCTGCCTGCTCTGACGTGCGTATTTAGTGACATATGGAAATCAAAGGTTTGTTTTTCTCTCTCTCTCTCTCTCTCTCTCTCTCTGTGTGTGTGTGTGTGTGTGTGTATGAGAGAACTTCAAAAAGGTAGTGGAAAAATGAGATTAAAGTACAAGCTTATTTTGGTGTAAAAAAATGTTTGAAATCCATGGACAGTTTTTTCATAATACACATTTCCCATTAACTTTCTGAAGACTCCTCAAACTTAGAAAAAAGGACCTGGTCACCAGAGGCTGGTAGGCCAATAACTCCTCACAAAAACTCATTCACACTGAATGAAGGGATTCTCATGCCCAGGACTGGACACTGGTGGCCTTGGGCTGCTGGAGCAGGCGGGGCCCAGCTGCGTTGCTCCCACTCACCATCAGCCTCCTTGTCACCGGTACGGTCATCATCATAGACTGTAGATTGCTGTCGGCTGGCGTGCGATGATGGCGGCGATGATATGGGTGAGTCCACAGAGTCTCAGTACTGCTTAAAGTGAAGAAATACACTATACTAGGAACAAGCAATTCTTATGATGAATCTGAGGTTGTACTTGATGATAAGGATAATAGCGTTGATGATGATAAGGAGGATGAATAAGAGAGGATGCTGGGAAAATATCACCTGGCCACCAGCAGCTAATGAATGGCAATGGACAGGGCAACGGGTCATTTTTCCTGAACTTGAATAGAAATAGGTATAGGCATGGAGAAGGAGGCTCTGCATCGAGAGATAAGACAAGCCTCGCCTATTTTCTTTTTTCCTTCTTTATTTTTTAGAGACTTTTGCTATAGGGTATGTGCATTCACTGGAGAGATGGAGAGACAGAGAGAGAGAAAGTGAGACATCACCCTTCATGGGGGATGGCCACAAAGACAGAGAGAGAGAAAGTGAGACATTACCCTTCATGGGGGATGGCCACAAAAAAATCCCTTCTCCTCCATTCTCCTCATAGGACTTTAGGTGCACACACACGCACACACACCAGTGTGAGTTTTAAGCCACTGGGCCTGGGACTCGAACCACCCTCAGCCAATGCAGGAGTCCAATGTGTTAACCATTATGCCACCTGCTGGTCCCCTGGCCCCAAGCATGGCCTATTTTCAAGATACGGTGAAAGGTACTGATGCAGAGGTGGGGTTAGCTCACACTAGAGCGTGTCTGACTACAATGCCTGTGGTACTACATTAAGGAGTGACTCAGCAATGATCCTGCCTTCTCTTCCCCGATTGCACCTTCAATGACAGCTTCATTAGGGGGGTCCTGAGGTGGACAGGTAGATGACTAGCTCAGACTTAGACATAGAACAAATGACTCACTGGGACAAATCCTCATTGCTGCAGAATATGCACCATACCCATGACTTAAGAGCAAATTTGGCTCTACACTGCTTGTTGTGGAAGGACTGAAATCTTCCAGCAAATGGTGGGGCAGGCTGGGATCCTAGGCGCAAGACCTGAGTGGAGCAGTGGGTAGTGCTGGGCTGTATCTGGGACTGTCAAAGCAGTATCCCCTACCAAGGTGAACTCCTGGAGATATTAAGGGGCTTTCTGAAGCATCTGTTTTAAAGGGTGAACAATCTCCTGAATAGAGCCAGACAACATGAGTGTCTACAAGGGGCAGTGGTTCACCATAGTACCACTGAAATGAGGAAAGAATTCACAAGGCTCCCATAGCTTCAACCAAGGATATAAGGCAGCCCTTAGGACCCCCAAACCAAGTCATCCCACTAATCCCAGGAGACCCTGACACTCCAAAGTCTCAGTGAACTCATATGAAGAACCAAGTCACTAAGGCCTATGCCATTGGTGACTGCAAGAACAAGTGGAAGAACATACGAGAAAACACTACAAGGGCCCTAAAGTGTAAAGTAAATATTGCTTATCATTGGTCCAATTCCACAGGCCTCACAAATAGCACTTTTGTTATAATAAAGGTCTGCATTTCTTTTTTTTTTTTTAAAGGTTTGTGTCATAGGGTATGTGAGTTTGCCAGAGAGAGATAGAAAGAGACAGTGAGAAGAAAAGTGAGAAATCACCCCCCTAAGGAGGATGGCCACACCACAATTCCTTTTCCTCCTGGGATTTTGGGCATACATGCACACACATTCAACATGATTTTCAAGCCACCAGGTCTGGGACTCAAACCATGGTTAACCATGCGGGAGTCCAGCACCTTAACCACCATATCATCTGCTGGCCCCAAAGCACTGCATTTCTATGGGAGAAGTTACAGGGTTTTATTAACTCCTGACAAGAATATAATAAGCCTGTGAGAGAGCCTGACTCTAAAGCATTCAAACAATTTACAAACAGACCTGGGATTCCTGCCAGAGCATGTAGGTACTTCTCTGGGATGCCAGGCCTTGAGGTGGTTGTTGAACAGAATCTCAGAGTCATAGAAGCCCTCTCTAAAGATACAGAAAGTCCCTGTGGGTTCCTGGGCAAACACCCAGCTAATCTTTGATGCCAGGGATCCACTGTGGGAGGGAAGTTATACTCTGCCTGCACACTAGCCAAGACAAATGAGCCTGAACACAACTCTCTTCCTGTTGCATCCGGTCAATTTAGAAAAGCCTTGGCAGCATTCTCAAACCACATCTTCTGTGGCAGATTGTTTGCATACACAGCTACAACCATCCTCCCATCCTACATGGGAATTGCTCTCATCAAGGGCGGGAATCTGGGTGGATTTGACTTGCTTTGGCCAATGGAATACCATGGACATGACATTACACAGTTTCCAAACTTTGGCCTTAGGTGGCCTTGTGAGTTTTGCTCTTGTTTTTTTGGGTTTTGTATGTGTGTGTGTGTGTGTGTGTGTGTGTGTGTGTGTGTGTTTGTTTTCAATTGCCAGAGGGTACAAGCACTTGCCAGAGAGAGACAGATAGACAAAGACAGAAAGAGGAAGAGGGCAGTCCCATGAGGCATGGTCACACTACAATCCCTTCTCCTTCATTTCTTCATCCTGTCTGAATTTCGGGGAGACGCACATGTGCTGGTGTATTTTTCAGGCAGCCAGGCTGGGATTCAAACTTGCTAGCCATATGGGATATGGCTCTTTTAATCTCTAGACTACAGGGCTGGCCCTGCTCTTCTGCTCTCTTGAATCACCCTTGACATAATTTAAGGATGCTCACTCTAAAGCCCTTAATAAGATACCATGTGCCTAAAGGCCTTGATACCTATATTATCCATGCCTTTTATTTTTTGTATTCTGAGGCTTTGATAACCATGTCCTTGCTGGTCCTGGAGGGACTGCCCCTCCCGAGGTTAGCCAAGTCCTAGAGACTGTAAACAATTTGCCCTTGAGCATGCCTTTCATGTACAAGCTAACCAATTCAGAGGACACACTCTAACCACCTCCTTTACCAGGTTGTCACATTCTGGGCCACTATCCATCTCCCCTCATCACTCCAGGGTCAACTACTAGAAAACTAGGGACAGCCTCTACACACAGAGTCAGCTGAAATGACTCATACTAACCAATCCTAAACCTGATCACCCTACCTTGTTCATTCCTTCCCAGGGAAACCACAATAAAGACTTTTGCTCACATTTCCCCCTCAATCCCTTTGCTTCCTGACTGACCCTGGTGCTCCGTTTCTGAGACTGTAACTCCTTCAGCACAGATGAGCTACTGCCCTGTGCTGAGCTGTCTCCTGTGCAAGTACATATTATCTGCTCACCGAAGTGCTCACCTCAGTGCTCACTGCTCCAGGAGAGGAACCAAGCTACCTAGCAAAACGCCCTTCACATATGATATGTTCCACAGATGTTTTTGCTTAAACAGTTCTGCAGCCCCTGATTTTTCTTTGCTAGGCACTATTTTGCTACTCTGAAGACTGCCCTGTTCTGACCTCATAATGAGCACTCATTAAAACGTCAATCCAGAGGGTGGCATGGTTGAGGCCCTGGACTGCAGTATGCCCACGTGGCTCAAGTCCTGGACCTGGTGGCTTGCTTTCTCATGCCACCTCCCCCCAAATCTCTCTCTGATGAGCGTGTGTGCCTTGTAGCAAATTTAAAAAATAATAATAAGGATAAATAAAATTAAATAATTCTTTAAAAAAGAAAAAAGCAGCAATTACATCATGGTAATCCCCTTCCCAAAATCTCTACTGGCCTCTCATCTTGCCTCAGAGGCCCACCGCAGTGCTCTGTCCCCCCTAGCTCCCCACCACTCTCCCACCCAGCACTCTACTCCTACCTGCTTTTTTTCTTTCCCTGAAGGTAAGCAACCGCTGCCTCAGGGCTTTTGCACTTATTGCTTCCTCTTCCTTAAACCTCCTTTCAGTGTCCATATGGCTTAACCCCTTAAATATTTGCTCACATGTCACCCGTCAGTCTGGCTGCCCCATTCCCACTCACCTCGATGCTCTCTAGCTCACTTGCTGCCTTTGTCTTTCTCCATCACCGTCTGACCTACCACAGACTAGCTTGTTTGTTGACTGCCACCCTTCTGCCAGTTGTCATGTAAAGGTCCAAGAGGGCAGAGAGAGATTGGCTGTGTTCACGCCTGTATCCCAGTGCCTAGGATGGAGTGCAGCAGGTATCCAGTTACTACTGATAAAGGAATGGTATCCGAGGGCTCCGGGGACCTGGTATTCCCAGTCACGCTGGCCCTTTGTGCTGCTACCTGTGGCTGTTCTGTGAACAGCCTTCTCTGCATGCTGTGGGGCAGTAGCTCCCACAGCAGCCTCAGGGGGCACCCATGCCACAGTCTTCTTCTTCCACGTCTAGAGCTTCTTCCACAGAGCACCTATCTCTGGGTGTACTCACAGGAAATTAGTCTCTTCCTAAAGCCTATTGGAGACTGGAGAAAGGGTTTAAATTTTCAAAATTTGCCTTTAAAGGGACCAGCAGTTAGCATAATGGCTATGTCACTGGACTCCCATGTAGATGACCCGGTTTGAGTCCCGGACCCGGTGGCTTAAACTCATGCCAGGCACATGTGTGTGCGTGCCCAAGATCCCAAGAGGAGAATGGAGGAGAAGGGATTGCAGCGTGGCCATTCCCCCAGGGGATGATTTCTCACTTTCTGTCTCTCTGTCTCTCTCTGTCTTTCAGGCGAGCACACGTGCCCTGTAGCAAAAACCTCTCCAAAAAAAAAAAATATATCGCCTTTAAATATCTTTCCCTTTCTTCCTCCAAAATTCCCCACTTATTTTTCAAGAACCCTTTCAGGAAGTCTAGAAGACTCTGTCCACCTAGACCCAGTAGGTAGTCCCACTCCACATGCCCCCGACCCTGGGCTTTCCCCGAGAGTGGCACTGATCACACTGTCTGCCTCCACCCCCTGCCACTTGCTTGTAAGCCACTCAAGGGCCGGGTCTGTGTCACAGTGTTCGGTGCACCCCTGGCACACAGGTCACATTTGATGAACGTGGCAGAACAAATGAATGAAAACATGAATGTATGAAGCAGAAGAATGCTTTGGAACCTGTACAGTTAGACTAATGGAAATGACAATTAGAAGGAATTCCAGAGTTACAGAAGTCACCCTCTGTCTGATATTCAGTACTAACAGGTGTCTATTAGACAAAACTTTCCAAGGAAAGGAACTTCACAACTTCTCTTCTTCCTCTTCCCAGCCAAAGTTTGTTGATTCAGACATCAAATTAAGAACAAATGAACAGGGGGCTGACAGGTGGCATGATAGTTAAGAGCACTGGACTCCCACATGGCTGACTGCAGTTCAAGTCCCAGACCTAGTGGCTTGCTTTCTCACTCCTTCCCTCCCTCCTCACTCTGTCCCTCTGTTGTCAAATTAAAAAATAAGAAATAAATAATAAAGTTCAATAAAATAATTCTTTAAAAAAGAACAAATGAACAAATTTCATTCCCAGGTCTCAATCTGTGCTTTTACTGGTCTGAGGCTGGGGAGTCACGTGGAACACAGTTAGTTGAGGATATCAGGCTTAAGATGAAAATTTCTCCTTTTATCCTTGGGCTTCCACCCTCTTTCCCCAAAGAGCAGAGTCAGGGCCTTCAATCCACTCCTCTCTCTCCCCCTCCCCTTGATATATATATATATATCTATATCTATATATGTGATGTTTGTGTGTGTGTGTGTGTGAATGATGAGATAAGATCCTAAGCAAACAACCAAGGAGCTAAGTGAAGCAGTATGATTTTACCTGTGGCATTTTGGAATTTGCCAGCAGGTTAAAAAAAAAAAGCTTGGCACCAAAGAAATGGGAGGGATGCTCTTAAAAAGGGCAATTTAGCAGAACGAATCTCTTGGAATGACTGTAATTTTATTGTCTCCCTGCTCTCCAAGCCAGTGACAGCGTGTGCTTTGTGAGCTTTCCCTGATGAGCAAGTCCCACCTTCCTCTTTTTCTGGATTTGCAGGGGGAGCTTAAAATAACTCAAACCCAAGTCAGGCTGCAACCATACCGGGGTCCCTCTGGGCTACAAGCCTGGGCCAGGACTGTCCAGAGGCTGCAGCCATTACGGTGCATGTGCTTCTGGGTATGCTAATGACCAGGAAGCCTCCAGAGGATCTGGACAGCTAGGACACGCAGCCGCCCCCACCTATCAGCATTTTCTCCTGGCAAAAGTGCCCGCAGGACAACATCTGAAGCCTGTCAGAAAAAATACTGCTACATGTGTTCTGAAGACAACAAATAAAACCACAGCAGCAGGCCGCTGTCAGGTGGGCCCTAGTGATTAAGCAGCATGGCTGGGATTGTCGGTGCACTAGGGAGGACGGAGACAGAGAAAGAATGCCAGAGGCTGTCTGCCTGCTGCACAGCTGCAAACACACTAAGAGAAGCAGACAGGCAAAGCTGACATCTGTCAGGGAACAATTAGCTGCCATCAAACTCTTAGCCTCTGCTCAGCCCTCTGCAGGATTCGAGATGCTTCCAGATGTCCTTGTGTTCTCTCACGCAGTCTCTTTTTGACACACACTGAGAGAAAGGAAGCTGGGAGTACATGTTGTAAGGATGATTCCCAAGGCCAGCTTAGCCCAGAAACAATGAGCAGTCCCACGGGTGCCATGGGCCAACACACACAGAGTAGTGTCATGTAGCTTGTCATCTAACGCCTCATTTAATCTCCAAATAACTCTATGAGGCAGGTCTTTTTAAGCCCATTTAATGCTCAAGGAAACTGGTGCTCTGCAAGACTAAGGAACTTTCTCTTCAAGGTGGAGAAAGCCAGGCAAGGAGAGGTCACTTTGGAAATGCCAGTGCTCTCCTGTGGTCTTGCAGGTCTCGAGGCTGTCTGCAGCATCTCATGCCAATCCTAGGACAGGGAGTGCCTATGGAGAGGAAACGGGCTAAAGAGGAACATTTTTCTTGGGAACGCAGGGCTGACTCTGAGGATTTCTCTGTTAGTCCACCTGCCAACAGGTAAGGAGGAGGCAGAGCTGTGAGTTCAGTCACTGACCTTGTCAACCTGGGATGTCCCACAATCTCCCTGGATGGCAATTTTCTTGTTCACAAAATGGGAACATGGCCACTTGAAGCTGAGTAGCTGGGAGGTCCCCGGGCTCTAGAAACTACTCGGCCCTTGGCAGAAATTCCATAAAGGTGCAAGAGGCAAGTTGGGGAGTGAAAAGGTGTTCACAGAACTTCTCAATGCCATACTCATCTCCAGCGATGGAGCGAGGGGAAGGGGAATTACTAATGAGATGGACTCCATTCATAAGGAAGCAGTTATAATGACCTGGTCACGCTACATGACAGCTAGCCATGTCGTGCATTAATTTAGAAACCACCACTCCTCAGACCACACCACTGGGGCCCCAGTCCACTCCTGTTGAATCAGAATCTGCACTTTAACAAGATCCCCTGGGAAAGAGCTCGCAGTAGTGTTGGAGATACCCTGGGAGGTCCATGCTTGGATTCTGGCTTCAAACCCTGCCTCAGCCACTCAGTGGCTGGGATTTCAGCTTGTCACTTGACTGCTCTGTCAGAAATAGGCCCATGTTCTGTGAGGTATAAAGCCTACACAATGTGGAGGGCTCTCTTCAGGGAAAAAAGTAATGTAAGATTTACAAAGACAAAATTAGAAATGAAAGTAATGGTTTAGAATGTAAAAGAATTCATTGAATTATAAATATTACAAAAGTGACAAATAACAGATACACCAAATGACCCAGAAAAATAACTACTTTTTATTTTAATAACTAGTAATGTTTTCATTAATTAATACACCCCTGTAATACTTTTATTCTGCATTTGGGTCTCTGACTGCCTCTTTATTTTTAATATCTTTTTTAATTTAAGAATTATTTATTTTACTTATTATTTTATTATTGCTATTTAATTTGCTATAGGGCATGCGTGCTCACCAGAGAGAGATGAGAGAGAGAGACAGCAGGAAAGCAAGCTGCCAGGTCTAGGCCTTGAACTGCAGTTTACCATGTGGGAATCCAGCACCCCAACCACCACACCACCTACTGGCCCTGATTGCCTCTTGATATGACAACAGTTTTATAAAGGACAATGCAGTCTTTCCTGTAGAACAGCTGATAGAGATGTTTTCATGATTGATAGTTGGAACATGTAGAAAAGGCAACTTCATGCAGAGACATACTACATATAAGTACTACAGTGGATTTGTGCCCTAAAAAACTGCAATGAATTGTACTTTTTGCAGTTGCCATTATGAAAGAAAATATGTGATCTGCTTATAATTACATAGGCTTTGTTACTACGTATGTTCCAGACAGAAGAGACTGCCAAAAATGAGAATTGATTATGCTAAAAATTTTGTTTACTCTTTTTTGATTTTTGCCACAAGGCACGTGTGCTCACTAGACAGAGAGAGGGGAAAGTGAGAACTCATCTCCCATGAGGGATGGCCACACCGCAATCCCTTCTCCTTTATTCTCCTCTCAGGATTTTGGGCATGCCTGCACACACACATACACACACAAACACACACACACATGTTCAGCATATTCCTCAAGTTGCCAGGTCCAGGACTCGAAATACACTCTTGGCCATGTGGAATCCTGCAGCCTTAATTCCCAGGCCATCAGCTGGCCCCTAATTTCATATGATTTTTATTTTAATTTTGTGCACAAGGGCAATTGCCGGAGACAAAGAAACAGAGAGAGAGAAAAGAAAGCACTCCTCCTGGGAAATGGTCTCATAATTCCTCTCCTCTTTTCCCTCCCTTTGGAATTTGCACATACATGCACCTGGAGTATTTCTCCAGCCACTGGGTTTGGGACTCAAACCATGCAATTGACCATTTGGGATCTGGCTGCCTTAACCACTCGGCTATAGAGCTGGCCCCATGGAGTGATCTTAAAACACAAATCTGAATGCATCGCCCCCCTCCTAAAAACCCTCCAATGTCTTCCACCAGTTTTAGAATAGAGGGTCAGCTTCTTGCTCCAGTTGGCATGCCCTTGAGATACAGCCTGTCTCCCCCATCCCCCCCACCCATGCATGGCTCCCCACCCTGACCACTGCCTTTCCTGGGACCCTCCCTGCCAGGTCCCCCTTCGGGGCTTTCACACTCACAGAGCTGCCTCCTACTGGCACCTCTTCAGAGATGCCTCTCCTGGCTGCCTAGTGAAAGTCCCTCCTCCTCACCTTTCTCACTGCCACCTCCACCCACTACCTGGCTACTGTGTTTTCACAGGCACTTCCCACTGGCAGAAATTACACGGTGTAGCTGCTTACCATTTTTGTTTCGGTGGAATTTAAACTCTTGAAGGGTAGGTGCTTCGTCTACTTCATTTCCTAGTTCTAGCCCAAGCACCTACCATTGTGATAGGTGCCCAGTAAATACAGTCGGACGAAAAAGAACGCAGGTTGAAGGCCTGCAAATTCTCAGACCCATTCTCCCGAGGCCCAAACGTGCTCCTGCTTCACTCCTACAGCCTAGTTATAAATTCCCCTTTGGCTGATTTTGTTTCATCTGTTTGACTTTGTTTGATTTGGCTTTTAATACTTGGTAATTCATTTCTACCAAACTGGAGGTAAGGGAGCTGGGCAGAGCCGTCTGGAGTGTTGACACGGCTCAACATTCAGATACTTGATATGGAAACCAAGAAGTGGCTGCTGATCTCTCAGGCTGTCAAGTATCTGCAGTGACCCTGAGCGACAGCGTGTATGTCAAGGGACTGGAGGAATTTAGCACTGGTGAGAGTTAGGTAGGCTTTCAGCTCTCTAGCAGGTTTTCCTCTTGAGCCATACGCTGGATTTCTGGCTAACTGCTATTTCAACCTCTAATTCCACTGGGCTGGAAATAACATGTCAGCCCTTATTAGACTCCAGGTGGCTCTCATGGTCTCATAGGAACCCAGGAGGCCTAAGTGATCAAAGAGCTTGAGAAAGGACTTCTTTCCCCCCAGTCTAGCAGTTTTGCACTTCAATCTTCAGTGTTTAAGCTTAGAGCAGTTCTTGGGAGTGTACCTCAGGCCAAGGAATCTGCCAGCCCTGGGGCTTTGTCCTTCTGCCTTAGAGGTCTCGCCATCACAAGCCCTCCAGAGCAGACACCCTGTCCTCTGCTCAATCCAGCCACAAAAGGAGCTCTGAGTAACTCGCTGTTTCATGGGACATAGATGTAGCCTTGAGGATAATGATCTGTCCTGCTTTCAAGCTATAGGAATGTAAGGGGTTCGGGGGTTAAGCATTTTTATCCCATAAATTTGTCCTTTCCTCTTTCCACTCTCCTACTTAGCTGGAGGTAGGGAGTCCAAATCATTTTCTCGCAAACTCAACCTAATTCACAAGCTTTTTCATCCAGTCCTCCTTTCCAATGCCTCTGTGTGTGTGTGTGTGTGTGTGTGTGTGTGTGCGCGCGCGAACGTACACATACACGTGTCTGTTTGTGTGTATGTTGGGGATAGAGCTTCGGTTCAAGGTGCATTTATTCTGAGTGCCACGCTTTCTGCTCTTTCATTTGCACATCAGGGCTTTGCCTTTGTTCTCTGGTTCTCTCCTCAGGCCTCCCTCCAGGCAATGCTGGGCCCTGAGTAGGAGTGGGTCTCCTGTCAATAGGGCCCAGAGGTAGAGAACAAATCAGTTCCACACCATCAAAAAAAAAAAAGTTTCACAGCCAGAACATCAGGAAAACCCAAGGCACTTGCCTTGTCCTGAAGACTAACTAGGCAGTTGCTAAACAGTTTAAAGTTTCTGAGAGGTTGTCTCCAGGAAAGAGCCCTATTTATAAACTAGTTTATAGTTCAGTTATAAACGATTCCCAAACTCATTCAGCTTCAGAAGCTTCTTTGAAGACATTTTGGGTGTGTGTAGTGCAGATTTATTTATTTTTATTTTATTATTTTTATTTTTAATTTGCCAGAGGGAATGTGTGCTAGGGCTCAGAGGGGGAGGCGGGTGAGGAGCATCCCAGCATGGAGGATTGGTCATGTTGAAATCCCTTTTCCATTTCTCCCATCTTTTGGGATTTTGGACATACACACAGATGCGGTGTGTTTTCCAAGCCACCAGGTCCAGGATTCAAGTGTGGTTGGCTGTGTGGAATCCAGTCTCCTTAACCACCAGGATACCAGCTGGCCCAAGGCTTAGGTTCTTTTTTTTTTTTGGAGAGGTTTTTTGCTATAGGGCGTGTGCACACCCCAGAAAGACAGCAAGGCAAGAGACAGGGAAACAGAAAACGAGAAATCACCCCCTGGGGGGATGGCCACACTGCAATCCCTTCTCCTCCATTCTCCTCTCAGGATCTTGGGCACACACGCACATGTGCCCGGCGTGAGTTTAAGCTACTAGGTCTGGGACTTGAACCGCGGTTGACTACATGGGAGTCCAGTGATGTAGCCATTACGCTATCTGCTGGTCCCAAGGCTTAGGTTCTTAAACCCAGGACTGCTTGGCTCAACTGAGAGCAGTAGAGCTTAGGTAGGTGGATTAGTTTCCTGTTGCTGTTGTAACAAGTTACTACACATTGAGTGACTTAAAACACTGATACCTTAAATTTTCTACAGTTCAGGAGTTCTGTAAAAGTTGTCAGAATCAGGACCAGCAGGTGGCATGATGGTTGAGGTGTTGGACACTCCCGCATGGCTGACCAGAGTTCAAGGCCCAGAACTGGTGGCTTTCCCTCTCTACCTCTCCTTCTCTGTGTCTCTCTTTGGTCAAATTAAAATAAATGAGTGAATAAATAAAATTAAATACATAATTATTTTTTTTAAAAGTTGTCAGAATCAAAATGGAGTTACCTGTGTCAACTTGCCTTAAAACCTGGCTAAACAGGGCTGGGGAAGGCCATGGAGGTGACACAGGAATGTGGGAGTGCATTGGTGCAAGGCTCAACATTTACGGCGGGGTTCTTGTCCTCAGCTCACAAAAAATTAGAGATGAGACGTAGGTAAGCAAGCAGAGTTTATTAAGAGGGAGAAGAAAGAACAGGGCTTCTAACCAGGGAGCAGGTCTCAGAAAAATGGATGGCTGACAAAGAGCTGGGGTGAGGCTTTTTTTTTCTGGATCAAAGGGGCTTGGTCTGTTGTTCCCAGATGGTTCGTGCTTTTGCTCATGGTGGGGATCACATACTGGATGGGTCTGGTTATTTCTCCTAATTGTGGAGTGGTTACGAAAGTCAGGATCCTAAAAGCTTTGACATAAAAGACCATTACCTTCTTCCTGGAATGGTGGGACCAGGAGAAAAGTCTTTCGTTTTAAGTCAGTCATTCAAAGTCACTGCTACAAGCCGTTTCTCCCAAGCAAGCAGCTAAGCTTTTGTCTCTCTATCTTAAAACCAAGCCGTTTCTCCCAAGCAAGCAGCTAAGCTGTTGTCTCTCCATCTTAAAAGTCATTTTGAGATTTTATTTTGGACCTACACCCTAACTATATCCTTAGAATTATTTTATCTTACTTTGCATGGGTTTTATAAGGCCTTTATGAAGAAGTAGTGGTTAATAGTCCCAAGAATTTTATATCATTTGGGCTTATAGTATGAGTGCCCTTGGGCCCTAATTGTGGCCCATAGTGGTTAATTTTTTACATCCTTTAGGTAGTGGGTATGATTATGCTCTGTGGGGTGTGATTGTCCTCTGCCCCTAAGTTTGGCCCTCTTGACTATCTTTTCAGGCAGCCATTTTCTTTCTTTTTTATTTTTTTTAAGAATTGTTTAATTTAACTTTTTATTTACTTATTTATTTTTAATTTGTCCAGAGAGGGACGGAGTGAGAGAGACAGAGAGAGAAAACGAGAACGTAAGTCGCCAAGTCCAGTACTCAAACCGCAGTTGGCCATGTGGGAGTCCAGCATCCTTCACCACCAGGCCACCTGCTGGCACCAGGCAGCCATTTTCTATGCAGTCAAGCTTATTGGCTTACAGTTTCCATTAGGCCCGGATATTTAAAATGTCAAACTCAGGAGTTGTCCTGCCTTGGACTTTGACTCCAGTGGTCTTTTCTGTGTGTCTTAGGGTTACAGTGCTGGTTTTGGCAGGGAAGAACGTGACTTCCATTAAGTTAATGTGGGTTGAATGGTTCGCAGTCCTTTTCTCCCTCCCAATTTTTAATCAGGGCTCCTCTTCCACTACCAATTCTACCTTATTCCTTAGCCAGAGTGTGCCTTAGAGGTGTGGTTGTCGATAGAGAACCATCACAAAGACTCTGTCAGAACCACAACCTTGCACGAAGACCACAGCAATCTCACACAAAAGTACTTTTCTTAGGGGAACCAGTAGTTAGTGTAATGGCTATGTCGCTGGACTCCCATGTAGTCAACCGTGGTTTGTGTCCCGGACCCAGTGGCTTAAAACTCACGCCAGGCGCGTGTGCGGGCGTGCCCAAGATCCCGCGAGGAGAATGGAGGAGAAGGGATTGCGGCATGGCCATCCCCCCTGGGGGGTGATTTCTCGCTTTCTGTCTCTCTTTCTCTGTCTGTCTGGCGAGCACATGAGCTCTATAGCGAAAACCTCTCCCAAAAAAAAGTACTTTTCTTCATAGTAAATACAATTTTATCTGTCAGTTTAAAAGATAAAATAAAACAGTGGCAAAATCAGGGACAGCAGTTGGCATAATGCTTCTGTTGCTGGACTCCCATGTAGTCAACCGTGGTTTGTGTCCCGGACCCAGTGGCTTAAAACTCACGCCAGGCGCGTGTGCGTGCGTGCCCAAGATCCCGAGAGGAGAATGGAGGAGAAGGGATTGCAGCGTGGCCATCCCCCCTGGGGGGTGATTTCTCACTTTCTGTCTCTCTCTGTCTTTCTGGCGAGTGCAGTGCACACGCCCTATAGCAAAAAGCTCTCCAAAAAAAAGGTGAAATCAAACACTGCTACCCAGCCAAAACAAAAACACAAAAAACATAAACATTACCTAGAGATGATAAAGCTTTAAAGGAAAACAAAACCTCCAGCCTGAGAAATCTAGGATTTCACACTTTACTGGACACACCAGTAGGTCCTAAATAAGCGTCAGCTTCTCTTAGATTCCCAGAAAGTAATAAATGTCAATATTTGACCAGATTCTAAGCTTATATGGGTTTTAGCCTTAATTCTAATTATTGAAGAAGAGGAAGAACATAGACATTTATAAAACACCTACATTCTCCAAAATGTAATAAAAGATCTCTCACTGCCTTTGCCCCACCTCCTTACACCCTCACCGAAGGCACCTTTTGTGTGGAGGTGAAGGTGTTAGATCCCATATGGCCAATTGTCGCAGTTCAAGCCCCAAGCCCAGCGGCTTAAAAAACACTTCAGGCACAAAATCCTTAAACCCTGAGAGGAGAGTGGAGAAGGGTTTACAGCACGGCCCTCTCCCATGGGGGTGATTTCTCACTTTCCCTCTCTCTCCCTCTCTTTCCAGTAAGTGCACTTACCCTGTGGCAAAAATCTTTTTCTTTTTTTTTTTTTTTTTTAAGCTTTTTTTACATTGGCCTAGATCGCCCCCAGACAGACAGAGACAGAGACAGAAAGCGAGAAATCGCCCCCCCAGGTGGGATGGCCACGCCGCAATCTCTTCGCCTCCATTCTCCTCTCAGGATCTTGGGCACGCACGCACACGCGCCCGGCGTAGGTTTTAAGCCACCGGGTCCAGGACGCAAACTGTGGTTGACTACGTGGGAGTCCAGCAACATAGCCATTATGCTAACTGCTGGTCCCCCTATGGCAAAAATCTAAAAAAATGTTAAAAATAAAACAAAGGCAGGTCATTCTGATGAAATTCACATGCTGTCACGGTCCACTTGTCTTTCTATGCTGGAAATACCGCACTTTGCACTGGGGTTTATATTTAGCCCCCAAAGCTGGGTCATCAGAAACAGCAGAACGAGATGGTTCTATTTTAATAAAAAAAAATTTAGGATATCCTTTAGGAAACCAAACCTGAAGGTGATTTAATTCTGCCTTGGAGAGAAGGAAGGAAAAGGACACCAGAAAGACTGGTGAAGAGCCAGCAGATGGTGCAGAGGTTGAGTGTCTGGTCCCACACTGTCTACTATGTTGTTCAAGTCCTTGACACAGCGGCCCCAAAAATGTTCTGGGTGCATGAGCATATGCATGTGTACCCAAAATCCCAAGAAGAGAGGAACTTGCAGTGTGGTCATTCTGCCTTGGGGGGTTGGGGAGGGTGCCTTCTCACTTTCCTTCTGTTTATCTCTGCAACCACACATGCTAGCAAAAATTGAAAGAAAGAAAGAAAAGAAGGAAGGAAGAAAGAGATCAAATTCCTGAATATAATGCAGATTGGCCGATGATACCAGAACCCTGCCTTTTCTTTTCTTTTTTTTTTTTTTTTGGAGAGGTTTTTGTTATAGGGGCGTGGCTTGTCAGGAAGACAGAAACAGAAAGCAAGAAATCACCCCCCAGGGGGCATGGTCACGCGGCCATTCCTTCTCCTCCATTCTCCTCCCGGGATCCTGGGCACAGATGCACACGCACCCAGCGTGAGTGTAAGCCACCAGGTCAGGGACTTGAACCATGATCAACTACACGGGAGTCCAGCGGCATAGTCATTATGCCAACTGCTGGTCCCAACCCTGCCTTTTAATACTAGACTGAAATGGCACGTTAAAAAGGAATCACTTTCCTTTTTTTCACAACTCTTATTCACTAGCACCCTTTACACTCATTTGGTGAGGTTCTATCTTCTGGCTACGAGGGTACAAACTCTATAATCAATCCAGTTGACAGACTTCTCCCTCTGGGTCAAGTCCCATAGACCCAAGGCAAACATAGGAGTCTAGAACTTGGAGCTTTGGAGCCACTAAAAAACACTGTGAGCCCTTAAAACCCACTTACTTTTAATGTTCAAGCCTTTTTAAAAATTCAGACTCACAAGAATATATACCACACAACTAAATGCGTAGACTCTGAAAGCCTGGCCTGCAAGAACAGATATTAAATATATAATAACAGGGCCAGCCTGTGGCCTGGTGGTTTAGGCCCCTGAATTCCACATGGTCAACAGTGTGAGTCCTAGATCTGAAGGCTTTAGGAACACACCCGATACATGTGTATGAGATGTGTATGAACGCCTAAAATCACAAAAGGAGAGAGACATGGAGAAGGGATTGTGGCATGGGATGCTTTCTCACTTTCTCTCACTAGTGTGTGTGTGTATGTGTGTGTGTGTGTGTGTATGTGTGTTTGTGTGTATCTTAGAGGTGCCCAAGTGTCAGGCTAAATCCAGTCCCATACTCTTCCCCTTCTCTTGTGGTTTCATTTTGATGATATTTATTTGAATTTCCAGCTGTATTAAAAAAACAATATATACCGACTATCCGTACTCTATGGTAGAGAGTGAAAAATTGGAGGACATAATGTAAGGGTCCAGAGATCGGTCTAACTGATGGAGACACAGGAAAGACAGCAACAATGCAACTGCAAAAGAGGCTTTTATTTAATTTTTTTTCCAGCTAGCTGGAGTCCAAGTCTCAGCCCGTAGCAGCAGGCCTTCACCAGGACCCTGAGCCTAAGATAAAGGGATCTTTTATAGTTTAGGATGTTCTCTAGACTGTAACACACAAAGGAAGGGGGGGTATGAGACGCGAGGGTCCAGCTTTCACCACCTGCTTAGGTCTAGATAAGGGCTCTCAGCTAAGGATTTGGATGACCTTGCCTCGGAGGTGCTGGGCCCTCCCGTTTTCCACTTATCTGAGAGTTCCCAGACTCCTGGTTCCCGTCCTTGAGGCCCTAACAAAGTGGGCTCCGTCCCTGAAGACTCAACAGGGTAGTGATTAA
>NW_006159904.1:5649852-5726089 GCF_000334495.1 Tupaia belangeri chinensis | reverse complement strand
ATAGAGAAAGATAGCAAGAGAACAAATAGAGAGGCAGGACGCTAGTGGGAAACAGATATGGCTTATTACCTGTTGATGACATGTATAGTATTCTCAACTGGATTGGTCTGAGAAGTATTTTATGATGGGTAAAGTCTTTTTACAAGCAAAATGAGAAATAATGACTGACTGTTTAAAAAAAATAATTTGAATAATAATAATGATGATTGGGAAAAACATAGAAAAGATATTGAATGATGAAGTGGGGAGATTAATGTCTCTGTATTGACTGACATGCATGGCATTCCCTTTTGAAAAAGCAATGTAATACACTGTAAAGTTATATGCAATTCAATGTAATATAAAGAAGATTATGATGATAATAAAAATAAATAAATAATAAATAAGTAAGTAAAGATTTGGGTTTTGGCTACAGACTGAGAGGTTGTTTTGGTCAGAGAGACACCTGGTGGCTCTTAAGATAAACCACACTGTCCTACCAAAAGAAATTTCTCTTGTCCATCTAAAGGAGCCAAGGAGTCTAGAGCAAGCCCAGTTTCTCTGGCTAAGGTAAGCACAGGCATTTACCTTTGAGAGGAGAGTTTTCCAGAAGTAGCAAATTAGATTACAGGCTTTGGCACCAGAGCCAATAGGGTTTGGACATCCCAGCTCACAGCCAGCCAACTCAGCAACCCTAAGGCTTGGTTTCATAGGACAGTGATGTGAATAGTTCTTAACCCCACTGTGGGATCAGATGCATAATGTAATATAGGGAATTGAAGGCAACACCCATCGCACTGTAGCCTGGTGATATGTGGATGTTGACTACTGCCTCAGACCTGGATCAGATCATAGCAGGCCCATCCTGGGACTCACTGTAGCAACTCTGTGCTCAAATGACTGCAAGTTGCAAGCCCTAAGGGGTTGGTCACAGAATGAGGGTGGGGGGCTTTGTTCCATCAGTGTCCTGATGGGGCCCTCCCACAAAGGACACCCTTCCATAGAATCATGTTCATGGGCTTTCCTTTGGGGGACAGGGTGGGAGTATTATGACAGCCTTTCACCCTACTTTCTATATTTCCATGTGCTTACATTTTTGCTATAACCAGTTATTACCTTTACATTTAGAAGATATGTAACAGCTATTTCCACTTCAAAGGGGAAAATAATGTTAAATTTCCATCAATCTTTGTTTTTATTTTAGCCCCTGGATGATTTTACATCTGTTTATTCATCTTTTTGAATTGAATAAAGGAGACTGTGGGATTTCGCAGCTTTACTTAACATTCTCATATTCTATCCTGTAATTTCAACCACTGTCATTGTCTTGACACAAAAGAAAACAGCAGACAAGTAGACATCTCCCTCCGGAGTGAACCAAAACAGTGGTGTTCATGCCCTCCCAAGTTGAGAAGATGAAGGAAATAGAGCAGATTAATTTCCACAATGCTTTTTAATACCAAGTGGACTTTCCCACACATCGAACTCACTGCAAGGGGAAACAGCATGGCTGGCTGCTTAAAGCACTTCTTGGTTTATGTGTTCCTTGCTTTCTTTTTTCCAACAAAAGATGCGACTAAGAAAAATCTGTATGTGAACAAAACTTCCTTAACTCAATAATTTCATATACATTATGGAATTTATCTACTGAAATGCTGACAGATTTCTTTTTAAATCTTGCCAGAGGGCATGTGTGCTTGAGAGAGAGAGAGAAAGCACCCCTCATGGGGAGTGGTCACACCACAATCCCTTCTTCTCCATTTCTACCTTCTTACAAGATTTTGGGCACACATGCACATAGCACACCTAGCATATTTTGGGCACACATGCACATAGCACACCTAGCACAGGCACACCTAGCATGTTTCTCAAGCTGCCAAGGCCTGGGACCCGAACTGTACAGTCAGTCATGTGGGATCCTTCCGCCTTAACCACCACACCACAGGCTGGCCCCTGAAAGAACTTTAAAAACAAAACAAAAAAATCCTGTTGCAGTTCAAATGATCTTTTTCTAATTAAACTACTGAATTGTCAGGAAAGTCATGACATATTTTTCCATGCAAAAATGCTTCACGACTTTTCTGACGACCCAATATTTGGCTAATTTTAGTCTATCCCTAATTTTCCTAAAAAAAAAAAAAAAAACGGTTACTTGTATTGACCTTGGCTCCTCAGTAAGCTAGCAGAATAATTTGGGAAACCTATCTTTTGATGTTAATTTCCAGATGCCACTTAAAAGTCAAAACTAGAATTTATTAAAAAGATAATCTCATCACAATTTTTTCACTAAGGCCTTAAACACTGAAAATGCTATGATTTATTCTGGTGTCTGAAGAATCCCATCAGGATAATTGGCTCAAGCTGTAGAAAGCATCTATCTTCTAAAGAAATGTAATTTCCTATGGTGGTATCAACTCTCCCTCTCCACAATGTGACATGCATATATGACATTTCCAGATCTGGTCATCAACAAGATGGCCATGTTTGCATAACAGCCATTCCTCCAGGGTGTGTGAGGGTACCATGAGGCACCAGCAGATGTCCCAGGGCTGGCTGTCACCTCAGTGATTCAACTGAGAAATACTGCTGTGAGGAGGATTGTCATTAGCACGTCTCTGGAGACTACAATTAAGGAAAAGTTCTAAGTATGTATTAGTAATTTGCGTCAATGATGACTTTACAATGTTCATTCCCTTTAAACAAAGGTGACCACATGTCCTAGTTTGCCAGACTAATAGGCTGGTTTATGCCAGCTGTCCCGGCTCAGTTACGATTACTGCCTCCTACTCTTTTTTTTTTTTTTTTTTTTTTTTTGTGCTTGCTGGAGACAGAGAGAGAGAGAGAGAGAGAGGGAAAGTGAGAAATCACTCCTCGGAATCCGCAATCCTTTCTCCATTTCCCTTCTGGGATTTTGGGCATGCACGCACAGGCACCCGGTGTGATTATCAAGCCACCAGGGCCGAGACTCCCATGGGTAGTCGTACCACCACCTGCTGGCCCTCTCCTTCCACTCTTAAAAGTGTTCGAGTTTGTAGACAAATTACACGGTCATCATGCTTCAGGTGTGACTCACTTAGAGCTGTCTGTGCCACCCTGAAGTGCCTTCGGAGCTTCCCAGCAGAGCCCCTGGGTACAGGTTTTCCTACTACCCTACTCCTTCAGGACCAAGGAACCCCAAACATATTCCTCTTATTAAGATGTGTGTGCTTGAGAACAGCCTTTGGTAGACAATCACCCTAAAGCAGAGAAGGGCATAAGAGGGGGTCCTGTAAGCTGAGGTGCGGTCCAATGGGGTGAGACTGCAACAGGGGCTGCCTTTCAGAAACCCCCTACACCTCTGAGGTGGCGGCACTTGGGGCTCATATCAGTGCTGATGGGGGTGACCAGAGCCCTCTTGGGGTCTGAAAATGTTCTCACTGAAGACAGGGCTACACTGACCCTGACTGGGCCTCTCACCAACAGATCCAGCCAGGGCAGAGTCTTAGATGAATAAAAAGAAACTTTATTCTAATAGCACAAAGAAGATTTTGGAAGTTGACATTGTTATCTGACAAAAGAAAATCTTCGAACACTTGGACCATCTAAAAAGTTATTTCTGTACAATTACATAAATATCTTCATGCCCGTATATGAACATGATGTTTATGGTCCTAAAAAGGTTGAACAATTAATGGCACTTAGGTTGTTTAGGTAATAATTAGCCTAGTTAGAAAATAAGAAATATTCCCCGAGCAAGAATAGAGGACACAATTGGGAATGGGTAAGTGGCTGAGGGTGGGAAGGAAGACTGAAAACAATAAAAAAAGAAGAGTGAAAAAAAAAAAAAAAAAAAAAAAAAAAAAAAAACTACGCTTGGATCTTAGATGGTAAAATCCAACCAAAACTGTATTATATGCCAAAAGTGAACTACCCGGCCAGAGTGGAGATGAGATGCCCTTGGGACCAACTGCATTCTAAGTGGGTACAGTTAATGGAGCACCTGGCAGCTTTCTTCTTCCAGAAGCCAAGGCCTTGTCCTTGCTTTTTCTTACCAAGCAAACCGATATGTAAGATGGCAGAGGGATGAGAAAAAAGCCTTCAGAACCAACAGACAAGGCAAACAACCGGCTGTGTGATCCTGGACTGGATACTCGGCCTCTCTGAGCCTGTTTCCCTGCCTGTAAAATGTGAACAATATCAGCTACCTTACTGGTTTGTTGGGAGGATTAGAGGCTATAAAGGGGGCTAACAATGCCACTGGTGAATAAGAGACAATAAATAAGGATTATTTAGTGTGGGAGACAAGGGCTTCACCCTAGAGTGTAATCAGTTCTACTAGTCTGCTCCCATGAGGTTCTGTCAATCACTGCTGAACTCTGAGTCTAAAACGGGGCCCACTCTGGCATCGGTAATCACAAAGAGCACTGGCAAGTAGAGGCAGCCTTCCATCTGGGGAGCTGTGCTGGCTGTCCTCAGGCGCCCACTCAGCATGGAGGAAAGCTCACGGTGGAGAACTGTGCCTTCCTCTTACTCGGGCGGCACTGTTTCCTCTGAGTTGGACAATGACAAGGGCTCTAGGAACGTGAATTCTCTCTTGAGTCCATGAGGTAAC
Source organism: Tupaia belangeri chinensis (assembly GCF_000334495.1). Classification (NCBI taxonomy): domain Eukaryota; kingdom Metazoa; phylum Chordata; class Mammalia; order Scandentia; family Tupaiidae; genus Tupaia; species Tupaia belangeri. The sequence continues at coordinate 5,721,519 of NW_006159904.1, read as the reverse complement.
AGTCATATAGAAGACCGTGGGGTCCAGCACACACACACCTCTTCCGGTGCTCCTGTGTCAAGTAACACAGGCTGCGGTAGGCACGTAAGGTCGCCCTGGGTCACAGGTGCCTAGGCCCCACAGGAGGCCCCGATTTGGACTCAGGTCAGGTTCTGAGCCCCGCTGCCGCTGGCAAGCAGTAGCACTTTATTTATGTAAAGAGAAGCTGTGACTCTACAGAAAAACGACTCCTAAGCAAGAAAGAGCTCTGCTCCACGTGAAGAGGGCTGTGGCAAGTTTTCTGGCTAGGGGTGTGTGTGTGCGTGCGCACGCGTGTGTGCATGCACAGAGGACCAGATTTGCAGTGGTAGTGCACATGAGAGAGCAGCTGGAGAGCTGCTGAGAGCAGCAGGGGTCCATGAGGATGCCAAAAGGGATGGACAGGGTTGGGGCACATTCTTGTGTCAAGGATACGAAGCCCACAGAGTGGAGAAGAGAAAGATTGTGCCAGCAGAGAACGACAGGTGTATTTGAGGTAAGGTGTGGTCCCAGACATGCGATGCACGTGGGTGTTGTCATAAAGGGCCCACCAGTGAGTTCTGCAAGGGGCTCTCTGCACAGGCCCAGCTAAGTTTTTCCTCTTGATGAGATCATTCCTCATTTCACAAGTAGTCATCCTAAAAAGGCAAAAGTTTGTGAGGAAGACTGACTTCCATCTTATTCTCTGAGTCCGAGAGAGGTTTGGACAAAGCCCACGCAGACAGTATGGTGAAGTCAGGCTGCTTTGCCTTGTACCAGGAGAACCCAGGCAGGGCAGTCCCATCTAGGCGGGGGCCAGGCACACCTAGGCAAGGCCACATGCTCCAGGGAGCGACATCCCTGAGGCGAGAGGCGAGCTTCCACCCCCTGCTCCTGGCAGCTGGTGCTGCACCTGCTCGGCTCAACCACAGCAGTAGACTCAAGCTCCCCCTAGGGGAAGCCAGGCCCCCACCTGGCCTGGAGCTTTCAGATGTACTGTTCGTCATCCCTGTCATTCAGAAGCAGAGACCATTTGTCCCCGCCGTCGTCCACCATGGTGCTGTGCCGAGACAGCCTGTCGGACGTCAGGGAGGACAGAGACACTTGGCTGACGTAGCTGACCTGGTCCCATGGTGTGGCCCTGGGAGAGTCCCGCTGCCGGTCGTCCATGCCGATGTGCACGCTGACCTGCGATGCACTCAGGGGCTTCATGCGGCCGTGGGCCTGGGCCTCGTACCTCTCCAGGTCAGGCTTCTTATAGCTGGAAAGCAAGAATCCAAGGCCAGCATCTGAGTCACTCTGGACACAAGGCTCTTGGGGAAAGCCTGGTAAAGGCCTCTCATCCAAGGCTTTTACTAACACTTAGCTTCAAAACCTCCTGTGTAAATGCCTTGCACAAGGTAGGCTGCCAATCACCTATGTTAAACAACTGCATTAATGGGACCAGCAGTTAACGTAATGGCTATGTCGCTGGACTCCCATGTAGTCGACTACGGTTTGCGACCTGGACCCAGCAACTTAAAACTCACGCCGGGCACGTGTGTGCATGTGCTCAAGATCCCGGGAGGAGAATGGAGGAGAAGGGATTGCGGCGTGGCCATCCCCCTGGGGGGTGATTTCTCGCTTTCTGTCTCTCTGTCTCTGTCTGTCTGGCGAGCACACACGCCCTATAGCAAAAAACAAACAAACAAATAAACCAAACGCACGACTGCATTAATAACTGAACTTCTTTTTTCTAAAAAAGGAGAAATGATTTCCCAGGAACTCCATGCCCACAAACAACTCATGAGCTGAAGGGCAAGACCAGTCCAGGGTATGATGGCTGTCAGGAGGCTTGCTTGTGATGCAGGCAAATCACGACCTGCACACACAGGACAGGACTCCACATGGGTGACTGTCACAGGTTACTGGATAAGGAACAAGAGCTCATGCCAGGAAGCGCTAGCCAGCCCCTCTGCCACATTGGGACGGTCTCCTGGAGTCATGCTAACTAATGTGCCCACCCCGCAGAGACTCACCACTTGAGCTGCAGAGATGAGAGCACCACAGACACAGAGGAGGCTGCCATGGCCGCCGAGCCCATCCATGGCTGCAACACGATGCCGAGAGGCATGAAGACACCTGCCACGGGAAGGACGTGCTCACGCCACGGCCCAGAGCCACAGGCAAGGAGAGGGCCTTGGCACAGAGGCTGGAACCCCACCCTCAGCCACCCCTGTGGAGTCCTCCTCCTCAAGGTGTCAGAACCCCAGCCAGCCAGTCCTGCCCATGCACCCATAGGCCTCTGAGGTGGAGCTATCCTGGACAGTTGGGCAGTGGGGGCTGTAGGGTGGGTCTGGATCTCCTCCTCCTGCCCTGCCTTCCTTGGGACTGTCCACAGGTGGCACCACCTGTTTCAGGGAAAGCTTAGTGACCAGAGGAGCAACACAGGGCGCTGAGGGACAGTAGCTGGGAGCCAGCTGTCCCAGGACCACAGTCCTGCAGGTACAAAACACTGCAGATGACCACAGTCCTTGTTTGAACAGATTATCTGACCTCCAGGGCTTCATAACACCCTTTTAAAAACAAATGAGAGCCAAATGCCAGGACAGAGCCAGGAGACTGAGGCTAGGGAGGATAACTGTACAGCAGAGGCACCAATACTGCAGGAAATGGAGCTCCTGAACCGGCCGTGGGGGCAGGAAGTAACTGCCCGACTCAGACTCCAGAGGCCCTAGCGCACGTTGCTGAGCTCTGTTCTATGCATCACTACTGACCGCTCAAACAAAACAGGGAACATGAGGTGGGAAAGTCATGTTTAAAAACCAGAGGAGCTTTGCCCTGCAGAAGGGCCTGGAACTGTATCCTGCCTGGTTCCACAAGAGTCCAAGGGGAAGAGAGAAGGATTCACAAAACAGAAAAAATCCATTCTCTCCCTGATCATTTCTGTGAGTTAGTGCAAAGCCAGGGCAGCGTTAATTTTTGATAAGGTTCTGAAACACCAATCATTTGCTTAGCACATGGAGGTGGTCCATAACTCTTTACCATGATTATTTTAGACCAGGTGTCTTAATAAATGGCTCATAAAATCAGGTCGCTGTAAGTAAACGGCTAAGCATCTTGACCAGCTTTTTAGAAAGGACCAGAGTGAATGAAGTTCTGGGGTCCTCTCAACAGTTTCTCCTTCCCTTAGGAGCCATCCAGAGTAGGGAACGTAACAAAACCAGCCTTCCTAGAATGCTGCCAGGTAGGCAGGTCCTCCCTAACTCCAGCAGGAACCAGCAGAGGGAGTCTTTGTGGTGGCAGCTGGGGCCAGAGGTGAGAAAGCAGGTGTAAGCCTCTCCTACCTGCTGCAATGGGGATCCCAACCAGGTTATAAATCAATGCCAGGACCAGATTGACTCGGATTCTCCGGACCGTCCGCTTGGAAAGGTGAATGCTAGCCACCACATCAAGTAAATCATTCTGCAGGGGAGCAACAGGTGGGGAGTCAGGGGTCTGCCCATGCCCTCGCCACCCCAACCTGCATGCAGCCGAGCTCACTCTGATGAGGACGACGTCAGCTGCCTCAATGGCCACATCTGTGCCAGTCCCAATAGCGATGCCAACATCAGCCTGGGCCAAGGCCGGGGAGTCATTAACCCCGTCTCCCACCATGGCGACTTTCTTGCCCTTGTTCTGGAGTTCCTGGACCTTGGCCACCTTGTGAGAAGGCAGAACCTCTGCAAAGACTTTGTTGATGCCAACCTAAAAGGAAAGGAAAATGACACCTGGTGTTGCAGCAGGAGAAACTCACAAGTCATCCTTGTCCCCACTCCCCTCAGCCTTCAAGTCATCAGTCACAGCAGTCAGCTAGGTCTCAGTGCAAACTGACCTCCTGCCCTGATGCCCTGCCCAGGTTTGGGATCATCCACTCCTGGATTAGCAAACAGTTTTCTTATTGGTCCCCCTGTCCACACCCCGGCATCCCAAATCTCTTTTTCAGTCATCTTCCCCAAATAGCAATCCTTTGGTCACATTACCCACCCTGCTTCAAGTCCACTGCTGGGCCCTATCTGCTTCCCTGGGAACAATATCTATTCTCTTGAGGGGTTTGCATTCCAAGACCTCCCTGGGTCTGGCCACTGCAGCTCCCTGCAGCTTCTCCAAAGTCAGCATGTGACTTTGTCCCTGGGTGGTGCTCCTGATACCAACTCCATCCTGGGCAAGTTCTGCTTTCCTTTCCCTCCCCGGTTCCCCTTCTTCCTCTGATTGACTCCTGACTCGAGCATCCCGTTCTCTGGGAAGCCACCCCGGCCCCTGCCAGGTGGTAGTGGGCCAGTGGCTCCTTGGAAGCTCCCACCATGTTCCACGCACCTTCTGCTGGAGCTCTGAGTACTCAGGCTAGGCCTGGTCAATGACCCACCATCCCTTCATTCCTCTCTGTAGCCATAAAGCCTGCTGCTGTGCCTGCCTGTCACATTGTTCATGGTGCTTATAAAGTACTTGTAGGGGCCAGCAGGTGGCATGGTGGGTAAAGCGCTAACACATGGCCAACCATGGTTTAAATCCTGGACCTAGCAGCTTGAAACACACCGGGTGCACGTGTGTGCATGCTCAAAATCCCAGGGGGAGAGTGGAGGATAAGGGATGGTGGCATGGCCATTCTCCTTGTGGGAGATTTCTTACTTTCCCTCACTCACTCTCTAAATCTCCTGTGAGTGTATGTGCCCTATGACAGCACATGTGCACTATGACCAAAAACAACATTAAAAAAAAAAAAAAGTGCTTGTAGAATGGATGTTCTAACCAATAAGAGGGCAAGGAGAGGAGATTCCAAAAGCCCTCACTAGCAAGGAAAGCACTGCTGTTTTCCTTATAAGCTGCAAGTCATTTTATAAGCTCACAGCTTTGTGGGAGAAAGAACGATTTTCAGGAATTCACAATGGGGCCACTGCTATAAAGGGAGTTAGGCAGCCACCCAGAGGTGCTGTTGTCATGGCCAACTCAGAACCAAGAACCGCTGAGGAACTGCCCAGAAGGGATCTGGTGCACACAAGTGAGAAGTGCCAAACTGTCAAAATTATCCTTTCACACAGAGGGTAGAAAAGGTTTTACGTATTTATTTATTTGCCATAGGGACAGGCACTCACCAGAGAGAGACAATGACAGGGAAAGGTAGAAATCGCCTCCCATGGAGGGATGGCCGTGCCACAATCCCTTTTCCTTCATTTTCCTCCTGGGATTTTGGGCACACATGCACAGGTGCCTGGTGTGATTTTCAAGCTGCCAGATCTGGGACTCAAACTGCAGTCGGCCATGTGGGAGTCCAGCACCATAACCACTACATCACCTGCCAGCCCCTTTATTTTAGCTCACAAGCTATGCTTCTTTTTCAACCTTTTGCAAAGGCCCTGGTTAGAAAACACTGGAATTGCTTCCCCAGAGATGCATGCATCAACTACGTGCACCCAGGACCCAGGGGCACGAGCCCTGCTGCAGCAGCACAGTGGTCTCGGCTGCAGGGCTGCTCCGCTGGGAGGGAAAGCACTAGTGAGGGGTAAAGAGCAGAGGGAAGGCTGAGTGCTGAGCTGCTGCCCCTTCTTCTCAAACTGGCTCTCTGAGCTGTATGGAGTTTGACATCTTAAAGGGGGAGATGTGTCTAGCCCCTGGCCGTACCTGGGTGGCAATGGCTCTGGCTGTCTTCCGGTTATCCCCTGTGATCAGAACGACATCCACGCCCATGTTTTTGAGGGTGTGCACAGCCAGGGCGGCCTCCGGCTTGACAGCGTCTGCGATGGCAATCATCCCACATAGCACACCTGCAGAAACCACCCAGGGTCAGCCTCAGTACAGTATTACGGATGGCTGGGCACCGAAAGGTTTTCATCGTGGCATTCATGTATGCAGAAAACAGAGCACCGATGGACATAACATACTATGGTTTTGAAATTGTTTTTAAAAAATGATACACTTAGAGATGCATACAAAAGTCCGCAAGGGACACTGAACCATTCATAGTGGCTCTTAAGGGGTGGGATGACACGTTATTTCATTCTCTTCTGTACAGCTGTCTGAATTTTCCAACTTTTATGCTAGCAGCATGTATCACTTTGCAGTAAATGCCTGACTCATTATAAGAACTCAGTATGTATTAGTTATTAAAATACGAGAAATGTACCAAATATAACAACTGCTTAAAATGATGTCCAAACTAGAATATCAATCCTTCCTGTTTTGGTCTCTTCCTATAGAAAACATTTCTGTAGAATGCAAGAGCGTTTCTGGAACTGACGTATGAATGGGACCAGAGTGAGAGATGTCTGAGAGGGCATAATTCCTTCAGTTGCGCTGTTTCGGGGTAAGGGAACAAGTTAAGGGGACTCTGGGTTTATAAGGATTTGAGGACATAGAAGGGAAAAGGGGAGGGAAGACATATTTGGACGGAACACTCAAAATACAGCATCATACATTATTTTTTATTGGCATAAGAGAGAAGAAAGATTTTATTAATTTTTTTAACATTAACGAAGTAAAGATTCAAATCTCTGAGAGATATAAAACCCAAATACAGTCTGAGTCCTCAGATACGAGGAATCCTCAGAGGCTCTGTGCCCACCGGTGTGTGTAAGGCAGACAGTGACACACTGCAGGAGGTCTCGTTACTGAAAGGCAGCCTTAGTTAAACCTGTAGGGAAGCCAATTCTTGTTTTGTCTGCAGTGAAGAATGAGAAAGAATACTCTGAACTGCCAATCTGGACAGAAGCAAATGATGATGGTAAGAAGACAATGCCAGAGCAGAACTGGCTCTGTGGTCCAGGGGGAGAGGGTGAGAAAGAGCAAGCCTCAGGACTGGAAGTGAAATGAAAAGACCACAAGATAACTTTCTAAACAACGTTTCAATGAACAGACAGGAAGGTGTATTAAAAAGGGGAATAAAAAAGGAGAACACTCTTTCTGCCTGATGGCCCCAGGAAATGTGATTTTGTGAAGGAAGGCACAAGCAGGGAGATACCATCAATAGCTGCCAAGATGGCGGTCTGTCCTTTCATCTCATGATCTGTCATGGCGTCACTGACGTCGCTGGAAATAGTTAGGCCATTGCGCCTCATCCATTCACGGTTTCCAATCAGCACAGAGAAGGTCTGGGGGGCTGCATCTATTTTAAAGAGATTGTGGTTATCCCTAAATAGTCATTTTTATGAACTAAAAACCTTGGAATCCTTTTAACTGGGAAATACCCATTTAACTGTTCTGAAAGACTACCACCTAGTGTCTCTTGTAACACCATCCTTAAAGGACTAGAAAAAGAATACAATTTTGATGTGTAGGACAGGTAAGTATGAATTAAAACAGGGTATTAAGAGTACCTACCACAGGGACCAGCAGGTGGTGTTAATGCACTGGACTTCCACATGGCCAAATGCGGTTCGAGTCCTTGACTGGTGACTTGCTTTCTCACTTCCTCTCTCTCTCTCTCTTTCTCTCTCTGGTGAGTGCATATGCCCTATAGCAAATTAATAATAATAATAATAAATAAAACTTAATAGTTCTCTTTAAAAAGTACATGCCATATGTGTGAAAATGTCACAAATGCACTAAATATGTTGCTGTCCTCACTTCCCTTTGGAGGCATCTTCTGATTCTTTTTCTACAGGGATTAGAAGCAGTTAGTTATGCACCAAGTGTGGACTACATCCATCACTGCTTGCTACAGATGACCCGCGAGCAATCAACAAATAATCAGGTAAGACTACTCCTGCCAAGTGTTTTAAGACTCTACCTCCTGAAAGGCCAGGTGTGCCCCTGCCGCCCTCTGTATGTACCACTAAATGAAGCGTCACTGCACAGACCAGTCTCCAGATGCTATAACAGAAAGGTCATCCTGGGGTTTGCAATTGCTGGAAGGTAGAGATGTCTTCTAACAACACGACCCAAACCCAGATACTACCAACACACTTCAGAAAAACCACTAGAGGGGCCAGCAGTTGGCATAATGGCTATGTTGCTGGACTCCCACGTAGTCGACTGCCTTTCGGGTCCCGGAACCAATGACTTAAACTCACGCCAGGTGCGTGTGCATGTGTGCCCGAGATCCCGAGAGGAGAATGGAGGAGAAGGGATTGTGGCGTGGCCATCCTCCCTGGGGGGTGATCTCTCACTTTCTGTCTCTCTGTCTCCCTCTGTCTTTATGGCGAGTGCATGTGCCCTATAGCAAAAACCTCTCCAAAAAGAAAGGAAAAAGAAAAAAAAGAAAGAAAAACCACTAGACACAGGGTTTCTGCATTTTGGGCATTTTCCACCCCTTTTTTTGTCTTGTTTTGTTTTTATTTTTAAAAAGAGAGGTTTTTGCTATAGGGCACATGCACTCGCCATAAAGACAGAGGGAGACAGAGAGACAGAAAGTGAGAGATCACCCCCCAGGGAGGATGGCCACGCCACAATCCCTTCTCCTCCATTCTCCTCTCGGGATCTTGGGCATACATGCACACGTGCCCAGCGTGAGTTTAAGCCACTGGGTCCGGGACTCAAACCGCTGACTACATGGGAGTCCAGCGACATAGCCATTACACTAACTGCTGGTCCCCATTCCCCACCCTTTTAAGCTGAGGGGCCACTATTCCGAAGCAGCTATCACTCCAGGCAATGCCCCTTCTGGCATGGGCCGGCCATTTCCATCTGCTTTTCCTGCCCACTCCGTAAACGCTACATATCCTAATCCGTCCTGTTCCTTCCCAGTGGGAGGGAAACAGGAAAAACAAAAGTAGAATTCCTCTCTGTCCCCTCTGTAGTAGAAGTAGGCTCAATCTGGGATAAAAATGAGGAGAATCCAGATTATGAACCAGCTAAGCACTACTCCATGAATTTAAGTCACACACTACTTTTGCCTGCCATAAGCATCAAAATCCAGATGCCTCAAAGAGCACGAGAGAATCTACAGGTTTCTCTGGGGAAGGCAGGCATGGGGTGCCCCGCTGAGAAATACCTTACGCCACGCTGGGACATCATGGCCAGTGGGCCTGGCTCCGCACCCTCTGTGGCTTGGCACACCTCCCTCTGACCTAGCCAGACCAGCCACAGACAGACCCAGAAGGTTCAAGGCCATGGACACCTTTCTCTGTAGGGGGGTGGCCAGCCTGCTCTGGTGACTGGCCTGCTCTCCCAGTGGGCACTCACCAGGGGCCAAGATGGCTTCCACGCTGCTGACTTTACAGCCAATTCCGCAACCTGGCACTGCCTGGAAATCCGTGCAGTATCCTAAGGTCTCTGTTCCAAGTACCTGTGAAAGCAGAAGGGGCGAAAAACAGAAAACAGAGGGGTGAAGTATAGAGAGGGCAAGAGGACAGAAACGTGAGGGGAGGTGGCAGGAGAGCAGCATGAGGCAAGAATTGAGAGAGAAAGGAGGGAAGGGAAGAAAATCGATGGAAAGGTTGAGAGATCAACTGTTAATCAGCAATTCTTCTCTCATCTGATACAGACACGACAGTTCCTTAACTGAATTCTCTCTCAAGGTGGATGCCTCATGATGGTGGACAGGCTGCAGACTAGAAAGGAGAAAGGCAATTCACATCAAATACCTCAAAATAAAGGGGCTGCAGGTGCCAAAGAAGAAAGATTTTATGTTCTTTTGTTTGTTTGTTTGTTTGTATTTTGGGTTTTTTTGAGAGAGATTTTTACTATAGAGCCTATGTGCTTGCCAGAGAGAGAGAAAGACAGAAAGTGAGAAATCACCCCCCAGAGGGTATGGCCATGCCACAACCCCTTCTCCTCCATTCTCCTCTCGGGATCTTGGGCACGCACACACACACACCTGGTGTGAGTTTTAAGCCGCTAGGTCTGGGACGCAAACCACCGTCAACTACATGGAGTCCAGCGATGTAACCATTACACCATCTGCTGGTTCCAACAGATTACATGTTTTAAATAATTTCATAAAAACGATGGGAAAAGCAGGTGGTATCAAAGCTGTTTTGAAGCTAACAAGGGCTCACCGCACATCTTTAGACCTAGGGCATGAGGTGGCAGGGAAAGAAGTGAGCAGAACAGCGAATGAGGCGGATCGCGGGTGGGCACAACCCTCTGACACAGCGGCAGGGTGAGATGGGAAGCAGCAGTATGTCTGACTCTGTACGAAGGGCAAGCAAGACAAGCGGATCCTGGAAGAGTCCATCAGAATCCAAAGAGCTGTCAGCTTTTTCAAGGCACCACATAAGCTTTCTACATTTACTGATGACACTGTGTATCTGGGTTGTTTAAAAATTGTCAAGGCGGGACCAGCAGATGGTGCAATGGTCACGTTGCTAGGCTCTCACTCAGTCGACCACGTTTCGAGTCCCAGACCTGGAAGCTTAAAATTCATGCCAGGCACGTGTGCATGTGTGCCCAAAATCCTGAGAGAAGAATGGAGGAGAAGGGACTGCAGCGTGGCTCTCCTTCCAGGGGGTAATTTCTATCTCTCTGGAGTGTGCATGTACTCTTTAGCAAAAATCCCTCTAAAAAAATAAAAATTGCCAGGGCAATATTCTGGCCATTCTGCTGCCTCTATATTCAAATTGAAAACAGAGAAAATGAAATAGGACCTTCCATGTGGAGAGAACCCAAGAATCCATGAGGCACCCTAGTCCCCCTCTGCAGGGTCCCCTGCTCCAGATGTTCCCTGGGGAGTGTGCTTTTCTTTCCTTGGCCCAAAATGACATTTCACTCTGTGTCCCTTGCACTGAGCACTCACAAGGGACAGCTTCTAGACCTGTCTCCCCACAGAGGACAGAGTTCATATTTCACGCACTCTGCTGTCTCAAGCCCTGTGCCAAGTACGTACTGAGTGCATGGCACTGACCTACTTCTGTGATAACCTGGAACTGTGACCAGGGCTGGCTCTGAGCTCTACCTCCACCTGCTCCAGAGGGGCCAGACCACACCACAAAGCGCTTCTCTAGGACAGCGAGGAGAGAAGGCCCGTGGCAAGGAGTGCAATGGGGTGACAGGGTGGGGCACCATTGGGGTCTACGCACCTCTTTACAGTACTTGGTGACGGCCACGCCCAAGGGGTGCTCGCTGCTGGCTTCTGCAGTCCCCACCACAGCCAGGACCTTTCTGAGGGGGAGCGCAGCCACGTCCACAAGCAGGAGGACCCTCATGACTCTGGGGACCCCATGGGTAATGGTGCCAGTTTTGTCAAACATCACAGTCTTTATCTGCCAAAAACAACCACAACTCAGTGACCATGACACAGCTGAAGGGGCTGTGGACTCATAGCCCATAGAAGCTTGAAGCAGAACTTCACCCAAATTACCTCAGGCAGGTCACGACACTCCTTCATAACTTCTTTTCTTTATTTTTATTTATTTTTCCCATGAGAGAGAAAAAGAGAGAGAGACACCGCAGCAGGGTCTTCGGGCTGTGATCCACCCCCAGCCTCAGCCAGCCAGGATCACAAGCACGGTCTTGGGATTTATATCCGGGACCTTACCAAGTAGGCTCAGGCTCACAGAGCACAGTATTACCACTGACTGGCCCACCTTCATAACTTTTCACCTTTTTATTTTTTTGTTTTTAAGGTTTATATATTTGATTCTTCCATGACTGAACAGGGTCCTGAGGCTACAAGCCATCCCCAGCCTTGGCTAGCCCTGCATCATGGGCATGTCTGTGTCTGGCATACTTAGGGAGGTCTCCAGACACAAATCCAGAACCTTCTTATGTGGATCAGTTTTGAAGAGTACCGTGTGTTACTATCTAGCATGGTGCCACCATCCAGCCCCATCCCCTTCATAACTTTTTTTTGAGATATTTTTGCTATAGGGTGCATGGGTGTGTGTACTCATGAGAGAGAGAGAGAGAGAAACAAAAAGTAAGAAATCACCTCCCGGGGTGATGGCCATGCCATAATCCCTTCTCCTCTGTTCTCCTCTTGGGATCCTGGGCATGCACACACATGCACCCATGATGAGTGTTAAGCCACTGGATCCAGGACTTGAACCACGATTGACTACATGGGAGTCCAGGGACATAACCATTATGCCATCTGCTGGTCTCTCCTTCATACCTTAACGTTAAACAAGCTTCTCCAGGATTCAACAACTCCTGCTACAAAGAAATTATTTACCTATCTGCCTAGTTAAAAACATCCACACTGTGGCTTAACCTTGACCAGACAGAGCCAGAAACTCTCACTTAGCTATACAGGATATGGTGTGGCACCATCTTAGAGACAGAGAGCATCTAGTCTTCTTACACTATGTCAGGAGTCAGGACACTGGGGTGCTCCCATGTCCCTGTCCATAGCTACCTGCTGTGCTGCCAAAGCCTACTGAGAAGAGGCACTCTGCGTTCAAGAAAGGAAGGGACTACTCTGAGGCCATAACAAGAAACCACCAGAGCCAGTTTTATACCTGTCCCACCTGTTCAATGGCAGCTTTGGACCAGACCGCACATGCCTGGGCTCAGAAATTGGCAGCAGTGACACAAGGTACCTGTACTTCCACAGCCAGAGGCCAGCCAAGCCCTGACCCCCACTTCCAAAAGTTCACCAATGCCTCGACTGCTCACTTGCCCAAACCCTACTAAAGAGCAAGGTCAGCAGGTTGCTCTCTTCAGATTGTGTCCTACAAGCAGGTTCTCTCTCCTTAGGAAACAACAAAGTTGTTTTTAATTTATTATTTTATAATTTGCTAGAGGGCACATGTGTTCACAGGAGAGACAGAGAGGTTAAGTGAGAAAGCATCCCCTATGCAGGATGGTCATGCCACAATCCCTTCCCCTCTATTCTCATCTTGGAATTTTGGGGACATGTGCAAACATGCCCAGCAGATTTTTTAAGCTATCGAGTCCAGGAACTGAACCGCGCAGTTAGCCATGTGGAATCCAACAGCCTTAACCACCATGCCACTGGCCTGCCCAATTGAGCTTTTTGTTGCTGCTGCTAAGCAGTGGCCTCTTCTTCCAACACTATTAACTACCCCTCTTCCAGTGATTCTGGCCTCCTTCAAGCCATCCTCCACTCTACAGCCAGATGGCTCCTCCCAACATCTGAACTACTCACGGCACATAGGAGGCACTTCATAGCCACGCTTCCTGGTGTTTTGAGGGCCAAGTTCAGAATCATCTCCTAAACCCTGAAGGCCTTCATGTTCTGGCTCCTCCCTCAACAGCCTCATTACTAGTCTCTCTCTTGCCTGCTCAGTGATTTTCTTTCCATTCCTTTGTTTATTCACAAGTAACTTGGGTGTTTTCAATGCGATGGCTGCTGGGCTAGATGCTGGGGACACAATGGCAAGGTGGCAGCTTGATCCCTGATCTCAGGCAGCCTATCCACGAGCACAGCCTCCCCAGGTCCTTCCCACCTGCTGACCCCACTGCCAGGACATTCCTCCATCCTCCACTGCCTGGCTAACTCTTGCTCACCTGTGAGGTCTCAGATTGGCCTTTCTGTGTTCTCTCCTGCACCATCCTTCAGACTGAGTACAATACCCTGAGGGCAGTGAATAGCTGTTGGCGTCTTCATGGCATCTCACTCTCTTGTAACCCTTAGCATCTGCTGTTTGTTTGACTTGTCTTTCTCCATAGGTCCCTCGAGTGGTTGAGAGCCCTGACGATGGCTACACCTACAAGGCCCACCCTTAGTAAGTGCTCAGTGAATGCTGAATACATTAATGGAAGTATGGAAAGTATGGTGGGCAAAAGAACATTCTTCATAAACACTGACACTCAACAACACACTCCCCAAAGCTACAGGATCCCTCCACTAACCCACAGCTGTGGCCCTGGAACCTGACTACTGGGGTGTGAATCCTGGCTATCAGCTGTAGGCCTTCAGGCAGGTCACCTAACCTCCTGCTGGTGTGGTTTCCTTGCCTGTAAAATGGGAATAATAAGCACCTACTGCCAAAAGTCATTAATGAGACTAACCTCAATTAATATTTATAAAGCATTTCATGACATGACTATTGGCTGTACCTTATTATTGCCAGTCTTGGCCTTCCTGGTCTATTTAATTAATGTTGCTGCTCTTAGGTCACTGTCGGGTTTTTCTTTTAATGTGAAACAGTAAACAGACACTATTTTCATTAAGATGGTCTTAAAAACATCACCCAAGCCAAGACCACACAGGAGGGCTGAAAGGGCCCGGACACAGGGCTGACCTTGTGGGCCATTTCCAGAGGCTTGCCTCCCTTGATGAGCACACCGTTCTGGGCAGCCACCCCAGTGCCCACCATGACAGCCGTAGGTGTGGCCAGCCCCAGGGAACAGGGGCAGGCAATGCACAGCACCGTGATGGAAGTCTGGAATGCAAACCGGATGATCACCTCTGTCTGGGAAATATGCTTGTGGGGGTTCTGAAAAGAAGAAAGAGGTAAAGGGCAGCTTAGAGTTCAGTGAGGAACCTCACCGGATTCTGTTCTCATAAGACCATTTCAGTGGGGCAAAGGGGCCTGAGACAGTGTGATGAGCTGGGGTTTAGAAGACGTGATGGTGTCCTACACTGCTTCACTGCCACAGAGCACACCTTAAGGCTCCACACCCCAGCTCCCCAACTGGGTCCTGCAAGCTTCCCTCAAAGAGGTATTACAGGAGGGAAGAAACCATAAAATCTGATAGGGGAAAGGGGGCAGACTCTGGAGTTGGACTATATAGACCCATATCCCGGCTCTGGCACTAATTTTAACCTCTCCATGTCTCGGTTTCCCCACATAGAAAAAGAAAATGAGAATACTCAGCTCCCAGGTTGTTGTCAAGATCAAATAAACATATAAATACACATAGTACAGACATCTGGTAGAGAAGAGGCATCTAAGAAATTCTAACCATCAATATTACATTATCATTATTTTTATCATCATTATGAAAGCTTCAAAAATGACGATTTTCTAAAGAATTACTCTAAGGTGATAATTATATAAGTAGAAAAAGATACATGGATATTTATCACAGCGTTTTGTTTTCTAACTGGAAATGATCAATAGGATTGGGTGTTAAATGGTAGGTATGGTGTGCTTGATGGAATACCATGCAATTCTTGAGATGAGGAGGGATGTCTATATTTACTGATAAAAAGCGATATCAGTAACACTGTGCAATTTAAAAAGCAAGTACAAAAAAGGCACATGCTGATTTTATTTGTCAAAATCCCATGCCTACAGATATATGTAGCTTTTTAACAATATGAAAAAGACGTTCACTAAAGTGCAAAAAAACCAATTACTTCCAGGGATGTGATGTGGAGGCATCCCAATATTCTTCTCTATTTTTCACTACTGTTTTCTTTGTAGACACCAAACAAACAAAATATGGGTCTACTTTCCATATATCTGGTAGCATATGTTGGTATTATGTTTTGCATCTGAGATTTTAAATTATCTTGCTTTATTTTATTTTTAGTCCAAAATAGCTGGTGGCTATGGAATATAATCAAGAGATACTATAGTCAATTACTACAAGAAAAGCATGTTCTCTAATTCGAGGATGCAGCTCATGATCTCGTTTGCTTCTACCTATGATTTACTTATTCACTTACTTATTTATTTTGAAAGGCATATTTCTAAAATAAGATATATTATTAAAATGTCATTTAATTTTCATAGAAAGTTGTATTTGGGTAGAGGGACACACTCTTTAAGACAATGTTATTCTTAGAGATTAAAGAAGATGTGTGTGTTTGTTTGTTTAACCCAATAACACTTGTCAAATAACACCTGCCATTCTGAAGGACTGGGTAGACTTGTAGAAGTTAATCTGAACCCTTCCATACAAATGATTTTTGTATAGCAGGGTAATGATAATATCTTAAAGGAACATGCAGTACCTCATTTGCCAGCATCCTCCCTGATATTGCAGATAAAAACAAAAGAAGCTGAAGTAAGATGGAAAAGCATGGAACAGCAAAAGCCACATATTCCACCTCCTTGGGACTGGCTCTTCCCACAGCCACATGCCAAGCACTGCTCTCCCGAAAAAGTAAAAATTTTAGGCAGCTGTGTGCCATGAATAGCCACTGGCAAATTCTAGGAACATATTCATAAATGTATATTAAAAGCACTGAGGTTCCCCCCCCCCTTAGGTATCAGAAAGTGCTTTACTTGGACATTTTTTCAACCTAAGATAAGAAGGGAACCTGAGGAAGAAAATGACATCTTACTAAATGGCATGCACCTCAGAACAACTGATAGACCTTTAGTTATGGGCAGAAATTTTTTTAAAAAGAAAAAATATTATCCATCTTATATTTGCAGTTTCTTATTCCATGGCTCTAAGGCAGAATAAGCACTAGACTGGGCTAGACAGGAGACAGGGTAAAACACTGTCCACTCACTGGGCGGCTATCAAACGCTGCTCTAGGTGGGTAGCGTGTCATAGCCTTTATGCATGTCAACATTTCTCAGCCTCAGCAATACTGACATCTTTTGCAGCAGGAACTTGCCCTGTGCCTTACCACATAGATGCAAGTAGCATCCCCCTAGGCATGAAAACCAAAAGGAAAAAAAAAAAAAAAGCCTTTAGATATTACCAAATATCCTTAGGGAATAGAAGGGCAAAAACCTCCCAATGGAGAATCACTGATGTATATAGTTCTTATTTGTCAAGCAGATAAGGTTTGTAGAGATGTACTGTATTTTTCACCTTTTTTTTTTTTTAGTTTGAAAATACCTATTTCCTATAGTAACATTCTTCACCCACTTTTTTTCTAAAATCAAAAATGTATATTCCATTGCTTCATATATAATGTTTAGTAAACACTTAAGTATTAAAAGTATTAAGTCCTAGTAGCAAGACCAGCAGGTGGCTTAATGGTTATGTTGCTGGACTGCCATGTAGTCAACCACGGTGCTGTTGAAGTTCTGGACCCAGAAGCTTAAAACTCATGCCAGGTGTGCATGTGTGCCCAAAGTCCCAAGAGAATGGAGGAGAAAGGACTGCGATGTGGCCATCTCCCTTGGGGGGTGATTTCTCACTTTCTGTCTTTGTCTCTGTCTCTCCGTGAGCACATGCACGCCCTATAGCAAAATGAAAAAAAAAAGGGGGCCAATACTATATTCTATAACTGAGAAATAACTGATGTCTATGAAAATTATTTTAGAAAGCAAAAAACATCTTGAATAAAAACCAGGAAAAGAAGGGCAATTGACTGTCCCACCTGGCTTAGCTTTTGCTGCCAATAAGTGAAGCAAACAAACAAAATGAATGGAAAATTAAAGCCCAGGGAATCTAAGAGACAAGAGAGTAAGATTAATGGCCATAGATTATTTATAACACAACAACCACACTGTTCAAGGCATTCAACTTACAGGAAAATATTTCTGAACAACACCAAAATCGATAAAACCGATTACAATCCATACCACCAGCGTCAAAGTTGAAATGATGATGATAAATGGGACAAAATATCCACTAAACCGGTCAGCCAGTTGCTGAATAGGTGCCTATGAAAATAAAACACCGAGACCGTGGGAATTACAATCCATGAAAAAATAAAACACACGAGCATGGGTAAGGATTGGGTTTCTTATCTCCCTCATTACCTATGTTTACTAATCAATATCTACGCAATAAAACTGCCTGATTCTATGAACTTGTGAAACAATTTATAAAACAGAGAAGCTGAAGTTACACTGTTTTTTTTTTTTTTCCAGTATCCTCATTACCTTTGACATCTGAGCCTCTTCCACCAACTTCACAATCTGAGCCAAAGTGGTCTCATTGCCCACATGGGTGGCTTCAATGAGCACAGAGCCATGGGCATTTATAGACCCTGCGATAACAATGCTTCCGGGTTTCTTGGTAACTGGCATGGCTTCTCCTACAGGAAGAGAAAAGAGACAACCATCGCCTGCTCAGTCTCATTAAGCACTTGTGACCTGGTAACTGCTGTGACACCCACCAACGGGGACACAAAACAAGCCACCTAACCTGTGATGAGGGACTCGTCAGCCATGGTATTGCCTTCCAAGACTTTCCCATCCACGGGGAATTTTCCCCCAGGGACAACCTTGATGATATCACCCCGTTGCACCAGCTCCATGGGTACTTGCTCCTCTCTGCAACAAATACCACTCGAGTCACACACATAGCAATTCATAGCAGCTCACCTTTTTGGTCTGTCACCAGGCCAGATTTTAGACCAACTGCTGGACCAGCTACACCACATAATATTATTCATTTTACCTGTCCACTTATAGGGTGAATCAGTATTTATTGTCAGCTATTAAGTGCCAGGCACTGTCTTAGGCAGTGAGGATATGGCTAGGAAGTGGGTAGCAAAGTTCCCACCCTCATAAGACAAAGTCTGCAGAGGAAGAAACAAACAAGATGGTAACAGGCATTAAATAAATGTTGTGATAAAAAATAAACCAGGGGGAACCAGCAGTTAGCGTAATGGCTATGTCGCTGGACTCCCACGTAGTCGACCGCGGTTCGTGTCCCGGACCCGGTGGCTTAAAACTCACGCCGGGCGCGTGTGCGTGCGTGCCCAAGATCCCGAGAGGAGAATGGAGGAGAAGGGATTGCGGCATGACCATCCCCCCTGGGGGGTGATTTCTCGCTTTCTGTCTCTATGTCTCTCTCTGTCTGTCTGGCGAGCGCACGCGCCCTACAGTGAAAAATCTCTCCAAAAAAAAAAATAAAAAAATAA
Organism: Tupaia belangeri chinensis; assembly: GCF_000334495.1. Classification (NCBI taxonomy): domain Eukaryota; kingdom Metazoa; phylum Chordata; class Mammalia; order Scandentia; family Tupaiidae; genus Tupaia; species Tupaia belangeri. The sequence continues at coordinate 5,702,939 of NW_006159904.1, read as the reverse complement.
AATAAACCAGGGGCCAGCAGATCGCATAGTGGTTAAGGTGCTGGACTCCTACATGTCTGACTGGTTCAAGTCCCAGACCCAGCAGTCTGAAACTCACATCAGGCACATATGTGTGTGTGCCCAAAATACCAAGAGGAGAGTGGAAGAGACAGGACTGTGGCATGGCCAACCCTCTAGGGTGGTGATATCTCATTTTCTCTCTGTCTCTCTGTGTCTCCAGCAAGCACATACACCCTATGGCAAAAATCTCTAAAAATAAAATAAACCAGCATAATGTGACTGGTGGACTTCTTTAGGCGGTGGGGGAAGAAGAAAGTCTCTCTTGGAAAACGACGTATAAACTGAGACCTGGATCACAAGAAGGTGCAACATATGAAGAAAGAAACTTCAAGGGAGAGGAAAAGCTAAGGCACAGGTTCTAAGGCTGGAGGAAACAGGGCATTTGAGAAGCAGGAAGCAAGCAAGCATGGCTGGCAGGAAGTAAGTGGGCTACAAGTTGAGTGTGAAAAGCAGGCGGGGCCCAGATCACGTTAGGTTTCCTAGAGCAGAAAATGGCTTTGGATGTGAGGCTTCTAGCCCAAAAGTAATTCAGTCTGATCCACGTTTCTCAGGTTATCTCTCTGTATGCTATATAAGAATGGCCTCTAAGGACAATGACAGAAGCTAGGAGAAAAGTTAGGCGATTGTAGCAGCCCAAGCAGAGGATGGCAATGACTTGGAGACCAGAAAGAACAACTATCCAGGGTTGTCTTCCACTGTTGATTTTTATCAATGAGATGTGAAGATACATTAAATGTAGGGGTAAAGAAATAAATCGATGAGCTCCAAATTTTCATTTTGAGCGATTAACAGAGAAATCATTTAATGAAATGGAGACAATTATGAAGTAGCTGAGGCGGGGCAAAGAAAGAGATGAGGGAAGGGTGCAATAAAGTGCTTTATTTACTTTTTAAAAAATAATTATTTACTTAATTTCATCATTGTTATTATTGTTATTTAATTTGCTATAGGGCATGTGTGCTCAATAGAGAGAGAGGGAGAAAGTGAGAAAGTGAGCTGCCAGGTCCTGGACTCAAAGCAGTCACTATGTGGGAGTCCTACGCCGTTCACGGTCAGGCCACTTGCTGACCCCAAAGAGCTTCATTTTTGACATGTCAAGTTTAGAGGCCTACTTTATTTCTGTGTAGAAATGTCAACTATGGAAGTAAAAATAGGAGCTGAATTCAAAAAAGAGGTCAGAGTTAGAGGTATAAATTTGGAAGCTGTCAAAATATAGATGGCATTTAAAGCCATGAAATGGTACAAGCTTCTCTAGGAGCACAAATAAAAAAGAGAAGGTGTTCTAGGATGGATCCCTATGACATTTCAATATTTAGAGACTGAGGAAAATAAGAAAGTGAGGATAAGGAAGAGGGGGCAGCCACTGAGTCATGTCAAATGATGCACAAGTGATACCACAGGGGCAGATATATGTAAAAAGTCATCATGCTGTACACTTAGGATATGATTACTGTCGTGACTTACACATTAACTCAAGAAAAGAAAGAAAAAAATGTAAAGCAACAGAGAAGGAGAGAAATGCTGGTGAGAGGTTGAAATGAGGGAGGAAAAAAACAAAAACAATGGTTGAATTTAGGTACGTGGAAATAATTTGATGGCTTCAGCCAAACAATTTCAGACGCTGGTGAAGGCAGAAGCTCGGCTGGAAAGGGATGAGAGAACATGAGGTGAGGGAGCAACCCAGCAGTTAAAGTCAGTTTTTTATAGGTGGTTTGCTGTGAATGGGAACAGAAAAACAGAGCAGCAGAAGGGGCAGTGGATTAAGACTGGAGGTTGTGACGAGTATGTATGTGTGAACTGCATGCTAGTAGGAATGGTCCCGCAGAGAGGAAAAGAGGCTGAAGTGTGGGAGATAGGAGGAGTCACAGGAGTAAAGTGACAAAGCTAGAGGGAGGGCATCCAGAGAACCCAGGGCTGGCTTCCACACATCTCTCCAAAAGCATTACATGGGCCAACAGGATTCCACCCAGCGTACCTTGCATTACAGAACAGCCAAGCCCCACTCAGAAAGACCCTAGACAGTAGTGATCCTCACGGCAATGGGAGCAGCCTTGGCTCTGGGTGAGTGAGGTGTGACCAGGTGCTCCAAGCATCCAACCAGGAGAGCAGGTTGGAATAATCACCCCTGAACTGCACAACAGAGCATTAACAAATGCCCTCCGAGCACACCGCCATTCTGAGGCAGTGCCACAATGGATGCTGGTCTTCTGGCTCCTAACAAGAAAGAGTACCAGTACCACCCCATCACGGCAGCAGAAGTCAGGTCCACAGGGTGTCCATGGCTGAAAAATGAATTGCCATCTTTGGAAAGGAACAGAGTTAAGACAGACTTAGGCCAAGTTCAGCAGCACTTAGCCAGCTGGCCTCTTCCAGCAGAGACACGTCTCCTCATACTCAGATCGCTGGAGCGGTTCTAAGCAACTGGAGTTGGTGCCATCAGAAGTACTCCAGACTGAAAAGCAGAGTCTAGCAGGGCAAGCAGGAGAAAAGTTGAGTTAAAACACAGGTAGTCGCTGGTGACTTTGTTTCCTCTGAATGTTTTCACTTCTCAAAAACTTTCATGTCATTAATTTGTAAGAAAAACAAAAGAAGGCACAGTGCAGTGTGCAACTACTGCAGAGTCACTATTAAGTATGTCTAGGAGCCCAAAAGTGCTAAGTGCTCTGTCACAGAGGTTCTGCTCATCTTAGGACAGTGCAGTATGGTGGCTGAGAGAGTGGTTCTGCGCCTTCGTGGGTAAAACCGGCACTTGCCTACCATGGACTTTTGGGAAGTCCCTTCACCTCCCTGAATTTGAGACTCTTTCTAACAAAAATGAGGGTAATGGTGGGTGGGACCTACTTCACAGGATGGCTCTCAGTGTTCAATCAGATACATTGTGTGGCGTGCTGAGCAATGCGCCTAGCACACAGCAAGGACTCAAACCTCAGCTCTCATTAGTATAATGATTACTATTTCCAGCTTCCAGAAAAACCCATGTTGTTATGCCATAGCCAACCTGTGCCTTACGACTTCTCACCTCTGTGTCTCTTTCACTGCTTCCTTTCACTTGCCAAAGGCTTACCAGCAGCCTGCTCTGAGCCAGCCTGGAGCTGCCCCACCCCCCCACAGGCCCAGCCTGGGAACACACACATTCTGATGATGAGCAAAGGCACAGTGCAGGAAGGGCACAGGGGGCGTGTCTGTTTTAACAATAGGAGAGGGGAGAGTCCATGTCATACTGGGTGGTAAGAATCAGCAAAGAAGGAGACATAGAAGGCCATTGCGAATGTCACAGAAGGAGGCTCCTGAGAGCCAGGAGTCTCAGATGGCTCGCTGTGAAGGACAAGTGACAGGAAATGGATGGACATCTCATCTGACAGCTTCCAGTTTCGGCAGTGAGGGTGAGATCACAGGCTACAGGGAAAGGGATAGGACCTGAAAGTTCCAGGAATGCAAGGAAGGCCTGAATTAACCACTATCCAGAATATAAAAAAAGACATTAAGGAAATATAGAGCTTTAATATGTAAAAATTTCCATATTATTAAATATGCTAATGGATTAGTTTCTTGGTCTGGTGGTTAAGGCACCCATCGTGCAATCTAAATCCAGATTCTGGTGGACTGAAAACCCTACCAGTTGTGTATGTGTGTGTGTGTGTGTGTGTGTGTGTGTGTCCCAAATCTGACAAGGCAGAGAAATGGAAAAGGGATTGCAACACGACTACACCCATAGAGGGGTGATTTCTCCCTCCCCATTTCTCTGTCCATCTCTCCGGCAAGCACACATGCCCTCTGGGAAATTTTAAATAAATAAATAAATAGATAAATAAATAAACTTTAAGAGCTAGGGTGGATAAAGTTAAGAAAATGGACTCTGGAACCAGCAGGCTGAATTACACCCCAATTCCACTACTTAATACCTGTGTGGCCTTGGGCCAGTTGCTTGGCCTTCCCAAACCTTAGTTTCCTTATCTGTGAAACAGGGGTAAGAAAAGTCTCTTCTCATAAAGACTGGTTTTTATTGTTAGATTAAACACAAAGAGGTTAAAATAGTTTCTAGCAAACAGCAAATGCTATGTAATAGTGTCCAGCAATAATGATAATCATTATTACTTTTTAAATATCAGGCAACCTTATGTGGATCAATGCTACTCCCATTTTGAAATCTCTGGTAAGGAGAAACCCCTGTCAGTCTGTCTGACTTCTCCAAATCTCTCAAGGAAGACCAATTTCCATTTCATGTTCTCTGTGGAGTCCTCCTGGGCCACCGCTAGTCTTCTTCTTCGAAATCCCCAGGATGCTAATCACCTGTACCTCACTTGCCATTTAGCCTGTTGAGGAGCAATTTGCTGAGAACGTCTTGGCTCTCCAGTGTCTACTGCAACATCACTACACAATGGGGATCTGATGCACACTACACAGGCTGACATAGACGGATCTCAAGCACTTCCGATGCACATCACTCACCTAATAATTAGGTTGTCCTCCCCAAGGGTCACAACAGTGGCTTCTGTGGCCTGGAGAGACATGAGTTTGGCAAGGGCTTCTGAGGTTTTGCTCTACAAAATAACCAGAATGTAAAATGAGAGCTATTGTAAACTGACCTGTGATGGCTGAGAGAAAACATCTACAGAAAAAGGTTCTTCCTAACACAGACGCACTGCATGACAAAGGTCTACGGGGTGAGTGTGGCTCACTGCACATGGACTTGTAGCCACAGGAATCATTGTCACTCTGAATGAAAATGCCTGTGCTACAAAATTCTAGTAGTTTCATTTCATTGAGAAAAAAATACCAGTCTACAACTCATTTTCTTTTACATTCAACCGAATTGCATTTATGGCCCGATTCTCACCTATTTATTTTTAGTTTTGCTATAGGGCACATGCACTCACCAGAGAGAGTCAGAAACAGAGAAAAGGAAAGTTAGCAATCATCCCCAAAAGGGACGGCCACACTGCAATCCCTTCTCCTCCCTTGCCCTCTTGGGATCTTGGCCATCCATACACACGCACCCAGTGTGATTTTTAAGCTGCTTAGTCTGGGATTCGAACCATGTAGGATGCCAGCCATGTGGGATCTGGCGCCTTAACCTCCATGCCACCTGCTGGCTTACTCTCTTTTATAGAATACACTACGATGCTGAGTTCAGCACAGGGTATTAAAAATGGAATGATCCTGGTCCAATGGCAGCAGTACACCAAGGGTCCTGCTTGGCAGGCTGGGGCCACATGGTAGGCCCAGGTTTGCTGGGTAGTACATGCCTGTAGTCCCAGCTACTTGGGAGGCTGAGGCAGGGGATCACAACACAGTAAGACCCTGTCTAAAGCACCACACACACACACACACACACACACACACACACTAGCATGACACTGAGGTGGAAATATAGATTCTATGCTAGTGAACTCTATACTTAGTTATGTACTAAGAGATGATATGGGCTCAGACCTAAGTCCAGGGTTCTCTCCATTACATAATATACTTCAACAAAGGTTTTAATAATTAACCAGATTAGCTGGGATTTCAGAAGTAGTGACCGATTTGAAGATTAGTGACCAAAGCCCTTAATTATATGTAGGTTTTGTATTTCCTTAAAGTCTTTCTTTATATTGTATATAATTAGAAATTCTGAACAAGGAATTGAGATAAATTGAGACTTATATTACTAAAGGAACAGCTCTTTCTTAACCTGACGCTGTGGTTACCTTTGCCACGTGTTCCAGCCACCGTCCCAGAGCAATGAACACAAACAGCATAGGGGGCGTGTCAAAGAACGTCACAGGGCTTCTCTCAGCCTTCTCGGCCACTGCGACCACCAGGATCACCAGAGAGTAGACATAGGCAATGCTTGTTGCCAGGACGATGAGCACGTCCATGTTGGCTGACCTGTGTCTCAGGGATTTGTAGGCCTGAACATAGAAGTACCACCCACCAAGGAACTGAAAGACAATGAGAGAGAAGGCTGTTAATGAGCAGGGCTGAGTGCAAAAGCTGCTCAAGGTCCATAGGCCCCTCGGTAAGACAAACACTCTAGGTTTCTTGACCATTTTAACACTGCTTTTTCCTCCATGGTTGACATTCATGGAATGTACTTTCTGATTCAGAGGGCTACGAGCCATAGGAATAGATGACTAAGCACATGTGAGACCTTGAAATCTAGAGCACACAACATAAATCTCCACCAATAGAAGAACTGTGAAAATGGTCAAAAATATCATGACTCATTTAACTGTAGACAATGCTATGCAGTGCCTGAAGAGAATATATCATATCTATAAATGGCTGGCATAAAAGATGTCCATGACCGGGAACCAGCAGTTAGCATAATGGCTATGTCACTGGACTCCCCCATAGTTGACCGCGGTTCGTGTCCCGGACTCGGTGGCTTAAAACTCACGCCAGCCACGTGTGCGTGTGAGCCCAAGATCCCGAGAAGAGAATGGAGGAGAAGGGATTGCGGTGTGACCATCCCCCCTGGGGGGTGATTTCTGGCTCTCTGTCTCTATGTCTCTCTCTGTCTGTCTGGCGAGTGCACGTGCCCTATAGTGAAAAACCTCTCAAAAAAAAAAAAAAAAAAAAAGATGTCCATGACCCATGGTTAAGTGAAAAGGCCAGTTTTATATCACTGTATCTCACACAATCTTATTTCGCCTTTATTATATAAACATGTATATACACAGGTGTGTTTTTCTCTAAATGGATGACTATCTTGAAAGATACAAGCCCAATTACAATTATTAATAATATTATGATTAATACTGGGATATGGGATTGGAATGTATACAAAATGTGAATATAAAAAAAAAATCCCTTTTCTCCTACTTCAGTAGGGTCTGAAATGCTTACTACCGTGGTATATTCCATTTGTAAACAGAAAAATACATATGCAGAAAAAAGGGAAAGAAAACACAGAAAAAAAAATTAACCTGAAAATGCTTGCCCCCAAATAGTTCTAAACCCAAATATCAAGGAAGGAGTTTTTCTTGTTTTTTTTTTTTTTTTTTTTTAGTTTTTTTCCATAGGGTGCAAGACCTGGCTGGGGAGAGACAAAGAAAGGGTAAGTGAGAAATCACCCCTGTGGAGATGGCCATGCCACAATCCCTTCTTTGCTCTCTTCTTGGGATTTTAGGCACGCATACACACACACACACACACACACACACACACACACACTCAGAGTGTGATTTTTCAAATTGTGGGTCTGGGACTCGAACTTTGGTTGGCCATGTGTGAGGTTCCAACACATCCATTCCACCTATTGGCTCCTGAGTCCGGAGTTTTATATTCCAATATATTCATAGAGGGCCTACTTCCCACCAGAAACCTGGCTAGTGCCTTAGTACCACCACCAGAGTAGATATTCCATAAGACCTCTTTTACATTATAACTTCCTCCAAGATAAGGACCACATCTCTGTCTTTCAGGGCATACAAGACCATTTCAAAAGCAGTGGAAGCACCAGGCTGATCTAGCTGCCACTTCTGACAACAAAGGTAAACTAAGCTCAACAGTAAGGAAACTGGAGACATTCAGATTCACCACTTTCGGGGAGAGTTCTGAGCACACGCAATAACTGTGAAGCGGCACTTCTCAGTCTCTCGTAATGACAGCCAGTGGGGCAACATGGCAAGCCTTATCCCCTCCCCTGAAAATTAAAAAAAAAAAAAAAAAGAAAAGCAACCATCTGGGGTGAGGCAGGAGAGCGTAGTAAAGTGCTACTTAAACTAAGCTAAAGGGCTGTGTTTGGCCTAAGAGAGCAGAGCATCCACTGGCCACACATGGGCATGGAGGCACAGGTTTGCCCATCTTTCTAATACATACCTGTACGAAGGTACACAAGATAAAGAAGATGAGATTCAGAATGGACAGTCCTGGGATGATGTTGTGGTCCAGGACCATCGCCTCATGCGGCTCATTGCTGGGTATTAACATGTAGATCATCAAGCCCATAACGGGAATGCCAAACACCAGGCTACACAGGAAAGACTTCTTCCACCTGGAAAGCAAATGCAGCAACACAGATATACTGGCCACAGTGTATTCCCATCTGAGGACTCAGTTTAAGATTTCCTTTGTCAAGCATCTGGCACAGACCACCAAGGGTTAAAAGGAAAATAAAGCTCTCCCTGGCAAGAGCTACCTGGAGAAGCTTCTAAAAGTCTAAACCTTGCTGCAAGGATGTTCTAGAGATGTTCAAGCCCAACCCTTACCTTCATCTACCCGAAGTTACTGCCAATTTACAAGCCAGACAACTGAGACCTAGAAGCTGAGACTCTAGCCCCAAAGAGGTTGAACAGCCTCAGTCTGTGGGTGCCTGCAGCTCTTTTTTCAAAATGCAATCTTATACAGACCCACAAAGAAAATAAGTAAAAGCAATACTTTATTAGTATAAATTTATTTATACATTCAATTCCATTTTAAAACCATTTTATTTAAAATAGAGTCAGTAAGAACAGTGGGACTGTCTCAACACTAAAGTTGGAAATTGGTGGGGTCACAGGTGACAGCCATGGTCTCACATTAGCAGTAGCATCATCGAAATTCCAACCAAGTGGTTGTGGAACTTCTAATGTACCAAACACTTTGTCTCAGAACCACTGGCCTGCAAGACTCAAGTCCTACACGCTCAGGTTGCTGTCCCTAGGCCTCTCCTGCCAGTCTCTCCTACACCCCAGGCCTGCAAGACTCAAGCCCTACACGCTCAGGTTGCTGTCCCTAGGCCTCTCCTGCCAGTCTCTCCTACACCCCAGGCAGGCCAATCAGACCAAACCATAGGAGCCCCTGAAGGTCCCTAGAGACCTTTACACCCTGCCCCTCCCTGGAGCCTCACAAACTTCCACTTGTTCTTGGAGGTTCAGATCTTGTGTTGCCTGCTTGGAGGTTTCCTAGACCTTTCAAAATCTAGCTGAACCACTGCTGTCATTGCTCCCTTACTCTTTCCTAACCAGACTATGGGCCTCTCTACAGTAGGAATGATATTCTATGCATTCAACCCCAGCCTTGGCACAGGGCCCAGGACATGACAGTGGCCATGAAGTTTAGCCAGTAAATAGGAGACCTTCTGAAACAATGAATGAATCCAAGTCTGCTTCTCAGACCATTCTCTTTCCATTCATTAGTGACACTATCCTTGAATCACAGTTGTAGAACCCATGGAAATAAAGTCTACAGATAATATAAAAGGAAAAAAACTATATGCCCCCCTCCCTCCCGATTTGAGCACTGCTCAATCTATTAGCCGCCACAGGTGACTATTTAAATTGAAATTAATTAAAATTAGAAATTCAGTTCCACAGCCACACCAGTTGCATGTCGAGTGCTCACTAGCCATGCATGCCTGGAAGCTGCCACTCTGGGCAGTACACACAGAAAATACTGCCTGCATTGTGGAACTTCACTGAGCAGCATTGTTTTAGGGGTTAATATTACAAGAGTAAAGGCAACTAATCCGGAGGAAAGGCACAGTGGGCGGAGACAAGGCAGCATGAAGACTGACAAGCATGTAGGCCACTTGCACAGAATGAGCCAGAGTTGGGTCCAGGGAGAGAAAGACACTTAAACAAGAGCTACAGTTTATCTTTTGTGTTCTACCTACTGCTTTATTTCCATCTTGTGGTCCAAGTGATGAGCGCTGGGGTTTCTCTGGGCCAGGGAAGCATGAAAGCCAATTTCCTTGTTATTAAAGAGAGAGGGGTGGAGAATAGGAAGGAATTACTTGGTTAAAACATGCTTTGGAAATCAGAAAGTGAACTTAAAAATGCCTCAGAAGACTAGGAGATTTTCCTCTCACCATGTCGTTACCCAAATTGCCCAACATATCCTTTTCAGAGTTTCAGCACCCATCTATGCTTAGAGAAAGCTCAGTTCCCGAGACGACATCTAGAGGCCAACCTTCTGCTGGCAAAGGCAGTGGATCCTGGGACGGTAACTTCACCAGGTCCCAAAGCTGATCAGTGTTGACTCAGAATTTTTGTGTTAAGGAATCCCAAATAACAAATGGTCAGGTACTTTCATTCCATGCATGGGGACACTGGAAGAGAGGTTAAATACCTTGCCCAAAGACCAATGTTATCAAAAGAGCTGAACCCAGGCCTGATCCCCAGGCCTTCAATCAGGCTTATGTCTACTAAAAGCTGAACTTGTCCTTAAGGATTGGAAGTTTGGCTTCCAGTGTCACTTGAGATACAAAGCCTCACTTTTGTACTTTTCTCACAGATTAACTGAAGTGTTCAACCACCTTGATCTGATCACAGAGTCTCTGATACTCTTTGTGAATAGACTCAGGAAAAACTGTCAGCAAATGTCAGTTAGCACAACACAGAAAGGGCTCTCATAATCCTGGTGCTGAGACTTTTACACAAAATTCAAAGCTATGGTGGAATGACCAGCAGGTGGCGTGGTGGTTAGGGCAACTGGATTACCATACACCCGACCATAGTTAGAAAATTGTTCCAGGCACATGTGTGTACATGACCTATTTTTTTTTTTTTTTGGAGAGGTTTTCGTTATAGGGCACGTGCACTCACCAGACAGACAGAGAGAGACATAGAGAAAGAAAGCGAGCGAACATCCCCCAGGGAGGATGGGCACGCCGCAATCCCTTCTCCTCCATTCTCCTCTTGGGATCTTGGGCACGCACGCACACGTGCCCGGCGTGAGGTCTAAGCCACCGGGTCCAGGATGCGAACCGCAGTCGACTACATGGGAGTCCAGCGACATAGCCATTACGCTAACTGCTGGTTCCCCATGCCCTAAATCTTGAGAGGAGAACAGAGAAAAAGGGATTGCTGCATGGTCATCTCTCCTGAGCAGGGGAGGTGATTTCTCACTTTCCCCCTATCTCTCCTCTTCACGAGTACATGAATTCTATGGGGGGGGGGGGAAGAAAAAAGAAAAAAAAAAAAAAGCTATGGTGGAGAAAGAGCAAGTATATCAGGAAAAAAAGCCCAGAACGTAAGATCGAAGGCCTGGCATTGACAATATTCCTCAGATAAGGACAGAAAGGATGCTGCACCAAGCTCAGTGGGCTGGGGATGGCAGGAAAGGGTAACCGAGATGTATTCCAAGGGACCACCTGGGACTGTCCTTACTTTTTAATCCATCAGCCTGACTTCTTTGCCTCATCGGTGCCACATCACTACTGTTCTTTATTTGTGGTATAGTAGAAATAGAGATGCCACCAAGCTTGGAACTGTAGGACCGGGGTTTGAGTGCCAATTCTGCCACCTGTGAGCTGGATACCCATGAGCCAAGTCACTTAACCTTTCTGAGGATCTCTCCTCATTTGATAAAACAGCTGCGTTTCCTGCGTCCAAGGGTGAGTCACACTAGCAGCAGCATCCTTTCCATGTCAAAAAGCTCTTGCTAGGCCATACCACAGACAACATCTCTCTTTAAACACACACACACACACACACACACACACACACACACACAAGAAAACTAAAGTCATTACATGAAGTCTGCAATAATATGTTTAATTTCAGAAGTTAGTTCATAAGTAATAGTTCCTGCTAAACTTTATTTATCCTTACCACTAGCTGTTATAAGTAAATCTTGTTCCATTTTGACTGTCTTAACCCATTCAGACCACCCTTGATGCCCACTCTCTTATGATCTGGTAGAAAATATAGACCTTAAAATGGAAATGCAGTGTTGGTAGACACATGGGGGCGGCGGGGGGACATACATAAAATTTCTAATTGATTTTCTGAAGCAGAAAGGACCAGTTGTCCCACAATAAAACAGGTCCAGCACAGTGGCAAAATGTGGTATAATTCTTACCAATGCTAACACTGTTTGGACTACAGACACTTGGGATGGACATAAATGATACTTAAAAATTACAGTTAGGTAATTTAACCCTGTGTACACAGGTCTCTTGGCAACACTGATGTTTCTCAGGGAATATGTAAAATTAAATGTCTTTTTCCTCCTTTTTTCCCCTTAAAAATTCACTGAAGATCTCCCTCTGATTATTTGATATTTGCTTATCTTCACAGTTTATTTTAAAATGATTACTCTTATTTCTATGAGAAAAGTTGAAGGATTTTAGGTGATTTTCACTTTTTTTTTCTTAGCAATATTTTCTTATTTTTCTGCCATGATCACATATTACTGTTTTTTTTTAAGTGAGTATAAATTGTTAATGAATGCCTTACCTCAATAATTTTGATAATATCCCGTGGACCAATAATTTCAGGATCAAACTTAATATGGGCTTTGCTGGTGGCAAGGGCTACAGAGGCGTAGGTGATGCCATTTGTCCTTGTGAGCTTGGACTCTATGTTGTGAACACAGGAAGCGCAGGTCATCCCAGTGATCTGTGTACAGGAAGACAAAAATCCCATGGACCTGGATCCAGAGAAGCCTATCAAAGGCACCCAGACAGTTTGTGTAACAGACAGCTCAGGAAGGATGCCTGTTCCCCTCCCCAGCATCCCTCCAAAGATTCTGGACTCCCATATCCAAATCCCATGTGCAAGGCTCCCACCTTGAACAACTCCCTGCCCTTCCCTACCCAGCAGCGTCAAGGATATAAACAGTAGTTGTGCCCCAACTCAAGTACAGGAGACAGCCGATCACTGAGCACATGGTAACAGACCTCAGGCAAGCTGGGCTTTTATGAGCCACTCTACACTTTTGGTTTGGTTATCTTACCAACAATACCGGGATAATTGTCTCCAAAGGGTGAGGATTTTTGAACTCCTGAAACACTCTACAATCCCAAGTGTTGCTGGTAACCATCTGTAGCTACTGCTAGTACCAGTCGTTGGGTACTGCTTTTAGGATCCTCCCAAGGGGGTCTTAGAACCAATTCCCTACTTCAGTGCTCTGCTGGCTCCAAATGTGACAATGTCAATACTTCATTATCAACAAGGGGAAAGTATTTAGGAAGTGACTGAAGGAAGAGGTGGAATCTGTGGTGGTCCCAAAGTATGTCAGCAGGTGCAAGCAAGGGTGACAATAGAAGGAGAAGCACAGGACAGACACAAGGCTGGGCAGCACTAGACGTACAGGCCACCATTAGCAGCCAGGTTCAGCTAGGCACAGGATGCGTGAGGAAGAGGAGGGAGGTCTGCAGTGTTGTTTGAGTCCCCAGCATGAAGGCTCTTGAGCACTTGGCTAAAAGTGACACTCAGTTGGCATTTGATAGATACAAAGCCACTGAGGCAGAGGGGCATTGCAATGACATGACTAGGGCTGCACATCTACAGATATTTCAATGGTTCTTCTAAGCTGTCCTTCTATTTTTACAGCAATAGGGCAGCATTGACTGTGCACTTACAATGCACCAAGGACTATCCCAGGCACTGTACTGCTCACATCAACCCTATGAGGTAGGTCTCAAAACTGTACGGTTCAAGGCCACACAATCCATGAAAGGCAGATGCTCAGATGGTCTAGCTCCAGAGTCTGCTCTAAGCTGCCGCTATCTGCAGTGTGAGACATATCTTCACAGACCAGAGTCAAAAATGTCCCTGCAGTGGGACGAGCAGTTGGCATAATGGCTATGTTGCTGGACTTTCATGTAGTTGACTGCGGTTCGAGTCCCAGACCTGGTGGCTTAAACTCACGCCGGGTGTGTGTGCATGCATGCCCAAGATCCCAAGAGGAGAATAGAAGAGAAGGGATTGCAGCATGGCCATCCCTCCTGGGGGTGATTTCTCACTTTCTGTCTCTCTGCCTCTCTCTTTCTGGTAAGCGCACGTGCCCTATAGCAAAAACCTCACCAAAAAAAAAAAAAGTCCCTGCAGTGACAGAGCCAGAATCTAAACCCAACAAAAGCCTATGCCACTTCTGCCAGACATCCTGACATGAGAAAGAGGAGTTTGAAAGGTGCCATGCTATTTCTGGAATATAAGCAGATGGCTCTCTGTATCTTTGGGTATCAACAACCACAGATTTGATCAACCACGTATTAAAAAAATAGTATTAGAGGACCAGCAAGTGGCATGGAGGTTAAAGCAGTTGGATCTCACGTGGTCAACAGCGTGGTCTGAGTCTCAGATCCAGTGGCTTAAAAACTGCTGGGCACATGTGTATGGGTACCCAGAACCCCAAGAGAAGAAGGGACTATGGCATGGCAATCCCCACTGGGGAGTGATTTCTCCCCGTCCCTTCCTCTCTCTGTGTCTCTCTCTGGCACACACACCCTATAGCAAACTAAAAGAAAACAAAAAGAAAAAGTCTTAAAAAAATAAAATGAAAAATAACAGCACAATAAAAAATACTGCAAATTTTTAAAATACCGTATGACAACTATTTATATAACATTCACGTCATATTAGGTAGTACTAAGTAATCTAGAGAAAATTTTAAATACAGGCTGTGTAGGTTCTTTGCAGAGACTATGTCATTTTATATAAGGGACTTGAGCATCCACAGATTTTCGTACCCCCAATGGAGTCTTAGAACCAATATCCTGTAGATACCGAGGGTCAACTGTATTAGGCAAACCAGAAATTCACTCTTCAGAATATAAGTGGTCAATATTTCCTAGGATATTAATTAAATACAAAAGTTCTCAGAAGTATCTGTACATGTGATGGCAATCTATTGATAGAGTTTAAAAAGAACACTGTAGGGGCTGGCAGATGGCATGGTGGTTAAGGGCACTGGACTCCTACATGGTCGATTGCAGTCCCAGTGCTGGACCTGGTCTGGTGTCTTGCTTTCTCAATTCCTCTCTCTTTCTCTCTCTCTTTATTTTGTCCCTCTCTAGTCAAATTTAAAAAAAAAAAAGTACATAAATAAATGAAGTTAAATAAAATAATTATTTTTTTTTAAAAAAAGAACACTGCAATAAAACTAACGTTTAAAAAAAGTTTTCAGGGCCAGACTATGGCATGGTGGTTAAGGCAGCTGGATCCCACATGACAACCCCATGGTTCAAGTCCCAGGTGGGCAAAAAGCATGCCAGTTGGCAACAGCAGAGGGTATAATGGTTAAGTCCCTAGACTCCCATGTAGTCAACCACAGTTCAAGTCCCAAACCCAGCAGCTTAAAACTCATGCCAGGTATATGTGTGTGCATGCCCAATAATCCTGAGAGGAGAATGTTGGAGAAGGGATTGCAGTGTGGTCATCCCCATAGAAGATGATTTCTCACTTTCTGTCTCTCTGGTGAGTGCACACACCATACAGCAAAAATCTCTCTCTCAAAAGAAATAAGTATGCCAGGCATGTGTGTATGCATGTGTGCTCAAAATCTTGAAAGGAGAAATAAAGAAAAAGGGATTGCAGCATGACCATTCCCCATGGGAGCATGTTCTTACTCTTCTTTGTCTCTGGCCAGCACATGTGCCCTCTAACAAAATAATTAATTAATTAATTAATTAAATTAAATAAAAATTGAAAGAAAGAAAGAAAGAAAGAAAGAAAGAAAGAAAGAAAGAAAGAAAGAAAGAAAGAAAGAGTTTCCAGGTTTCAGGTAAGAGAACTGAATCTCACATGACTGATCGCAGTTCAAATCCCACCTAGCAGCTTGAAAAACACATTAGCCAGGTGTGTGCACAGACCCAAATCCCAACAGGGTAGAGAAATGGAAAAGGGGCTGTGGTGTGATAACTCCCCACTGGAGGGTATTTTCTCCCTCTCCGTCTGTCTCTCCAGTGGGTACATGTACTCTCTGGCAAATTTGTTTAAAAATTTTGCACTAATAGTTTGCTTTAGATTTCCCACATAGTATTCTCAAGCAGAGGTATCCACATATAGATCTGGAAGTTTGTAGCAGGGGCCCTTCTTACAGGGCTGGCTTGAGCTGTAACCCAGCACACATTAACTCTGCCCCTCAACATACAGGGATGGTTTGCTCTATAAAGAATACTGCTTATCAGCCGCTCAGTGTGCCACTCTGGCTCTCTAGCTTTCTCTTCAAACATTTACTTACCACTAATGGCAGTGAATAAACACTAAGAAACCAAAAGACTCTTATCTCCTGAGTAAAATAGCATTGCTCAATTCTTTGTGGGTTTCTTCTAAGTCTCCCTTTGTTTAGACAGAATTTTTAACACAAGTGCCTTCTAATATAGCACGTCTAAATACCAGACTTACCCATTGTTTTCAATGATGTGTTGACATGTACAACCGCTAACAACGGACAGATAAGAAACAACGCCTCCCCAGCTCAAAAAAAAAAAAAAAAAAAAAAAAAAAAAAAACATTCTCTTCAAACATTTACTTACCACTAATGGCAGTGAATAAACACTAAGAAACCAAAAGACTCTTATCTCCTGAGTAAAATAGCATTGCTCAATTCTTTGTGGGTTTCTTCTAAGTCTCCCTTTGTTTAGACAGAATTTTTAACACAAGTGCCTTCTAATATAGCACGTCTAAATACCAGACTTACCCATTGTTTTCAATGATGTGTTGACATGTACAACCGCTAACAACGGACAGATAAGAAACAACGCCTCCCCAGCTCAAAAAAAAAAAAAAAGAAAGAAAGAAAGAAAGAAAAAAACATACAAGGAACACCACTGTAGGCATTTGCCTCTAACAGTGCCAGTAGTTAGGTACCTTCTGGACTCTGTGCCTACAAACAGGCCCTCTCCATCTTTCATTGGTGTTCACTACAATACTGACTCACTTCTCCTGCCTCAGTACCTGCAAGCATTCAAGCTTCTCTACAGGCTTGAAAAGACTGTTTATATACAATCTCCCCCAAGTCACCATTTTTAATTTCTCTTTCTCTAATATTCCTGCAATTTACCTCCTCTCTAACACCCTGAATGCATTTGGTGGCCTTTCCTTCTATGACATCTTGACATAACCTTCCCAAAATGAACAGGTCATTGGCATTGGCTTCAAAGGAAAACAACACAACAAAAAAACCGACAACAACAAACAGGATAGATCCAAGATGCAGGTAATTACTGATCCCAAAGATGGCTGCTGTCAGAAAGTCATCTACAAACTGTCAGAGGTCTGTAACCCTCTTAATGCAGCCACCATACTTACAATCAGCTCCAGGTCGCCCCCTGAACCTGTGTAGTCTTCCATGACGGCTGCCTCAAAGCCCAGGTCCTGGATGAGCTGAGCTATCTCGACGGGCTGAATGATCTCTGGATTATACTTCACCTCGGCCTTTCCTGCCATCAAGGCAACCAGCACGGACAGCACACCTGGAACCATCAGGTCACAGTCGTCACACTCTGAGCAAGGCCTCTGGAGTGAAAGTCAACACAATCTAACAAAGAAAAACATCTCCCCAGAAGCCGCTAGAACAGTGGTTCTCAAGCTTGGTGTACATTAGGGCAGTGTGGGGCAATTTAAAAAATCATAGTTGTTAAATTGCGACCTTTAACCCAGACCGAAGGAATCAGAATCTCTCAGGGTGGATGCCAGGCATGTTTCTGTATAAAAGTTCAAGAGCCACTATTCTAGAATAATGCTCCTCAGTCTTTAATGGGCATCGGAATAACCTGAGGACCTTGTTAAATTACAGATTCTGACTCAGGGTGTCTAGGACAAGATCTGAGATTCTGCACGTCTACCCGGCTCCCAAGCTATGCCCATGATACCGGCCCCTAGACCACACTCAGAGTCAGGCTTTAGAAGATACTGATGATCCACGCACACTGAAGCAAGGAATACAGCCTACAGTCATCAACTACTATTATAGAAAGGGAACACTTTGTCTCTCCAGACAGTTTCATATAAAAGCAAATAAAGAATTTTCAAAAGGACTTTTCTTTACCCTTTTTTAGTTTCTAATGACTTTCAGGAGTGAAAAATTCCAGGGGGACAGACAATGACACAGTGGTAAAAACACCATGCTCTGAGAGGCTAATCTACATGGGAAAGTTCCCAGTGTATATCTAGAGCATTCCCTACATACATGGGCATGCATGTGTCCATGATCCAGGGCAGGCTAAGGCTGATGCTTCAAGACTCTGTTGGGGGTGCAGTCTCCCCACATCAATCTGTCTTTCTGGATCATGGAAGAAATAAATAACCAAAAAAATAAAGTAAAATTTTAAAAAAGGACTACTGGAGGTAACATGGAGGTTAAGGCTCTGAGTCCCTCATGTCCAACTATGGAAACTTCAAGTCCCAGATTTGAAATCCCATGGACTACCTTGCTAACATTATTGTTCTATTGGGTGACCCAGTAGTTTAATGGAAGCAAAAAGGCTTATCCAACAAATGAAAGGAATGATGTGCTTTAGAAAGTAAAGCCATAGGGATAAGAAATGAGAGATTCAAGTCAGGAACAGAAACAAGGAGACTATGAGATTATAAATTAATTTTATAAGCAGACAATCCATGGATGACAAACAAATTCCTGTAATAATACCTCAATTTGAGAGCAGTCATTCTAGAGCTCCAGGAAGCTACAAAACACAGTGGACAAGGGGCTGAAAGAAAAAGATGCCATCCTGATTTAAGGTTGATTTTAAGGACCCAGGAGTCTGAGCAGAAAGAGAAACAGAGTCACTGGGATAAGGAAAGAGAGAAAGCAACTTTGCAGGAAGGAGACACACAGTTAAGATCTTTTCCAAACGAAAAGGAGACAGGACTTTTGTTGCCTTTTCAGGTTTAAGAGAGAGCACTGGAAATAAAGTTTGAAGGACAGAACTCTGGCATTTCCGTAACACCCTATGGTTCAAAGGGTCAATATGGCAGTATATCTGAAACTCCACAAAATGCAGGCTATTTATTCATTTTATAGATAAGGGTTGATGGGATGAGAGGAAAAAAAGAATACTACTAGACAAGCTAATTGAGAAGTCCATCCATACAATGCACCATGACATTTAAATTGATGTATTTTATCTCAAACTAAATATTTCCTAAAGAACAGAATACCAATTGCACAAAAACTTGAAACGAACATCTATACTATCTTATGTTGCACTTGCTACCAGATTATCAGGGCTACTGATGAATGCAGTCAACATGGATGCTGAAGGGAATCTTGCAGTCATATATACACACAGCATTCCCATGTTCAACATGATTGTAGATCTCTTACCAGCTTCTTTCTGAAGATTTCTTTCTATGTTAGACACACAGGACGCACAGGTCATGCCTTTGATCTGTAAAAAGCACTTCTGTGGTGCCACCGTTCCAGTGGATTGTGGGGACTTTGATAAGCGGCCAGACTCATGGTTTTTAGAGAGTCCCCCAGTGTGGGGAGCCACTCCCTGCACAGACACAGGTACACCACCTGCAGTTTGGGCCACATAATTCCCAACATTGTGGCTTCCAACATGGTTGGTAGAATAGTTTTCTAGAATAAAATGTCAGAAATAACTCAAATTAGAATAATAATATATTTTAATATATACATTTTAATAATTATTATATATATATATATATAGGAACAACAAGAGGTTCAAGCCTAACAATACTATGACTGAATCTGTTGAAGAGACATGGTTGGCGTTGTATCCCTGTCTCTCGCTCCCTGTAACCAGAGAGAGGGGCACATAATTAAAGATGTACTACATTGATTTTTTTTTTTCTTTTCTGAACTGACAGAGCTGATGAGGTATTTGCTAACATATGACCATATCTATTTATTAAGCATCTCAAATTGTTGAACATATGATTTAGGTTCAAATTTCCTCTTAGTTCCCCCCAAATGAAAATATGCCAATACTTCAAGAATGACTCTTGTGGTTAGATGAATGCTCCAATCACAACAATCATAACCCACCACACGCTCTGCTAAACATTTGACATGTATGACCTCCTTTAATCCTTGCAATAGCTTTATGTAGTAAATATTATTATTTTTATTTTATCAATGAAGAAATGAGTTATAAGACATGAATTTGCTTCAAATCCCTCAGGTGGTAAGTACTGAAGCTAGCTTCTATACCAAGTCTGCTTAACTCCACAGTCAGTCCCATAAACTATTACGTCATTCTAGTTAGCAGAGATTTAGGTCTTTTCCCAGGAGCAACCACGCATTTATTAAGTTATTTGCCTTTTTCTTATTGTTTGTATAGGTCTTATACATCTTACAGATAAGACTCCTTTGTCAGTTGTATGCACTGTACATATCTCCTCCCTGAGGCCTGCATTTTCACTCTCCTAATGGTGTTTTCTGGTTTAAAAAAAAATGTAATATAAATGAAGCTGAACTTATCAAACATTTTTAATGGTTTGTACCTTTTGTGCTCTATTATAGATTTGTGTACTTCAAATTGTGAGAATATTCATTTACTTTCTTCTAGAAGCTCTGCTTTTTACTTTTTTCATGAGGACAGACAGGTAGAATTCCCAGCAGTCTTGACACCACAATCCTCCCACAGCCTTCAGCTGGCTCTGGATCATGGGCACACCAAGTACTCAAGGAGGTCTCCAGTCATGAGTCATTAACTCTCTCGTGTGGGATCACCTCACAGAACATACCATTGTCCGCCCACAGTGGCCATACCCATGTCTGGCCACTAGAAGTTTTAGTTTTAATAAACTTCCACATTCAAGTATATGATATAATACACTTTAATTAATTTTTGTATAGAGTATGAGGTAGCAGTCAGGGTTAATCTCTTTCCATTTGGATATCCAATAAATACAGCT
The DNA here is from genome assembly GCF_000334495.1 of Tupaia belangeri chinensis. NCBI lineage: Eukaryota > Metazoa > Chordata > Mammalia > Scandentia > Tupaiidae > Tupaia > Tupaia belangeri. The sequence continues at coordinate 5,682,357 of NW_006159904.1, read as the reverse complement.
CCACAGACTGAAAGAACATCACTTCCCTGCTGTGTTCCTCATGAACACCTTTGCCATTAATAAGGAAAACGCACAGGTACAGAACTATTTCTGGGCTCTCTATTGTCCACTAAAATTTTTTTGCTTGCCCTTGTGTTATCATCACATTTTTTTTTCTCTTCTTTTTCTTTTTTTTTTTGGAGAGGTTTTTTATTTATTTATCTATTTTTTGCTACAGGGTGTGTGCGTTTGCCAGAAAGACAGAGAGAAACAGAGAGACAGAAAGCGAGAAATCACCCCCCAAAGGGGGGATGGCCACGCTGCAATCCCTTCTCCTCCTTTCTCCTCTTGGGATCTTGGGCACGCATGCACGTGCACCCGGTGTGAGTTTAAGTCACCTGGTCCAGGACTCGAACAGCAGTCCAGCGACATAGCCATTAGGCTAACTGCTGGTCTCCACATTTTCTTTCAAGGTATAATTTACTTAGAATCAGATGTACAAATCATAAGAGTACCACTCTATGAATCTTTATATATGTTGTATTAGTTTCTAATTGCACTATAACAAATTACCACACCTTAGTGGCTTAAAGACCACAAATGTATTATCTTATAATCCTGTAGTCACAAGTGTGAGACAAATCTTCCCAGTCTAAAAATCAGGACGGGTTATGTTTCTTTCTGGAAGCTCGTCTCCTTGCCTTTCTCAGTATTTAAAGGGTCACCTACATTTGTAGGTTCAAGGCCCCATTTGTTCACCCGTCTTCAAAATGAACAATGTGAAGTCTCTCTCCAGCGATAAAACCTTTCTAACCCAACCAAGGAAGGTTCTGCAGTTTCAATGACTGATGTGATTAGACTGGGCCCTCTTGGATAAGTCCAGCCCTCCCCATATCACATCCATAAAGTCTCTTGTTGCGAAACATAATTCACAGTTTCCAGAGATGAGGACAGGGACATCTTTGGGGGCCATTATTCTGCCTGTGACATATACGCACCTATATAACTAACCAGATCAATAGAATGTTCTCATCACTTCAGAAAGCCACACTATTTTGATGACACAGTATACCTTTAAGAGTATATACAAAGCGATTTCAACAAGTTCATGGGAAAAATGAAATTAAAGTACAAATTTATTTTGGTCCAAAAAGACTGGAGAAATCCATGCATAAGTTTCTCATAACATGCATTTTCCATAAACTTTTCAAAGACTCCTCATAGAAAAGATGATCATATCATTTAATGATAGACTCTCATTGTTCTGAAATCTACAGCTGCAAAAGATAGAAGATTGGCATTGACCTGGATTGACAATAGCCCATAACTTTGAAATTTCTCTTCAGAATACATCTTACATATTGGGTTGTTGTGCTCATTTTCAAAAAAATGGTAAACTATTTCTCTCATTTTAAGAGCCCAGCTGACTGAAATTTGCAGCATTTTCAGTGAATATCTCTCCAGTATGCTGGCCTCACAGGATCCCACCTTCTCAGCAGACACCATCACCTCACCCAGCTGGACTTGCTAATGATTTAAAATGACTCTGCCCCTTGGATCTCGAGCTCACAAACTATTCTGTGGCCCTGAGCTCTTAACGTTCCACTTCCCCTACCCACCCACCTTCCTGCCCCTGTCAATTCCTCCCCAGGAGGTAAGGAGTTTTCTGAATTCACCTGCCTTTCTATCCAAACACCACAGTCAAAAATTTCAATAATATTGGGAACCAGCAGTTAGCGTAATGGCTATGTCGCTGGATTCCCACGTAGTCGACCGCGGTTCGTGTCCCAGACCCGGTGGCTTAAAACTCACGCCGGGCGCATGTGCGTGCGTGCCCAAGATCCCGAGAGGAGAATGGAGGAGAAGGGATTGCGGCGTGACCATCCCCCCGGGGGGTGATTTCTCGCTTTCTGTCTCTATGTCTCTCTCTGTCTGTCTGGCGAGCGCACGCGCCCTACAGTGAAAATCTCTCCAAAAAAAAAAAAAAATTTCAATAATATTCATCTACTCCCTCACTGAACTACAATTTGCATGATGCCATTCTCCAATACTGAGGTGTAATTTAACTAAATTCTGGGCTTCTGAAGTCTGCTAAAAAAAAAGTTAAAACAAATAAACAAAAACCCAAACAAATCTATGCTACTGGTCTCTTTCTCAATCTGCACTAATATTGTAGATGGGTATGTGAATTGGTTCAGCTTTATGAAAGTTGATTTTATAGTATTATCAAAAACAGTAACCCCAAACTACTTACTCAATAAATATTTGCCAGGAGCTGGAACTTGATTCAGCAGTAAAACATGACACTGATGGGCTGACTCACACCAAGAGGTTTGGGTTCAAGTCCAGAGATGACCCTGAGTATGCCAGGCATGCATGTTCCCATGATTCAGAGCTGGCTACCAGGTGTACCATGGTGTGAAGACACTTCTCTGTCTCTCTCTGTCTCTCTCTCTCTTTTGTGGAAGAAAAAATATACCTTTCTTTGTCTTTCTTTCCCTTTTCCTCTCTTCCTAACAGAAAAATGAATGAATGAATGAATGAATAAATAAATAAAAATCTGCTAATGGAATGAGGTAAAATGTTTATACCCTTATGACCTGGCAATTATGATTTTAGATATTTATGTTAAGGAAATAATTAGGTGTGTAGCACCAAATGTCAAATCCTTAAAGTATTATTTAAAAATCACACGCACACAAACTAAATGGGAACTGTCCAACAGGGAACTCAGTAAGTCACAGTACATCCCCAATGGAATGGTATGCAGTCACTGAACATGGTATTGTGGACATCTGCATGGACATAAAAATGTTCATGACAAACGGCAGGGCAAAAAGGAGATTGCAAAACTTTGTATACTATAAATCTAAATATTTCTCCCACCTCACTCCCTTCTTTTTTTTTCTTTTTAAATGTCAGAGGGTGTGTGCATGCACATGAGGGAAGAGAGAGAGAGAGAGAGAAATCATCCCTCCCCCACAGGGCCTGGTCACACTACAATGCTTTTTCCCCAAGTCCCCATCCTGTCTGGATCTTGGGCATGCACACACACACACATCAGCGTGTCTTTCAATTCCCCAACCTCTCAGGATCTTGGACGTGTACATGCATGCCCAACATGGTTTTTTAAGCCATTGAGACTTGAACTCTGGTCAGCTACAATGAGATCCAGCTTCCTCTGTGCAGCGTCTAACTGCTATGCTATAGGACCGGCCCCTGTATTTCTAAACATAAAGTATACATGGTTGAGAAAGTTCCAGGAGACCATCTATGAAAATAAGGAAATGGGCCATCTGGATTTTGGGGAAGACCAATTCAGACAACGGTAACGCTGAGTACAAGAATCTGAAATGAGAGCAAGCCTGGTCTGAGGACTGTAAAAAGCCAGAAAGATAGCAGGTGAGGGAGGGGGCTCCTAGACAACTGGAAGAACTATTCCCTTTTACAGTATGAGATGGGAAGGCATAGGGGGCATCAGCACAGTAACAGTACTGCTCTGAATGCTGGACAGATGTTACGGTTTGAATGTGTCCCCAAAAGTTCATATGTTGGATATTTAATCCCTAAATTCATATATAATAATATCTGGGATAGGATTTTTGGGTGGTAAATAGGATTAGAAAAAGCCACAAGTAGCATTAGTGGCTTTTTAAGAAGAGGAAGAGAAACACAAGCTAGCAGCCTTGCTCCTCTTATCATGTGATGTCCTCTGCCATGCGATGAGGCAGCAAGAAGCCAGGTGTAGTCCATCAGCCTTGGACTCCCAGCCTCCAGAATCTTTTCATTATGAATGGCCTAGTCTGTTATTCTGTTACAGAAAACAGGTTAAGACAGCAGGGGACAGACTGTGGAGCTGAAAGTCAGGAAGCAGGGAGGCCAGTTCAAAGGTTTTTCCAGGATCCAGGAGTGAGCTAATGGTGGCTCAGACTAGGGTGCTGGTCTGTCTACTCTTAGCTTCCATTATTCAAACCCTAAGCTTCATCCAAGCCAGATGGCTCCAAAGAATTCCTGGCAGAGTCCTGCCTTCAGGCCTTGTCTCCTCTATCTGGTGTACCATCCTGCTCATTTCTGACTCCTGAAATGGTACCCGTTCTGAAATCCTATTCAGGCCCAGCTCCAACACTACCTCTACGCCATCAAGTCTTCGGGGAGTCCCACCAGCAGGTGTTGGATATTCTTATCTTCTGACCCTAAGTACACTTTACCTACACCTTCCTTTCAATGTCACATTTATTCTAACGTGCCTTGAATGATGGGCCACCGTGACTCACTTCCCCAGGAGAGGAGGAAGTGCATCTGAGCAGAGGCTGAACTGCCTCAGCTACGTCATGTCTCCCAGCACAGTGCCTGGGACTCAGGAGGCTTTCAGCATGTGCTGGGACAAGGGAATGGTGCCCTGAAGTGACTACCCAATTAACAAGTGTAGAAAGAATACATTATACATAGGTGACTTTTCCTTATACTACATTCATATATCCATCCAGTCATTCATCAACTTATTCAAAAACATACTTACTATGTAAATCAGTGAACCAATATAGAGTCATCTTCTAGGGAAGAACCAGTCCTAAATGTATTTTTAGCTGAGCAAAACTCAGTGGCTGCCACTGGCCTATTTGTTCTCAGACCAGGCCCCTCTATTCCCCTGCTCTGCTATCACAGACTGACTCTGCAAACCACTCTTCTCAGACTCCTTTGCCAACTAGTTTCTGATTAAAATTGGCTCATGGGAGAAATAAAATGGGAAATTGCAGGGCAGAGAGAGCGAAAAACCAAGGTGTTTCTGTTCCCGTCTACTGGGATCCAGCTTCACTCATAGCCTCTCCCTTCGTGGTTCTAGTGATCACAGTCTCCAACGGGCATCCTCGGCGCCTGGGCTCTAGGAACTTCCTCTCCTACCTCAGAACCACAGGCCTGGGAAAGGTAGCTTCTTATCATTGTTAACCTTTGAGGTTTTCTCCCCTTGTTTATTTGGTTTTTCACCTTTTTTTTCTTTTATTAACTTTTTCCTCTTTATTCATGACAGAGTGCATGTGAAAGCAAGGGGGGTTAGAGAGAGAAAGCACTCTACAGAGGGTCCGGTACCACAATCCCCTTCCTCCAGTCCTCCAGCCCGTTAGATCTCAAACACCCCCACACACGCTTGGTGTGTTTCTGGCCAACCAGGATTCAAACTCCAGTCACCATGTGGAATCCGGTTTCTCTTGAGCAGCACATTACTGCTATGCCAAGGAGCCAACCTGGTTTTTCACTTTGTAATTTGTTTCCTGTATTGAATCTTTCCACTAAGCTACCTTGTAACTCTGCTTGTCACTTAAACTCAAACTTCCTTCTCCAACGGGCATCCTCGGCGCCTGGGCTCTAGGAACTTCCTCTCCTACCTCAGAACCACAGGCCTGGGAAAGGTAGCTTCTTATCATTGTTAACCTTTGAGGTTTTCTCCCCTTGTTTATTTGGTTTTTCACCTTTTTTTTCTTTTATTAACTTTTTCCTCTTTATTCATGACAGAGTGCATGTGAAAGCAAGGGGGGTTAGAGAGAGAAAGCACTCTACAGAGGGTCCGGTACCACAATCCCCTTCCTCCAGTCCTCCAGCCCGTTAGATCTCAAACACCCCCACACACGCTTGGTGTGTTTCTGGCCAACCAGGATTCAAACTCCAGTCACCATGTGGAATCCGGTTTCTCTTGAGCAGCACATTACTGCTATGCCAAGGAGCCAACCTGGTTTTTCACTTTGTAATTTGTTTCCTGTATTGAATCTTTCCACTAAGCTACCTTGTAACTCTGCTTGTCACTTAAACTCAAACTTCCTTCACAAATACTTACTGTATGCTGGGCAGTAATAAGTTCATGGGGAAACAAATTACACTATTTTGAAGACTCTCCCCAAACAGCTCCTAAGCAATCAAAGACTGATCATTCCTTTTTAGTATTTAAGCGGTTATAAAAGATAGTCATCAGCACATTAATGGCTTATCCTAAAAACTAAAGTTGCCAGGTAAAATATACAACCATCCAGTTAAATTTTCATTTCAGATAAAAGACAAATAAATTTTTAGCATAAATATGTTTCAAATATGTCTGTGTCACAAATATTGCACTGGACATATTTATACTTTAAAAAATGTATTCATTGTTTATCTGAAATTCTGATTTAACTGGGTGTCCTATATTTTTATTTCCTCATTTCAATACCCTAAATATCTTTTGAGCTAAATATAATTCTCAAATTTTGCCCAGTAAAAAAATTACTGTTTATTGGGGGGTGGGAGGTGGGGATGGGGGCACCAGATGTTGTGGTGGTTAAGGCACTGGGCTCCCATATGGCTAACCATGGTTCGAGTCCAGATCTGTTAGTTTGAAAACCACATCAGGGACTTGTGCATGCCCAAAATTCATCCTTGTTTGGGAGGGGGGGGTGACTTCTCACTTCCCCTCTCACTCTCCCTATGGTGTTAAAAAAAAAAAAATCCTTAAAAACAAAAAAAATCACTGTTCATTTCTTTCTAGGTTTACACTCAGGTAAATCCAATTATTCTGTCATCTTTAATTTGATGCTAATTTCTTTTTACTGTGAATAACCTGACTGCACTGCTGAAAGACTTTAAGTGGCATACGAACACAGCAATTGTTGACCCTATACTATTAGGTCGTTGGGAAAGTCATGACACGTTTTTCTATGCAAAAATGTGTCCTGACTTCCCCAACAACCCAATATATTTCTTACCTTTTCAGTACAACATTTACTATTCTCGTGTCTTTTCCTTATTGATTTTCTTATTTAAAAGAAACTACTTCCTGAAACTTGATACGAAAGACAAAGCACAGACCATGGCCAAGCCACACCACATGACTTACCCACCCCCTTCAATGGTGTGTGCGCAGTGTATAGAGGGGAGGCAAGAAAGTGCCACAACAGAGTGACACACTGTATCACAGCATGCACTCGGCATGATGGATGCAGGAAACGGAAGTCCAACTGGCCCTGAGTGCCACCCATGGGCTCTGCCTGTCACATTGTCTCCAGGATGCCATCCCACTTCTCAAGTCACTAGGAGATTCTCCTCGCCTCGGTGTTCCCCTTCCTCCCCCTGCTTCTTCCCCTTCCCATACTCACTCCTTGGTCTTGGTCATCTCTCAGGATTCCCACACTCAGTCTCACTCCTCTATCCCAGTCCTCCAGTCTCTCAGTCAGGGGCTTATCCCAGGCCCTGCCTTTCCTCGTGGTCCTCTTCCCACCCCAGGTAGCCCCCTTCCCCTGCCCCTAAGCTTAGCCAACCTAACACTATGAAAATCTTTCAAACCCACCTCTTGCTCTCCAGCCCCACGTCATTTCTACCTAGCCTCATACATGGCCCCACTGTTTTGATTCCTACCACCCCCTGACACCTAGTTGGCTCTTCTAAAATATGATCTGACCTTGTGTTCCTTCTAAAGTCCACTGATGGCTCCTCTCGCCTTTTACAATAAAGGCCAAACCCCTCCTGTTTTTCACACAAGGCCCATTCATTAAGGTCCCCTGCTGACCAGCCTCCCTTCCTCACCTTTAGGCCACTCTGCATTCCTCCACAGCTGCCCAGTGTGCTGCACTGCACTGCCTGCCTCCCCAGCCCACATGCCGCAAGCTTCCTCTGCTGCCCGTGTCCCTGGTCCGACGTGTTCCCCATCTCTCACCCAACTTACTCCCACTCCCCCTTCCGGAAAAATCTCTCCTAAGCCCCAAGTTTTGCTTAGGCCTGGGTTCCCACAGGACTTGTCTTGCTGCACCTAATAATTCACTCCTCCTTTGTCTTTCTTGGTTAGAACAGAAGCACTCAGGAGAGAGCCAGCTTACCCATGCAGTGGCCCCATAACTAGCACAGGCCCCCGACCCTGGGGAGAAAGACAAAATGCTAAAATGATGCTGCATTTTCAGGGCTTTCCTGCAAGGATAAAGGGGAGTATGGGGACACACACAGAGCCACTAACAGGGTGATGAGAGGGAAGTGGACCTCCATTTCAAACACCTCTCTATATTGGAAACTCACTTTCTTCATTTGCCTAAACAGAGTGATTAACACTCCCACTGTCTTTGCTAAATAACCGGAACAAACTCCCTACCCTAAGGGTGTTCCTTAGTGATACATCATCAGTTGCCAGACCCCTTGCTCTGTGCCAGGAAGACCATTAAGATTCCATTGTGTTTAAGCAAAGGTCTAGAGATTATTAACCTGCTTGATCTGGCTTCTGTAAACGCTTAAGCATAGGAACGTCCACCTCCTCCTCCGCAATAATTACTGTTCCTACTGCATCAACCCAAATGTGGTTTTTGCCTTTATAAGCCCCCTCCTCCCTACACTTGGGGCTATGGGGTCTTTGAGAGATAGTCACCAGCCTATTAATCAATGAAACTCCAATAAATTTGGCTGTGTCTGGATGTCTTCTTATTTCTTGCTGAGTAGACTATAGCAGGAGGAGGGAGCAGTATGACCACCACTCTGGAACCTACCTGGTGACATTATGTCAAGGTATGCAGGCATCATGCTCTGTGAAAACTATCATACCCACCCTCCAGCCCTCTATTCTTTTTTAACAGGCATCAAAGAGGTAAGGGAGGGGGACCAGCAGGTGGTGTGGTAGTTAAGGTGCTGGACACTCCCAAATGGCTGACCCTGGTTCGAGTCCCAGACCTGGTGGCTTGCTTTCTCACTTTCTCTCTTTCTTTGTGTCTCTCTCTGGTCAAATTAAAAAATAAGTGAATGGATAAGTAAAATTAAATAAATATATACTTAAAAAAACACCAAGGGGGGGCAAGGGAAATACTTATTATATCCCTTGCTCAATTCTTATTTCTAATGGAATAGTCTCTATGTGCAGAGACTGAAGTTCTCTTGTTTTTATCATTTCATTTTGTTCAACAGAGAAATCAGAGAAAGTGATAATAGTTTCTTTGGTGAGAGAAGGGCCTGGTGTTAGCACAGTGCTCTTTTTCAGAACATAGAATTAGAACTCTCTTTAGAAAGGAAGCCCAAATTCATAAAGTTTAGCATTTAAGGATCAGTTTAGAGGCAAACTCTAAACACTTGGAAATCCTATCACCTCTGTCCTGACAAATCTGGTACATGAGGAAAGGATGCAGAATTTTGACCGTCACCATTGAGGTAGTGAGCAGAGCTTACATATCAAGTCATCACAGTACTATGCTACAGGACACGAAAAGAAGACAACCCCAGGACATGCTTCCAACATATATACACTACATACCAGGAATGACTGAAGCCTCGAATCCCATGTCTTCCACAGCAGCTTTGAGTTCTTCTGGGCTAATCACAGAGGGATCATAAAGAACCGTTCCAGTCCCTTCAGCCAGAGAGACTGATATTTGCTGCACACCTTCCCGTTGGGAGATCACGTCTTCAATGGACTGGACACAGGATGCACAGGTCATGCCAGCAATTCTGAGCACCACAGTACTGTACATGCTCTGTCCCTGGTTTCTTTGGGGGGAGCCATAGGAATGAGGACTAGAAGACCCATTATCTGTCCCCTTCCCTTCTACCCCATCAGGAACAGAAACTTTAAAGTTCCCAGGTGGAAGTGCCTCAATGGCCCTCTTCAGAGACACTGGGGTAATACAAGAAGGGTCATATTGTACTTGGGCAGTTCTGTTCTCCAAGGACACTTGAATATTTTGAACTCCTGGAAGCTGGCCTATATTTTCTTCAATATTCAAGACACAAGACTTACAGTGCATTCCATCGACTGTCAGTTGTGTGGTGACCACGTGGCTTCCTTGGCTTCCTTCCAAGGTCTCAGAATTATTGAAATTCTGGTTTGCAGAAGCCGAAAGTCTCTTTGGGTTAGTGCTTTGTAATCGTCCAATATCAATTGGTCCCAGACTTAAGGGGGTCATTTTATTCTTGATGGCAGCTTCAAATCCCATGTCATTTACATGGTCCCTGAGGTCTTCGGGTTGAATAAGATAAGGCTGGTAAGTGATGACTGCCTCTTGGTTGCCAAGAGAGACTTTGACTCTTACTACTCCTTGCAATTTTCTGATCTTGCCTTCGATGGAGCTGACACAGGACTGGCAGGTCATACCCTCTATCCGGAGTTTGACTACAGCCTCCTGGGCAGGTGAGGACCTTGAGGGCCAGGAGGCAGCCTTTCCTTCTGTAACACTGGCCTCAAAGCCCATGTCCCCAATTTCATGGCAAATCTGTTGCAGACTCATAACTGATGGCACATATTTCACAGTTGCAATGCCTTGTTCCAGGGAAACCTTAATGCTTATGATGCCTTTCAAACCAGAAATCCTGCCCTCGATGGACTTTACACACGACTGGCAAGTCATGCCCAGAATGCTGATGTTGGTGGTTGCTGTTGCAGAAGAAGGGTACACGCTGTCCAGACCATCTTCATAGCCAACGTTGTCAAAGGCAAAACTCTGCTTCATTGCTGGTTCCCAGGCATGAGTGGGCAATGAAAGTTTAGATAAGATCTAAAAGGAAAAGGAAAGATATTTTTATCCTAAAAACTCATTTTTATCTATAATATCCCAGCCTGCCTGGCACTGAGAAAATTGCAAACAATGCCACTGGTATCTAAACATTCCAAGGGTATGAGAACATAAAATAAAGAAAGAAAGCTGAAGATATTATTTATAAAATGAACAGACTCACATAGGTTCCTTTTAGCTCAGACATTATGTGATTCTGAAGCTAGAAGTCAGTTGTCTGCCCATCTCAGTAATTTAACTTTCTCACTCACAAGATGGGACTTTATACAGAGGACACTGGCTCAAGACACAGAGAGCACAGCAGACCCCCATGGAAAGGCACAAGTGTCCAAAAGAGCCTCTCCACCTCTGGCTGACACCTCAAACTTCCCTGCAGAACTTGGTCCTTTCAGCTCTAACTTTGGAGATCCTATGAAAATGCAAATCCCAGAACAGGCCTTGCCTTAATTCTGTATCTCTGTCTAGGGGTGTCTGGGTCTGGTTCTCTTACTAAAGGCAAAATGTACTTAACAACCTTAGGGCACACAAATGCGAACCTCCTAGGCCCCAAGGGGTTGGAAGCAGGGTCCAGATCCACAGATGGACCACATGCCTGTGAAAATGCTATGGAGGTACACTTCATGAGTGAAGTGAGCAGGAAGCACTGGCCCATAGGGGAGAGAAGGAAAATCTGGAGGAACAGGAAGTTGAGTTTAACAAAGAATTTCACAGTTCTGCCTCCCTCTGAATGCCAGCGCTCTCCTGGGTATTCGGGAGAGTTACAGTCATTATATGAAACATCAGGTACATCACCAAATTAAACAGACCTATTTTTTATTATTTTTTTTTATTTTACTTTTTTTATTTGGAGAGGTTTTTGCTATAGGGCGTGAGCGCTCGCCAGACAGACAGAGAGAGACAGAAAGCAAGAAATCACCCCCCAGGGCGGATGGCCACGCTGCATTCCCTTCTCCTCCATTCTCCTCTTGGGATCTTGGGCACGCACGCACACGCGCCCAGCATAAGTTTTAAGCCACTGGGTCCAGGACGCAAACCGCGGTCGACTACGTGGGAGTCCAGCGACATAGCCATACGCCAACTGCTGGTCCCCAATAGACCTTTTTTTTAATGCATCACAGTACAAGCATTATTTCCTAATTTCTAAACATCATGATATAGCTTTAGCCGTTCTACTAACAAGACAAAGTCTTCCTTTCACAGGTTTACAGTCTTGCACCTTCTTAATTAGCCGTAGCTTTTATACCAATGCTATTACGTGCTTCAGGAATTAAGGATAGCACTTTATGTAAAATACATGATTTAAAAGCATGTTTCTCTCTACATAACACAATCCTACTTATCATCAGATGAATCTCAATTACGTGGATTAAACTTTTCTATATCCCCGCACATAAAACACAGATATTTATTTCCAACTCTAGCTTTTGAGCAGCTTAACAAGAGAAAGGCTTAAATAACTTTTGAAACAAAGACTAGAAATTCATCCGTATAGCCACAAAGGAAACTACAAACTATATGAGATTAATAATTATATAAGGAATTTATTTTTAAAAAAACATCTACTATAGGAACCAGTAGTTGGCATAATGGCTAAGTCGCTAGACTCCCATGCAGTCAACCATGGTTTGAGTCCCAGACCTGGCGACTGAAACTCACCCTGGGCGCGTGTGCGTGCGTGCCCAAGATCCCGAGAAGAGAATGGAGGAGAAGAGATTGCGGCGTGGCCATCCCCCCTGGGGGGTGATTTCTCGCTTTCTGTCTCTCTGTCTCTGTCTGTCTGGTGAGCACACGTGCCCTATAACAAAAACCTCTCCAAAAAAAAAAAAAAAAAGCATAGAAAAAAGGAAATACTTAATTTATAGAACAGCAATTCAAATAAGTTTGCTAAATTCAAAAAACATACTGAAATTATCTGTAATATAAATAAGGAAATGTGGGCAAATAGGTGATATGGAGGTTAAGGTGTCTGGATCCTACATTGCAAACTCCATGGTTCAAGTCCCAGAATTAGTGGCTTGAAAATCATGCCAGGCATGTGTGCATATATGCTCAAAATCCAAGAGAATGGAGAAGAGATTGTAGCATAGCCATCTCCTGTGGTTTCTCATTTTCTCTCTGTGTCTCTCTACTGAGTGCATGCACTCTATGGCAAAAATATAAAATAATAATGATAATAATAATGATGATAAGGAAATATAATACATATGGATGGTACAGCCTAATAATATTAACAAACAACTGGTTAGATACCTCAGAAACCTACTTAGAAAAATTAAAGTTTAGGACCTATATGTTAAAATACATTGTAGATAGATAAAAATTAAAATGTTGAGGCCAGGAGATGGCATAGTGGTTAAAGCGCTGGACTCCCACATGGCCAACTGTAGTTTGAGTCCCAGACCTGTGATTTGAAACCCACACCAGGTGCGTGTATGTGTCCGTGTGTGCCCAAAGTCCCTGAGCGGAGAATGGAGAAGGGATTGTGGTATGGCCATCCTCCCTTGTGAGTGACTTCTCACTTTCTCTCTCTCTGTCTCTGTCTCTTCAGATTAAATTAAATATTAAAATTATTGGAAGAAAACATAGGAGGCTATCACTAATAATCTCAGACTGAGGACAACCGAAATATGACAAAACAAAACAAAAACAAGAAAACCCAAAGGCTGTAAAATTAAAGGCTAATATAATCAACTGTGATAAGGAAAAGAATTACTCAAACCAAGACAAAAGATAAAAAGAAAAAGAAGGAGAAAAGATTTGCTTCACATAGTAGTAGACAAGATCTAATTTCTTTAATGTATAAAGAGCTCCTTCAAAGAAAAAAAAAGGCCAACAAGCCAACAGAAAAGAAAAGGTATCAAAAAGGAAATGCTTATGGCTTTTAAATAAATGAGAAAACACTAAAGGAGAAATGTAACCCTGCAACTGCACTGTGGCACAACACTCACCCCAGCAATGACTGCTGACTCCAAAGCATAAACCTCCCACATCACCCCTAGGACTATCACCTCTCTGGAGAGCAACTGGCAATGCAAATTAAAAACTCACAAAAGTTGACCCAGCAACTAAACTTCTTTTATTTTTCTTAGAATTATTTAATTTTATTTATTAGTATTTTTTTGTTTTGCTTTTAATTTGCCCAGAGAAAGACAGATAGAGGAAAAGTGAGAAAAAAAGCCACCAGGTTCAGAACTTGAATTGTGGTTGGCCATGTGAGAGTCTAGCACCTTAACCACCATGTCACCTGCCAGCCCAATAAATCAACTTCTAAGAATTTATCCAAGAAGTACATTTGCTTGTGTGAAACCATCCATTAAAACCATGCAGTAAAGACATTAAATGCCACAAAAGATTGAAAACAACATGAATGTTCATCAATAAGAAGCTGGTTAATTACTGTGCATTTACACAGTGGAATACTTATCCAACTCCTAAAGTAAATAAGGTAGCTCTGTAAGTACTGATGTTGACTGATATGTAATATAGGGTTCAGTGAAAAAAAGCAAGGCATGGTATACATAATATATAGAGACTTCAAAAAGTTTGCATTATAGAGTGGTTGGAAAAAAAAAAAAGAAGAGAAAAAGAAAAACTTAGCTGAACTGTGTCCATGTCCTGGTGCTTTATAGAAGACAAAATTTAAAAGCAATAAGCTAGGATACTAGGTAGAAGAAATTTCTAAGCAAAATACTGGAAGAGCTATGTACCTACTTTATAAAGTAAAATGCAAGAGGGAAAAAGCTATTCAAAGAAAATTTATAATTAAAGGAAAGCGGAATATAAAGCTTTGGAAAATCCAAATCCTAGCCACGTAAAGAGTGAAAAAACACCTCTGGGACAGAATTCTAGGGGTGTAGCAAGTGACTACTGAAGAGACTAGTATGGCTAGAAGGAGTCAGGTGCTACTCATCAAGACAACTCAAGACCATAAAAGTATTTTAAAGATCTTCAAGGTTTCCACTGCCACCTCAGACCCAGAGCTCCAGGAGGGCAGATTGGAATGGACACCCCACTGCCCAGGGCTGCCTCAGGACGCCACTCTCAAATTCCATCACAGCACCCCCTGGTCACCCCAGCCAAGATTCATGCAGACCAGGTACAACTCAGGCCTTCACTGCTGAGATAAGCCTTGGTGGCACCTACATAGCGCTAAGTCTACAGACTCACAGAATATAAGAGCTTTGGCAGTAGGGCTACCACCACCTAGATTTCAAAGGATGTTGTGGACATCCTAGGGGCCTGTGCAGAATCCTGCCTCAGGAATAAGGCAAGAACCCTAGAGGGTTCCCACTAGGCCAATGCCTAGTAAAGCTGTGGAAATAGATTAACCTCCAAGACCACAGAACTGTAATGCCAACCAACATACAAATCCAGCCTAGAAGAGCTACAGGAATGAGACTCCCATCCATCAGAGCTGCTGAGTGGACTGAGACCAGCAAAGTCATAGAAGAGGGGCTGTCTAAGACCTGGGGGACCCGACCCCCACCCAGTATGCCTAAGAGGCCACACATGGAATCAAAGAAAATTATTCTCCAGCTTTAAGATATAATATTATTGGTGCCAGAGGTGGCATGGTGGTTAAGGTGCTGAACTCCCAAATCGCCAGTTGCAGTTCAAGTCCTGGACCTGGAGGCTTGAAAATCATGCTGGGCACATGTGTGTATATGCCCAAAATCCTGACAGGAGAATGAAGGAGGAGGGATAGTGGTGTGACCATCTCCCTCTGGGGATGATTTGTTACTTTCCCTTTCATTGTCTCTCTGGCAAATATACACACCCTAAAGTAAAAACCTAAAAAAAAAAAAAAAGATGAAACATTGCGTCCCCTGTTGGGTTGTTGACTTACTTTAGACTAGTTATCCCTCTTTTCTTACCTACTACTACCTCTTGGGAAAGAAATGTCTATCCTATGCCTGCCTCACTATTTTATTCTAAAATATGTATGTATGTATGTATGTATGTATGTATGTATGTATGTGTTTGTTGTGATTTTCAGGCCACCAGGCCCAGGACTGAACTGTGGTCAGCAATGTGGGAGTTCACCATCTCAACCACCACGCCACCTGTCAATCTCACGCTATTATATTTCTGAAGTAGAAAACTAGTTGTGATTTCATAGTCTCACAACTAGAGGAAGTTGCCTCAGGATGAATTATGCCTTGAACCTAACCCCTATCTGATCTAGATAAGCTTCTGGACTTTGAACTTTTGAGTTGATGCTGAAATGAGTTAAGATTCTGAGGCTATTAGTAAAGTATGAATGTATTTTGTAGGTGAGAAGGACACCAGTTCAGGGGGAGGGGCAGAAGCAGAATTCTTCGGTTTGAATGTTTGTCCCCTCCAAAACACATGTTGAAATCTTGCCAATGTAACTGTATTGGGAGACAGAGTCATTCAGAGGGGATTAAGTTACAAGGGCTCTACCCACACTGGCAGATTTAATGCCTTTTTTAAAAAGCATTTTTTGGGTACCAGCAGATGGTATAATGGTTACATTGCTGGACTCCCACATAGTCATCCACGGTTTGAGTCTCGGACCTGGTGGCTTACACACTGGGCACGTGTACATGTGTGCCCAAAATCCCAAGAAAAGAATGGAGGAGAAGGGATTGCAGCATGGCCAACCTGCCTGGGGGATGATTTCTTTCTTTCTGTCTGTCCGTCTCTCTGTTGAGCCACAACCCTATAGAAAAAAATATATCTTTAAGAAAGCATTTTTGAGAATAGGTTCTCTCTTGTATGTGCTTTCTTGCCCTTTCATCATGAGATAGAAGGCCCTGTCCAGATGCTGAGCAGATGCCAGTGCCATGTTCTTGGT
The DNA here is from genome assembly GCF_000334495.1 of Tupaia belangeri chinensis. NCBI lineage: Eukaryota > Metazoa > Chordata > Mammalia > Scandentia > Tupaiidae > Tupaia > Tupaia belangeri. Next base: position 5,666,058 of record NW_006159904.1, on the reverse strand, counting down.
CTTCCCAGACTCCAGAACCATGAACCAAACAGATTTCTTATAAATTACTCCGTCTATGGTATTGTTACAACAACATAAAACAGACTAACATATCTCAGCAGAGAAAGTCATCTCTGCTTTGAATAGCATCATCTGGAATAGCCTGACTTGGACTGGAGTTTCCACTTCCAACATGATTCATTCATCACATGACTGCCAAGTTGATGTTGATTGCTGCTGAAGATACAGCTGAGGCTCTTGGCAGGGAATTGGGTCCTCTTCCATATGACTGGCTTCTTCATATTACTAGATGGCTTCTACGTTCTCAGAGGGAGTGCCACAAAGGCAGACATTCACAGAGAAAAATGCCTAATGTGTAAGTGCTTACCAAGCCTTCATATGAATCTTACTTGCTACTTCCCATTGGCCAAAGCCAGCCACATGGCCAAGCACAATTACTACAGAAAGGAAATTACACAGGACCCAAATAAAAAAGGAGTGCAATTCTTTGAGAGGGCCAGCACAGCAAGTCTATCACAGTGCACTAGCACTATCTGTGTGGCACAGGAGAAGCTTATGCAAACAGATGCTTACATACACAGGTCATGTCTAGGAGAACACATAAGAAAAAGCTACATGGGGCCAGTGGGTGTTATGGTCGTTAAGGCACTGGACTCCCACAGGGTCGACTGTGGTTCAAGTCTTGAACCTTGAAGCCTGAAAATCCTGACAGATATGTATGCGTGCATGCCCAGTATTCCAAGAGGAGGAGAGAAGGGATGGTGGTGTGGTTACCCACCCTTAGAGGTGATTTCTCACTTTCACTCTCACTGTCTCTCTCTGGAAAGTTTTCACGCCCTAGGCAAAAACCTAAAAAAAAAGAAAAAAGAAAGAAAGAAAAGAAAAGAAAAATGTGGATATAGGAAAGTTATTTTCACTGTATAATGCACAAGTATTTCCAAATTCTAAAAATTAATTACTTTAAAAATTAAAATAGGGCCAGCCAGTGGTACAGTGGTTAAGGCACTGTTGGCCACATGGCCAACTGCGTGGTTCAAGTCCCACACCCTGCTGCTTGAAAAATGTGCTGAATGCATATGCAAGTGTGCCCCAAATCCCAAGAGAAGAATGAAGGAGAAGAGATTCTCGGTGAGGTCATCTCCCCTGGAGGGTCATTTCTCATTGGGCTAGGAGGTGATGTAGAGGCTAAGGTGCTGGATCTCACATAGCAGGCTGCTGGATCCTACAGTTTGAGTTGTGAATTGGCAGCTTGAAAATTATGCTGGGCATGTATGCATGCATACCAAAAATCCCAAAAGGAGAGTGGAGGAAAAGGGACTGTGGTGTACCATCCACCTTCCAAGGTAGGGAGGTGATTTCTCTCTCTCTCTCTTTCTCTCTGGTGAGTGTACATCCTATAGCAAATTTTTTTTTTTGAGAGGTTTTTTCGCTATAGGGCGCATGCGCTCGCCAGACAGACAGAGAGAGACCGAGAGACAGAAAGCAAGAAACCACCCCCCAAGGGGGATGGTCACGCCGCAATCCCTTCTCCTCCATTCTCCTCTTGGGATCTTGGGCACGCACACACACTTGCCCAGCGTGATTTCGAAGCCACCAGGTCCAGGATGCAATCCGTGGTCGACTACATGGGAATCCAGCGACATAGCCATTACACTAACTGCTGGTTCCCTATAGCAAAATTTTTTAAAAATTAAATTAAATGAACATAAGCCCAGGTGATCCAGAACAGTTATGTGGATCTTAGGTTGTCAGAAAAGTCATGATGTGTTTTTCTATGCAAAAATATGTCAGGGCTTTTCCAATGACCCAATAGTTGGTATTAATTAAATATTTGTTCAAGTGAAAAGGAACCACGAATAAAGGGAAAACTAATAACATATTCAAGCACTTTCACTTTTATATAGTATTTTAGTTAAGTAGAAATTGCCTCCTTAAAATAAGACATAGCCTCAACTATCTAGCTTGTTGGAAAAACAAATCCCTAATGATTTACTACCCAACTTACATTTATTGGTCCTACAATTTACCAAACCCCAACCCACAATGCTGGCTCTAAATCTCTGGATTATTGATTTTATGTTCCTGCCAACAGAGTTTGCCGAAGCATTGGAAGCTATTTGAAACAAACAATAACCAGAGTTCCCTTTTTCTAGACAGGCAGGATTTCTAAAAAGCAAAGCTTTACAAAACTCTAGAGTGGCCTGTCACTTGTCAGCCAAAGATGGCAGCACTTAGGCGAGTCGAAGAAAGATTGCAGTGAGCTACCTTGTGACCGAGGGGGACCAGCTGAGGCACCCGCTGCCGGGAGAAAAGCATAAAATGGAAATCATGAACCAGATGAAACTATCAAGAAAAACTTAATTTTCAATATCATAACCAGAAAAACTAATCAACTGCCAGAAGCTGAAAGGAATCTGCTGGAACATGGATCGACATATGTTGGACTTAATGTACCTTTCTGTGGCCTAAGAGCCAACAGTCTCATCTGACGCATCTTGAACGTGAAAAAAGCTCCTATAGCTGCTGGCTTACGAATGGCGCCTTTTTTTTTTACTACCAGCCACAAGTAGCTTACAAAAGTTTTATAAATTTTTCCTTGAATACAGGAGTTGTGAAACCTGTACCATAATACGGAGTGGATTAGTTGGTCTTGTTTTTGGTGGTCCCTATTCTGTTTTCTTGGCTATGCCTGTGAATGGTGGCCTAGCAGAAAGGTATGAATCAACCTTGCTACCAGAGAAAGGAAATATCATAACTTACTGGATAAGAATTTCTAAGCCAATTTTTGGAAACTTGTTATTTCCCATTTTGCTCCAAACTGCATTTGCATCATACTTAGGGTCTAGACAATATAAACTACTTATAAAAGTCCTTCAGTTACCTGAACCTGACCTAGAAATTCAATGATTTTAAGCAAATATGTATACAAACAAACTTTTTTTTTTTTTTTGGAGAGGTTTTTGCTATAGGGCGCGTGTGCTCATCAGCAAGACAGAGAGAGATAGAGAAACAGAAAGTGAAAAATCACCCCCCAGGGGGATGGCCACACCGCAATCCCTTCTCCTCCATTCTCCTCTTGGCATCTTGGGCACACATGCACATGCACCCAGTGTGAGTTTAAGCCGCCGAGTTTGGGACTCAAACCACAGTCAATTACATGGGAGTCCAGCGACATAGCCATTACACTAACTGCTGGTCCCATGTATACAAACAAACAAAAAAACATAAAAAAAAAAAAAAAAAAAAAAAAACTCTAGAGCATCTGTTGGTTTAGGAACAACTTTATAATGGTTGTGTGGTGTTTGGATAATTTTTCTGTGTAGATTCATGGCATGTATATGCTTTTTAAATTTTCATTTATTATTATTATTTAGAGATCTTGTCTATAGGTCACATGTGCTCGCCAGAGAGATGAGAGAGATGGAAATAGAAAGTAAGAGACCACCCCCCCAGGGGGATGGCCACACTGAAATCTCTTCTCCTTCATTCTCCTCTCAGGACTTTGGGCACACATGCACATGCACCCAGCATGAGTTTCAAGGGACTTGAATCACTCCTGTAGGAGTCCAGCATCTTAACCACTATGCCACCTGCAAGGCCTATATTATTATTATTTTTTAATAATTAATAATTAATGTCCTATAATTTACTATAGGGCATGTGTGTTCACTTGAGAGACAAGTGAGACAGAGAGAGAGAAAGTGAGAAAACAAGACGTATTAACCACTATGCCACCTGCTGGCCCTGCATGTGCATGCTTTTAATTCAGTTTTTCAACTAAAGACCATCTTTAGGGAGAAAATACTTCTTTTAATGAGTTTTTAAAATAAATACACATTGGAAGACTGAGTCTGCCATGAGAGCTAAGATCTAGTCACTTCAGAAATAAGGCAATGAAGATGTTCTGCTGAGAATACACCCTGGTGAACAGACTGGGCAGGACAGAAGACTGAGTCTGCCATGAGAGCTGAGATCTAGTCATTTCATAGATAAGGCAATGAAGATGTCCTGCTGAGAATTTATCCTGGTAGAGTCCTTGGAGAAAAACGCAATGCCCAAGACTTTGCAGACCACATCCTCCCATGCATCTCTGATTGCTCAGACTGATCATCTAGAAATTACGAAGAAACTAATAACCCATCAGATGACTAGAAATCACTGCAGGGGCATAAGAAATATGTGAAACCAGGAAAATACCTCACCCCCAAGGGAAAAGAAAAACTCCTCTTCATCCATAGACAATACAATGGAAGTCATGGAAATGTCTGATAAAGAATTTAGAGTATTCATAGTGATAAAACTAACAGAGATGGAAGAGAAGAGAGACAGTGAACACCAGAAGAAAAAGCTGATGAGTTCCAGGAGTTGAGGAAGTTCTTAGGAGAGCTGAAAGAAGAAATATACACCATAAAAAAGAATCAAATGGAACTGTTGGAGATGAATGCTATAATTCAGAAAATCCAAACCTCCTCTGAAAGTATTAAAAGCAGACTAGATCATACAGAAAACCGAATCTCAGATGTAGAAGACAGAATCACTGGACTAGTAAAATCCACCACAAAGACTGAGAAAATAGCCCAAAAAATTGAGAGTAATATACAAGAAATACTGGATACTATCAAACATCCAAACATCAGACAATCAATATCCTAGAGGGTGAAGAGACTAAGAAGGAAATTGACAATCTATTCCATGAAATCCTGGAAGAAAACTTGCAAACCTTGAGAGGTATTCAAAGATCCAGACCCAAGAAATACAACGAACCCCAAATAGGATTAACCCAAGAAGATCTTTTCCAAGACACAGTATAACCAGAATAACCAAAACCACCGACAAAGACAAGATACTCAAACTGGCAAGAGAAAAATGTCAAGTTACCTACAAAGGATATCCTGTCAGGCTAACAGTGGACCTCATCAGAAACAATGCAAGCAAGAAAAGAATAGGAAAATATATTCACAGTGTTGAGTGAAAAACAATTTCAACCAAGAATACTATATCTGGCAAGATTATCCTTCGTATGGGAAGATAAGACAAGAACATTCTCAGATAAACAAAACCTGAAAGAATTTACCAACACCAGACCAGCTCTCCAAGAAGTTCTGAAGAGAGTACTATCCCAGGAAAACTATAGTCAGACACAGAAATAAGAGTTCTAAAACAGCTAAGAAAATGGGCAGCTTAATGGTAGGGACAAGTCTAGAGTTGAACATTATCTTCCAGAATTTAAATGGAAAGATCAGACCACAACAGAAGATAGAGTACATGAGTTTGAACTGGTTAAATAGACTTTTATGACTTTTGACTAAAACATTACTGATCTTCTATGCTTTGTTTTCCAGTATTAAGAAGTTGTGTCTTCTCTTGAGTTGTGGACAGGTCCATGTACCTACTATTTGAACAGAATCCTAACCTGTTTCCTGAACTTATTTAAGTATTAAGCAAAGTTCTCTTAACATTTTTTATTTTGATCTATTAAAGCTAAAACTTCTTTCTTGAAATTAAAAAATGTATTTTAAAAATACCTATTTAGTAACCACAGTAAGCTATATAGCCTCAGCTATGTTCTGTTTTGTAGTATATTCATTCTACCTACAGTTTCATGCCTAAAGTTACTTTTGTTCACAGATACGTATGTATCAGCTGAACTTACTATTAAAAGTATTTAGATTAATTAAGATATTTTGTGAATCAATACAATGTGGGAAAGAATAAAGGAATGGAAAGCAACTGCAGATACCAGAGACAGGGTGGGAGGAGGATGGGAAATGGCAGAGGGTGAGAAATAGGAGGGGAAGAAAGTATATACGTAAAATAAATAAATTAATAAAAAAATAAACACACATTTGGATTTAAAGCTCATCAAATAATTATAAGCAATGAGAAACAAGTCTGTTACCTCCAACTTATGCCCAAAGAAAGCCTTATAGATGCTCTAGTTTTGTCTAATTCCATCCACACTATTTGAGGACGAATGGATGGGACATTTTCTGCAGACCAAACACACAGGTTGGGAAAAAAGTTTTGTTAGCTTTTGAATTTTTAATAAACTATTAATACAGTAGACATCAGGACTAGAAGGGACTGAAAACACAGGAAGCCACAGAAGGAAATCCAGATATCAGTCTCAATACTTTGCTGACTCTCTAGACACCCAAGTCACATGGAATTTGTTGAGTATGCCAGGGCTTTTAAAAGAAGAGACAGGTTTAAAAACAACTGTTGAGATCAGGAGTTAGCGTAGTGGCTATGTCGCTGGACTCTCATGTAGTCCACCGTGGATCATGTCCTGGACCCGGTGGGTTAAAACTCACACCAGGAACATGTTCATGTGTTTCCAAGATCCCAAGAGGAGAATGGAGGAGAAGGGATTGCGGTGTGGCCGTCCCCCCTGGGGGGTGATTTCTCCCTTTCTGTCTCTCTGTCTCTCTCTGTCTGGCGAGCACACGCGCCCTATCGCAAAAACCTCTCCAACAACAACAACAAAAAATTAACTGTTAATTCACCAACATGGAACCTGGAAAGGAAAAAGATCTTGGGATAGACCAGTCTGGTATGAAAAATTAGAAATAAAGTGGGATATTTTGATAAAAGGTTTCAAGCTGAAATTAATGAAAATGGCTGTGTTCACATTCAAAGAACAATACTAATTAATGCACACACAACAAAAGACTTACAGACACTTTTGCAATCTTAGTTACACCTGGTCTCATCACTCTTAAATAGGTAGGGTACCACTTGCCAGCCTGTCCTTGAGACTTCTTTCACTTTAAAGGAAGTATAATGCCCTTAACAACTAATAAGGCAAAGTGTTAGACATGTATGCAACCTTTCCAATATATAAGCCCCTTCCCGTACAACCCTTAACTTCCATGGATTCAACATACAAAAAAGTTCTAATTCTTTCACATGTATGTAGATCTAATAATAGCAAGTAATGAATAATTCTAAGTGTTAATGCTCAAGACAATTCTAGAAGTAGGTACTATTACCATTTGCTATTGAAACACATTCAGAAGTTTACCAAAAGTCATAAATCAATTTAAGTGACAAAGATGAGATGTATTGATAAATCCAGCTCAGAAACCCAGCAAGCTATTTTCTTTCTTTTGTGTTTTTTAGTTTTTCTTAATCTTTTTTTTTTTTTTTAAGGTTTCTGCCAATGGGTGTGAGCATTGGCCAAGGAGGAGAGAGAAAGAGAGAAGGAAAATGAGAAATCATCCCCTGGGGGAAATGGCCATACCACAATCTCTTCTCCATTCTTTCAGAATTTTGGGGATGCATACACATAACCCCAGTGTGAATTTTCTGGTCGCTATAGGGCACATGCACTCACAGGAGAGACAGAGAGACAGAAAGCAAGAAATCACCCCCTACCCAGGGAGACTTGCCATACTGTAATCCCTTCTCCTCCAGTCTCCTTTCAAGATTTTGGGCATACATGCTTATGAACCCAGCCTGAGATTCAAGTCACCAGGTCTGGGATTTGACCTGCAGTAAGCCATGTGGGAGTCCAATTATGTCATCTGCTGGTTCTGCCCAGTGTGATTTTTAAGCCACCAAGTCCCCAACTCAAACCACCATTATCTCTGTGGGAACCCAGCCACCTTAACTGCCACACCACCTGCTGATCTCAGCAGGCTATTTTCTTAAAACAACTTTTAAGGCCACTTCTTATTTTAATCCATGTTAATTATAGGAAGAGGCTACAATGCAGAAAGGCAAAATGAAGACAGCAAAGAAAACCAGCATACTGCACCTGCCAGTAACTAGCAGGGCTTACATGAGCCGCTTGAGCCTGGGCCCTGGCTTCAGCCCTTAGTATTGTCACCTTGGGAAAACTACAGCAGAATGTCAGCACCTGCTCTGGTTTTCTCAATATTCCTAATATTCCTAATTGCGAACATACTCAAGGCACCCACACTTACACAAGCAGGCAGAACACAGCAGAGACAGCAACAGTTTCTGGACCACGTGCATCCTCCTGAATACCCTGTGAATGCAGTACCACCTGGCTCAGCCTTATCTAAGAATTTTCTGGATGCTATGGATTCATAGGAGGGGGAGGGATGGAAAGATGGACTGACTCAAGAAAGGTCTCTCCCAAACCATCCCAGACATATGGAATTGGCAGTGTAGTCTCTAAAAGCCCCACTAAGGAGCCAGCAAATGGCCTACTGGTTAAGGCGACTGAACTGCACATGGTCAACTGTATGGTTTGAGTCCTGGACCCCATGGCTTGAAAAACATGCCCAGGTGCATGGGTATCCAAGCCCAAAATACTGAGAGGAGAATGGAGCAGAAAGGATTGAGGTATGGTCATTCCCCCTACGAAGTGCTTTCTCACTTTCTCTCTTTCTCTCTCTAACCTCTACTAACAACGCACACACCCTATAGCAATTTTTTAAAAAAAGAAAAAAACCCTGGGGCCAGCAAGGCAGAGTAGTGGTTAAGGCACAGGACTTCCACATGGCTAACCACGGTTTGAGTCTCGGATCCAGCAGCTTGAAACTCATGCCAGATGCCTATGTGTGCATACCAAAATCCCAAGAGAAGGATGGAGAAGGGACTGTGGTGTGGCCATCCCCCTGGGGGTGATTTCTCAGTTTCCTCTCGGTATCTCTCTGTATCTCTCCAGTGAGCACACTAGTCCTATGGCAAAAACCTTAAAAAAAAAAAAAAAAAAACAGGAAAACAGATTACTAAGGAAAACTCAATGTCATGTTAAACATCTGTGTATATAAATATATGGAGTTATATACATATAAATAGATATAAATTGAAGTTATTTTAAAATGAGTTATGAGTTATGAAATGCTTATTTTTTAAATCTGCACATTTTCTAAATTTTAGAGTTTAAATTTAAAAAATCAAGTATACTTTTATAACCAGAAAATGTATTTTTTCACTCTGTAAAAGGCAAGAAAGAAAATGTTTTGTTAAACTATACTAATTTAAGCAACAATATTAACTGTGATAAAGATGACAAAAGTGAAGAACTGATGGTTTATCTATACACTGTTTTAATACATTTTTTAAAGAAATATTTAATTTACCTTTTTTTATTTTTTAAATTTGCTATAGGGCATATGTGCTCACCAGAGAGAGAAACACAGTGAAACAGAGAGAGAAAGAATGTGAGAAAGCAAGCTGCCAGGTCTGGGACTTGAACTGCAGTCAGCCATGTTTTTAAGACTTTAAAGAACATTTTCACATGTTCACATACATTTGCTTAAACAATTGTCTTTCCTATTTGCTCACTGTCTGACAGTGTCAGGTTTGAATTCCAGCTTTGTCTGAGCAAACCCAAACCCCAGTTTCCTTAGGTATAAAACAGGAGTGATACTACTACTCACCAGGAACCATAAGGTGGCACAGTAGGTGGAGTGCTGGATTCCCACATGGCCAACTGCGGTTCAAGTCCCAGACCTGGACACTTGAAAATTACACTGGGTGCAGTATATTGAGTGCCAAAAATCCTGAGAGGAGAATGGAGGACAAGGGACTACGGCATGGCCATCACCTCCGGGGATGATTTCTCACTTACCTTCTCACTGTCTCTGTCTCCAGTGAGCACACATGTACTATGGAAAAAAACTTTAAAAAAGAAAAAAATGTCTACCCTACAGTTGTGCAGGAAGGCCTGAGAGCTAAGGGGACTTGAAAGTTTAACATAAATGTCTGATAATGAGTGACTACAAACATCACTTCATTTGATCTGCAAAACAGCCAAGGAGGTTCAAAGAGCACTTAATATTTTCTTCCATTTTACTGTTAAAAAAAAAAAAACTAATCATTAGAACTAGTACGCACACACAGATTCCTCCAACTCTAATATTTCTTTATTTTTAATTTTTTGAGAGTTTTTTTTTTGCTATAGGACGCATGTGCTTACAAGAAAGACAGAGAGAGACAGATAGCGAGAAACCACCCCCCCCGGGGGGGGGGTGGGCCATGCCACACGCAATCCCTTCTCCTCCATTCTCCTCTTGGGGTCTTGGGCGGGCACGCACATACACGTACCCAGCTTCAGTTTAAGCTGCTGAGCCCAGGACCTGAACCATGGTCGACCACATGGGTCGACTACAGTGACATAGCCATTATGCCAACTGCGTAATGCCATCCAACTCTAATATTTTCACTCTGTCCTTTTTTTTGTTTTGTTTTTGCCATAGAGTGTGTGTGCTCACCAGAGAGAGACAGACAGAGAGAGAAAGAGGAAAAGTTGAAAAATCATCCCCTTGGGGGATGGCCACACACATACAATCCCTTCTTCTCCATTCGCCTCCCCTCTGGGGATTTTGGGCATGCACACACACACACGCATGCCTAGTGTGATTTTCAAGCTTCCAGGTCCAAGACTCAACTATGGTCAGCCATGTGGAAGTCTAGCACCTTAACCACCACACCACCTGCTGGCCCCACCCCGCCCTTTAACATTGTTTCACAAAATGTCCAGAAAGAGCTTCCAAATTACAGTAATTTAAATGTTTTATACTTTAAAAACTAAGGCATTCATTCAAACATGCCGTGGCTATGTGCCCTGTAGAGGGCAGACTGTGTACTTCCTGGGTAATTCTGTATAAACTATATTTTTCTTTCTCTTTCAACCACGACCAAGGAAAATATTAACTCCTTTTAGAAAATGCTGACCAGTCTGTGACGTGGTTCTTAAGGCAGCTGGAGCCCACATGGCTGACTCCACAGTTCCAGTTCACAGTTGAGAAACAGACTGGGCACATATGCATGTGTACCCAACATCCTGAAAAGGGAGGTGGAAGACAAGGGGCTGTGGTATGACCATCCTCCATGGAGGGGAGGTGCTTTCTCACTTTCTCTCACTCGCTCCCTCCACAAGTGCATACACTCTCTGGCAAGTTTGAAAAAGAAAAGAAAAGAAAGAAACTGGATACAGTGTATTTGATACTTACCTGGGAAAAAGGGAAAGGGGGGGTCGGGAACAGATCCTATAATCTGGTAGTTAAGGAAGCAAGATCCAAATAGCCAAATGTACAGTCTGAGTGCCAGCCCAGTGGCTTGAAAAACACACCAGCCACATATGTGTGTACCCCAAATCCAAACAAGATGGAGAAATGGAGAAGGGATCATGATGTAACCATTCCCCATGATGGGTGATTTTTCACTTTCCCTCTCTGCTTCTCTCTGGCAAATATGCATACCCCTTGGCAAAAAAAAAAAAAGACTTTTCCAATAACCCAATAGTATGTACGATCTGATCCCATATTGGTAAAAATAGATACACACGCAAGTACACATAAACACATATGCATACACATACTCATATGTTGGGGGGGGCTGTTTTCATTTGTGTACTTCCCTCACCCCATTGTAAATTTATTTTTTATAATGATCGGTGCTACTTCTACAACAGAGCCTAAAAAAGTTATAATTTTACTAAGATGGTTTACTAACCTAATAGTAGGCCTATTCAAACATTCTGATAGTACCAAACCCATCTAAGAATTGGGAATTCTACTAAATAGCATAATTTAAGCAGAAATAATGCCATTTTGCACCCATATAGTACTCTACAAAGTGACTTCACAATCCTATGAGATGGGGCCTATCACCTCACTCTGAAATGAGGAACCTCAAGCTTGAGGAGTCCAAGACTCACCTGGCCAGTCCCCACAGCCTATACTCTTGGCAGAGAACAACCTTACTCAGGGTGCTCACCAAGGACTCTTTCTTAGCCTGTTTCTTTGGTTTTTTTTTTAAGAGATATTTTTTGCTATAGGGCACATGTGCTCACCAAAGAGACAGAGAGAAAGAGAGAAGCCCCCCTCCCCCCCAGATAGGATGGCCACACCTCAATCCCTTCTTCTCCCGTTTCCTCTTGGGATTTTGGGCACACATGCACACATGCCTGGCATGAGTTTTAAGCTGCCAGGTCTGGGACTCAAACCACAGTCAACTATGTGGGAGTTCAGCAATGTAACCATTATGCCATCTGCAGGTTCTATCTTGATCCTCTTTTCTTTTCTTTCTTTCTTTGTTTTTAATTTATTTTTTTCTTTTTAGAGGTCTTTGCTATAGGGCACGTATGCTCGCCAGAAAGACAGAGAGAGACAAAGAGACAGAAAGCAAGAAATCACCCCTCAGGGGGGATGGCCATCCCGCAATCCCTTCTCCTCCATTCTCCTCTCAAAATCTTGGGCATGGGAACCAGCAGTTAGCGTAATGGCTATGTCACTGGACTCCCACGTAGTCGACCACAGTTCACGTCCCAGACCCGGTGGCTTAAAACTCACGCCGGGCGCATGTGCGTGCGTGCCCAAGATCCTGAGAGGAGAATGGAGGAGAAGGGATTGCGGCGTGACCATCCCCCCTGGGGGGTGATTTCTCGCTTTCTGTCTCTCTGTCTCTCTCTGTCTGTCTGGCGAGTACACGTGCCCTGTAGCGAAAACCTCTCCAAAAAAAAAAAAAAAAATCTTGGGTACATGTGCACACGCACCGGGCATGAGTTTAAGTCACCAGGTCTAGGACTCAAACCACAGTTGACTAAATAGGAGCCCAGTGACATAGCCAGTACACCAACTGCTGGTCCCTTCCCTCTTTTCTAAAGGGGCTACCCTAGCCAGGTTTAGGGTGCTCTACAGTCACGGGAGATACTACTGACCACAAAAAATCATTAGCATTACGTCACATTCCCAAACCTCAGAAATAGGTTAAGATTTGTAAAGTGGTTGGAATATTTTAAAGAAATGCTCAAGAGTATTTTTTCCCAAAACATATTTAATTTACTATACTAAAAACTTGACTAAAAAATATAAATGTTGATAAATACTATATAAACAGGCAACATATGAAAAGCCAGATTAAACGCTCTGTCACTGTCTAAAACTAAATAATTTAACACATAGTTTAGCTACTGGTTTAATGTAGTATAAAGACATATTAAATGAAAACCAAACAACCACTTTGGAAAGCAAAGTAATTATAATTCACTGAGAATGAAGTTCACAAGATTGTATCTGTCATCTCACTCCCCCCTACAAAACACAATCTAACCCAGACTCTACATAAAAACTATTCAAGCTAGTAGCTACTGAATAAAGATTCTAAATTTTATTATTAAATTTTCCTGGGAAGAAACTTCAAAGGAGTCTTTTGGAATTTTCCACAAATTTAACACACCAAAAGACGCCTTTAATATTTTAAAATAAATAGCTCAGGAAACAATTATATCATGGTTAAAAACCTCACAGCAAATTGCAAAACTTAAGTACTCAAAAAGAGATTCTATCTTCAGTATCAAAGGACCCTGTAACTTCAACATACAAGTAAATGTCTTGAATAGCACATTTCAAAAGTCTTTTCATAAAAATTTCCTTTGGCCTGGGATAATTTTTAAACAATAAATAACAGAAGAGTGAGTCTTAAAGGGAAGCAAAACATTTAATGAAAACTTTCCTTCAGGTCTAACTGGTAGAATGCCTTAAAAAATACTTAGTTTTTAAATCTACGTTGATGAAAAAGACCCCATGTAGACCACCAGTCCTACTGGAAATGCTACTAAAAGGATTTTTTAAAAAAAATAGTTGTATGTATTTGTGGGGTACGGCGTGATTTTTCAATACACGCACAATGTGTAATGATCTAATCGGGGCAATAAACATACATCTCAAACATTTAACCTCATTTTCTGTTGTGAATATTCGAAATGCTCTCTTCTAGCTATTTTTAAATATACATTAAACTATTATCAACTATAGTTACTCTACTGTGTTTCCGTATTCTGAAATTCATTCCTTTAACCTAACCACATCTTGAATCTGTCCTCTACCCCACGCTCCCCTTCCCGGATTCTGGCATTCAATATTCCTCTTTCCACCTCTGTATGATCAACTCTTTACATGTGAGATTGGTCTTTTAATGCCTGGCTTAATTCACTTACCATAAACATAACATATTTACAAAATGTGAGCTGTACTGCCCTACTTTTCAACACCACCTAACCTTCAGATTGCACAACTTTCACTTGCTTAAGAAAAGCAGCTTCATTTTGCAGCAACATTTTCAAAATGCTTATTCATTTGAAATGTGGCGATTCACAAAATAAGGTACACAGTTTTAAAAATAAAAAGGAAGACTCCTTTATGGCCGACTTGTATTTTGGAAAACTGTGCTCCACAGAAGCTTACAAAATATTTTGAAATTATGAACCAACAAAACCCACTACAGAATTAATCACCTGGACTCCTGCTCGGTGCCGTCTTCACAATCTCACTTCTCGAGGACCACTCTCTGACCCCTCAGGCATGAGACATGAAGAGAAACCGACATCGGTAAACCTGGTCTAAGCCCCTCTTGGCTTTTTAGCCCATATACTGTTGTACTGACCTGACTGGAACTCATTTCCTGGGCTCCGTTCAAAACCCTCTGTGGAATTTCTCCCTCTTCTGATGGAGAAGAGCCTTCCTCCGGCAAAAACACTGGCCTGGCTGAGCCCTTGTCCCCAGGATTCTTCCTGAAGGACCAGCACTTATGGACTGACAGCAGAGTCACACGTGGGTCACTTAAAGTTGCCAGAAAGGACTGCTCAGAGTTCTGGGGCACCTCGCCCCTGGCTTTCTCCATCGCTGCGTCCAAAGCACTAAGTCGGTCACCTTCACCAGACTATCTGGTCGTGTTAGAAGGAAATGTTTTTAAAGTGTCCTGCGAATTAATTAGCAGGGAGGAAGGCACTCTCCTGCTCCTGAGCTGGCTTCCGAGAGGCTGCCTGCTGAGTCTTGGGTCTGGCAGCAAGCTTCAGGAACTCGAGCAGGCTGCGCACCACTGTGTACCTATTTGCTTTTTGTTTATCTACACCATTCCACCAATTGGCACCCTCTCCCTCAGTACACTGCATGCAGCACTGTGGATCTCTGCACACGGCCCACACACCCTTACCCGCACGCCCCGGACACTGGCCAGTGTGTCCCAGAGCCCAGCACATAATCACCTCCCAAAGCTAGGCAGCTTCCTTTTGGCTATATGCACCCCTAGAAATCCTGCCTAGAGACAAAGGAGATATGCCACTTCCTTTTATTACCAAACTATGAGCATTTTCCTGGAATAACTTCAGCTGCCTTTTCCATAGCTCCATTGCTGGCGGGTAGCAGAGTACTCGGTGAGGGAAGTATTTCCCAGGCAACATGACTTGCATTTTCAAGAAGGTGTAAGAAAGTTCCATGACTCCTGCAGCTTTGTTTTCCCTTGGACTAAAAACTTGACTTCAGTAAGGACAGATGCACAAATTCACTGGCTACCGAGGCTCGTCCGTTCTTTATATGTGGCACAACAGCCAGCAACTAGCACACAATTCAGACTTCTCAGGCTACCTGCTGTTCCCATGAGGATTAACAGAAAGAGACACACGACAGTGTGGTAATCCGGGCAGGCGCCTGCTCTGTCGGACAGCGCTGCCTCCCTCCCACCCCCCACCCCACCTCATCCACTCAGAGATCTGAAAAGAGGTGACCTTATTCTCCATGGGAGTCACAGCTCTGCCAGCCACTAATCCTGGCACACACCCACTGCAAATGCCTATGGGTGGTTCATACCTGAGACAGAGTTGAGTCAGGCAGTAAACGGGCACTCTGTCCCTCTGCATTCCTCTCTCCAGTTGAAGGTACCACCAGAGACACCGGAGTGTACACTCAATGAGAAATTCAGAACACATGCCCTTCTACTCAGGGTTCTGCTTCCCTATGGGCTGCCCAAAATAACCCTTCTTCCCCCCATTAAAACTGTCATCACTGCCCCCCAAAGTTTTGACTAGGAGATCTGGTCTCCTTGAGGAAAGGAAGCCTTGCCATTTGTCCATTCACCAAAGGCCCTTCACAACTCCATGATTCTGCTGTGTCTCATGTGCCTCTGTGGCGATGTAAAGACGTATTTGCTCGGCCTTCTGAAGTACACTTGGGGCCAACCCCTTCAGAATGTGTCTGGGTTTACTTCTCTGAGGAGTGCACCACCAAAATCAGAACCTGCCTCAATGTCCAAGAAATGCCATTCGAACTAGTGACCTAATGAAGGCATTTCCTGGTTTAAAGTTTATTTCTCTGACTAAGAGGGAGACAGAGACAGACAGGAAAGGCAGGAAGTCCAGGCTGTCCTGTGGATGGCGGAGAATCACCAGTTCTTAAGCACAAGACTTACAAGATTATATTTATAATCTAGAAATGCAGTTTGAGCAGGAAT
>NW_006159904.1:5625901-5649616 GCF_000334495.1 Tupaia belangeri chinensis | reverse complement strand
AGGAATGAAAATAAAAACTAGGAGGAAGGGATTACAGGGACTTCACAGGGCAGAGAAAATTAATTATGGAGTGAGATTAAACAAATAAGGCCCTCCAGGCTCAGTAATCAATGGGTCACAGCAGACTACGCCAAGAGCGGGACTGGGAGTGACAATACCACTTCCAGAGTGGCAGACTAGGCACACGGTAATGGATAAGCTAAGGGTGAAAATAATGGATTCCCCTTTGTTCCCAAAGAATCTAAGGAACCTGCAAAACAGCCAAGGCATGAGCCGTATTCCCAGCCTACAGAACTAAAAATCCAAACTCCTCTTTCTGGCACCTTCCCCTTTCCTTACACCTGTTTCCTAGGTTTCCTTCTCTCTCCAGCTAACCCTCCCTATACTTTAAGTCCTGCCTCTCTGTGGAGTCTCCTTCAGCCACTGTAGAAGACAGGGCTCTTGCCTTTATTGGAATGCCAACATCACTAATGTCAACACCACTGGAGCTGGCAGGTACTCAGCCTTTCTCATTATCGGAAGACAATTGTGTCCACTGAGGCTGCAATCAGAGACATCCACACTTATTACTGATGCCAAGTGTGTGTTTGGCTCTGGGAAACAGGGTAAGTTCCTGGAACACAGGAATCGTACATCTTAGCTGTCCACAGACCCAACTTGGTGACAAACAAATAACATGTTAAGTAAGTATACTTAAGTCTATTTAAATAAGATATATTTCAATTTAAATAAGTATATTTAAATAAGTAAGTTGAACTATTACAGATCAGAATGTGCTTTCTTTCTTTCTTTCTTTTTTTAATTGCCAGAAGGCACATGCTTTCCAGAGATAGAGGGACAGAGAGAGATGAAGAAAGCACACCCTAACTATGTGGTCACATTGCAATCCCTTCTCCATTTCACCATCTTGTTGGGATTTTGGTCATGTATGTACATATACCCGAGTGTTTTTCAAGACACTGGGCTGGGATTCAAATCCAGCTGACCATGTGGGGTCTGGCTCTCAATAATAAGACCACAGGGCCAGCCCCAGAATGTGTTCTCTACCTGGACTCTTGAGGCGATTTTTCTTTTGGTTGTCTCCCTCAACACAAAGCAAGTGCTCCATTAGTCTCTCAAATTCCTTCTAGAACGATAGCCCTTCAAGTATCCACTATATTACACTATGCTGCATTACACTATGTTGCCTTCCACCCATGCGGATTTCACCTGCCAATTTCCAGAATAAAATTCATCTTGTTTACCTCCTATCCACCTTGCCAGTCTGTGCAGATCTTTTCTGTATAAAAATGAAAATCCCTTCAGTGTCCTCGACAATCCTGTTGCAACCTGAGAAACCTGGGCCCAGAGGCAGATGGGCAGCTCATGTTTCCCAGAGCCTCCAGTACAAAGGACCCCATTGGAGGAGGGACATCTGGTTAAATTATTTTGGCACTCACAAAGATTACCAGCTCAACCCAAGCTGCAGGCTCACAGTGGGTGGAAAATAACCCTCAGCCAGCCCTCCCAAGACAGGCAGTGGCTCCCAGATCCTGTGACAGGACAGGATGGTAGAACCTGACACTAAGCTGTGTGATGGGAAGCAATGGCCTAGAAGGTTCCCATACAGAGGACATGTGTGATACAGACCACACATCCACCTAGGGTCCACCAACCCGTCATTCCCAACTGAGGCAAAGGTTAACAAATGACAGTCATTTAGAGCCTGAGAGCCAAATATGTAAGTTTATGCACAACATAAGATACAGGAAGAACACAGGATGTGTTCTGCCCTCAGGAGTTTTTTGGCAACTTAGGACAGAACAGTAGGGGGCAGTATGAAAAGCATTTTAAAAAAAAATCCTTCAAATATTAGTGCTGGGGTCAAACAATTTGCTGCAGGGTGAAGTCCTCCCAGGAAAACTCTCCAGGGATTGATCGGTGGGAGGGAGAGCTGGGACAGCTGCTGGGCTCCTCCTCACACTGCTGGTGGCTGGTGACTGCCACAGCTGAAACAGCACGGCAGGACTTTTATATGAGCTTATTAACAGGACACAGAAACAAAAAATACTTAGGCAAGCTCTCTGGAAGGAGTGTTCTTAAACTCCTCTTGACTGCACATCCTTTAATGGAAAATAATTTAACAATATTCTACAAACCAGATTATAAAGTTCTAGAAACCAGATAAGGCCAAAAAGAGAAACACTGAAATTATTAAAAGCCAATGTTCAGGGACCAGCAGTTGGTGTAATGGCTATGTCGCTGGACTCCCATGTAGTCGACCACAGTTCAAGTCCCAGACCCAGTGGCTTAAACTCATACTGGGCGCGTGTGTGTGCATGCCCAAGATCCCGAGAGGAGAATGGAAGAGAAGGAATCATGGTGTGGCCATCCCCCCAGGGGGGTGATTTCTCGCTTTCTATCTCTCTGTCTCTCTCTGTCTTTCTGGCGAGCACACATGCCCTATAGCAAAAAACTCTCTCTTAAGAAAAAAAAAGCCAACATTTCAATTTTACAGTTCATTATATGCACTTTCAATTCCTTGGCTACCCCCATCATCTATACCAACCTACAAAACTCCAACACCAGTTTACCCTAAGTTCCAATGACTCCACACTTTTTTCCTCACACCCAAACAAGGATAAGATAAAACCCACATCCAAACTGGCTGGAGCACTCTGGTTCATCACTAACCTGCAGAGACAGTTAACTATATCCTCTATCTCTCCCGCACTCTCTGCCAGTGACCTCCTCCTTGCCCAGAGGAGTCTCTGCTCCCCAAGGTCAGCTTCCGGGTTACCCCACCCTCCTCGTTTTCCTCCTACCTCCCAGCCCCTCCTAATTCCCACACCTCCAAATGGTGGGGTGACTGCTGGATCTCTTCCCCTCCTATACTCATGCCTTGTGATCTCGTGTGGTCCACCTTTCTTAGTCTATTGGCGCTGCTATAACAAAATACCTTAGGGGCCAGTAGGTAGTGTGGTAGTTAGGGTACTTGACTCCCACATAGCCGACTGCAGTTCGAATCCCAGACCTTGCAGCTTGCTTTCTCACTTTCTCTCTCTCTCTTTGTGTCTCTCTCTGGTGTCTACACATGCCCTAATAGCAAATTAAATTATTGGGTCATCAGAAAGGTCATGATACATTTTTGCATAGAAAAACAGATCAGGAGACCAGCAGTTAGCGTATTGGCTATGTCGCTGGACTCCCATGTAGTCGACAGTGGTTCGCGTCCCAGACCCGGTGGCTTAAAACTCACGCTGGGTGCGTGTGCGTGCGTGCCCAAGATCCCGAGGAAAATGGAGGAGAAGGGATTGCAGCGTGACCATCCCCCCTGGGGGGTGATTTCTCACTTTCTGTCTCTCTGTCTCTCTCTGTCTGTCTGGCAAGCGCACGCACCCTATAGCAAAAACCTCTAAAAAAAAAAATTAAAAAAGAAAAACACATCAGGACTTTTCTGATAACACAATAACAATAATAATAATCAGTAAAATAAATAGTTCTTTAAATATTTTTTAATTAAAAAATACTTTGGATTGGGTAACTTATTCACAACAAAAATTTATTTCTCACAATTTCTGGAGGCTAGAAAGTCCAAGATTAAGGCATGAGCAGATTCACTGATAAGGGCAGCTATCCACTTTAAAGATGGCATCTTCTCAATGCATCATCACATGGCAAGGGGACCAAGCCCCTTTAGACAGACACTAACCCCAGTCAGAAGGGCAGAGCCCTGATGACTTTATCACCTCCTAAAGTCTTCTCCTCTTAAGAACCATCACCTTGGGGGTAGGTTTCAACATACATGTAGACCATAGCAACATCTACAGCCAACACCTCCATACTTTTATGGCTAATTAGGCTTCACACACTTTATCACCACCTTCCTTAAACTTAACTTGTCTGCAACAAAGCCCCCAATATTCTGCCTCTCCCCTGCTCTTCTCATATCCTTCTGCTTTTTAATAAATGCAACTCTTTCCTTTCATTTCTCCAGGAAAAAAAAAAATCTTATTTTTATGCTTGATGAAAATCATCTTTCTTTCAAACTCAAATGTAAATGTTCAACAACTCCTATCAGTTCTACCTTCAAAATACTGGGTTGCTGAAAAAGTTATGATATATAGTTATGATATATTCTGGTACGTTTTTCTTTTCTTTTAAAGGATTATTTTAACTTTATTAATTTACTTATTTACTTATTTTAAAATTTGACCAAAGAGGGACAGAGTGAGAGAGAAGGGGAGAAAGAGAGAGAGGGAAAGTGAGAAAGACAAGCCTCCAGGTCCGGGACATGAACCACAGTCAGTCATGTGGGAGTCCAGTGCCCTTAACCACCACACCACCTGCCAGTCCCAGTACGTTTTTCTATGCAAAAATGCCTCATGAATTTTCCGACCCATTGCATTGATCATTTGACCACTTCTTAACACCTCCATTACAACCCTGCTGCAGGCCACTAGGACATCTCTACTGTATTTTTAAAAAATTTTCTACGTGGGACCATCAGATGTCATAATAGTTACGTTGCTGGACTCCCATGTAGTCGACTGCAGTTTGAGTCCCAGAAACTCACCACAGATTGTGTGTGTGGGCATGCTCAAAACCCGACAGGAGAATGGAAGAGAAGGGATTGTGGCATGGTCATCCTTTCTGGGGGGTTCTTGCTCACTTTCTATGTCTCTCTGTCTCTCCAGTGAGTGCATGTGCCCTATAGCAAAAATCTCTCTCAAAAAAAAAAAAAAAAAAAAATCTCCTATGTGATCTCCTGCTTTCTGCTCTTACCTCCTAGTCAGTCTATTCTCAACATAAAGCCAGAGGAATCTCTTGGAGTGGAAGGCAAAAGGCGTCATTCCTCTAAAAAGTCCAGGGGGTTCCCACATACTTAGAGTAAAACCAAAAATCCTTACAAAGACCTGTAAGACCTTATACAGTCTGCCCCCCTCTCATTGCCCTCCTACCCGTTCCCTTGCTCATTGGCTACATTCATTTTGATCTTGCTGTTCGAGAAAACCTTCCCACCTCAGTACCTTTGTTCTCTCCACTTAGAAACAGCTCATCCCAATACACCATATTCACTTCCTTACGTCCTCAAGGCCTTTGTTTGTTATAGTCTGGATCATGGTTTGTCCCTCAAAGTTTCATGTTTTAGAATTTGGTTTTAATGGATGGTGACTGGGTGTCCCCATAAATGCATATGTTGGAACTTGGTTGTATTATAAAGGTATTAAGTGAAAACTTAATTCCTTCATGGTGTCCCAGGGTGAGGTCTTTGGGTATGACCAATTCATTAGATCAGAGGCTTCGATTTGAGCTACACAGGTAAATAAGCAGAGGGAATGAGACCAGAGCGGCAGAGAGAATGCTATAGAGATACAGATAGCACTCTGTTAACAGTTCTGCCTTCTGCTATTCTGTGAAGCCCTTAGAACATGAGTTATTAAACTATTTCTTTATAATTCGCCCAGTCTCAGGTATTTCTGTTACTGGCACAATAACAGGCATTGCTCAAATGTCACTCTCTCAGTGACTTTCCCCAAATTACCCTATTTAAATTTCAAACACTCTGGGGACCAGCAGATGGTGTAATGGCTATATCACTGGACTCCCACGTAGCTGACTGTGGTTTGAGTCCTGGATCCAGTGTCTTAAACTCATGAAGGGCATGTGTACATGCATGCCCAAAATCCTGAGAGGAGAATGGAGGAAAAGGGATTATGGAGTGACCATCCCCCCTGGGGAGTGATTTCTCGCTTTCTGTCTTTCTGTCTCTCTGGTGAGTGCACGCACATTCCTTATAACAAAAATCTCTCAAGAAGAAAAAAACTTTAAATTTCAAACACTGCACTCTCTACCATCCTTCCCCGCCTTATGCTTCTACTCAACCACTACCACCTGGTAAAATAACATATATTTATTCGTTTACTATCTCCCCAAGTAGGATATAGTTCTACAAGTACAGGAATTCTGCATCTGTTTTGTTCAGTCATTGCTATATTCCCAGAACTAACAATGCTTGACACTAAAGAGTTCCTCAATAAATATTTGCTGAAGGAATGAATAACGGAATGCCAAACAAAAACTTACGTATACACTTGCTATAAAACAGACCGCTAAACTTTTAGATAAATATTCAACATTCCAAAGGTTTCCATGCAAAGCTGGCTCTTTCATTTATACGCCCCTTTATACCTCCGCGCTAGGAATCTGAGCTCAGATACTTTCAAAGCCAGGCAGCAATCTGAACCAATACAACAGGCTGGGTGACGCATGTGGCCACGTGAAAAGCTCATGGCCCACCTAAAACAGGCAGCTATTACCCAGCAGTAGCCAAGTGTTGTCGAATGGCCTGGTATCACAGAGCCCAGGAGAAGGGGAAAAGCTGAAGTCTTATACAGTAAAATCTTCCAATTTTAAAATGTTGAAAATGAATTCAAAGTCCAGCTAATGAAACACAAGGAAAAAATGTTAGGGCTTCTAAGCAGGCTCCTTAAAAAGAGAGAGGGTGGGACCAGAAGGTGATCTGGCGGTTAAGGTGCTGACCTCCCACATCACCTACCATAGTTCAAGTCCTGAACTTGGCGATTTGAAAAATCACACTGGGTGCATGTGTGTGTGTGCTCAAAATCTCTAGAGGAGAGGAGAGCGGAGAAGGGATTGCAGGATGGCCATTCCCCCTGAGGGGATGATTTCTCACTTTCCCTCTCTGTGTTTCTCTCTGATGAGTGCACGCCCCTATGGCAAAAACCTAAAACAAAACAAAAGAGAGTGGCTTTGCCTTTGCCCCCTCCTTGTTTCAGCTGTCACAAGATGAAATAGAAGGCTGGAACCCTAGCAGCCATCTTAGACCACACGGCATCAGAAAGACGGAGTTGTACTGTAGCTATGTTAAAAAATCATTCGCTGGGAGACCATAAGACTGAGATAGTTCGAGCACCTGAAATGCAAACTAAAATCTGACTCAATGGAAACAGTAAAAGCTTAACCAAGCAGAGACCACCAACTAACCTCTAACTGGGGACACTGCACTTTAACTAAACAATCATTTTCTGTTTTGCTTCCCTGAATAGCTGGCAAAAGTTTTCCCCTTGTGCCGCCTTGGTGGAGCCCAAAACCACATGTGGTGTGGTATTGCCTGATAACTGAATTACAGTCTGCTCAACAAAACTCTAAAATTTTAATGTACCTACATTTATCTTTTAACACTTTAAAATTTTTTTTTAATTAACTTTATTTATTATTATTATTTTCAATATTTCCAAAAAGAGACATAGAGAAAGAGAGGGGTAGGGGGGAGCGAGAAAGCAAACCTCCAGGTCCGGGACATGAACCATGGTTGGCCATGTGGGAGTCCAGTACCCTTAACTACCATGCCACCTGTTAGCCTCATATCTTTTAACACTTTCTTTTTTGGGGGAGGTTTTTGCTATAGGGCACATGCACTTGCCAGAAAGACAGAGAGAAACAGAGAGACAAAAAGCGAGAAATCACCCCGGAGGGGGGGTGGGCATGCCACAATCCCTTCTCCATTCTCCTCTCAGGATCTCGGGCACACATGCATACTCTCCCAGCGTGAGTTTAAGTCACCGGGTCCAGGACTTGAACCATGGTCGACTACATGGGAGTCTAGCAACAGAGCCATTATGCCAACTGCTGATTCTTGTATCTTTTAGCTCTTTTAACACATTTAACACAATCGAGAGAGAGAAGTCTAGGACCCCCATGACTAGAAATGCCACATCATCTTGGGACACATAACTTCATATTTATTTCATTAACAGCCACTATTTTCAGTTTTCCGTTACATAGAACCAAATATCATACACAGTTTTATATTGACTAACAATAGGGATATGTTCTGAGAAATGTGTCGTAACGCAGTTTCGTCATGCAAACATACTAACATAAACCTAGATTGTATAGCCTACTGCACACCTAGGCTAAGTGGTTTAACTTATTGCTTCACGGGTACGACCCGTATGGTATGCTACTGTACTGATACTGTATATATTGAATACACAACATAAGTACTTATCAAGTTAACCATATCTAAAAGCAGAAATCTACAGTTAAAATACTATACCTATTAGGTGCTTACCATGAATGGAGCTTGTAGGATTGGAAGTTGTTCTGGGTGAGTCAGTGAGTGATGGCTAGTACATGTGAAGACCTGGGACATAATGTACTGTACTGTAGGTTTTACAAATTTGTACACTTAGGCTACACTAAATTAATTTGTTGAATTTGTACTTTAATCATAAATTAATCTTAGCTCACTGTAACTTCATGAACTTTTAATTTTTTAACTTTTTTACTCTTTTTTAATAACAGTTTAAAACACACATTGTACTGAGACAGGAGTAAGATCTCTAGTTACGTAGATAGGATAAAGAGTCCACGGAATAGAAAGTACAAAATTAGGTGAAGTCACTGTAGTCAAGTCTTTAATAGAAATTATTTACTCTAGGCCCCATCAATCAAGAAAGTCCAGGAAATTATCATGCCCTCTTTTATTTATTTATTTATTTATTTATTTTTTTGAGAGGTTTTCGCTATAGGGTGCATGCACTTGCCAGACAGAGAGAGAAAGAGAGACAGAAAGCGAAAAATCACCCCCCAGAGGGGATGGTCACGCCGCAATCCCTTCTCCTCCATTCTTCTCTTGGGATCTTGGGCACACACGCACACGCGCCCGGCGTGAGTTTTAAGCCACCGGGTCCGGGATGCGAACCGTGGTTGACTACGTAGGAGTCCAGCAACATAGCCATTACACTAACTGCTGGTTCCTGGCCCTCTTTTATTTTACAGAGAGATTTTTGCTACAGGGTGTGTGTACTTGCCAGAGAGACAGAGAGATAGAAAGTGAAAAATCAACCCCTGTGGGGGGATAGCCACGCCACAGTCCCTTCTCCTCCATTCTCCCCTCGGGATTTTGGGCACGCATACACACATGCCCCCCATGAGTTTCAAGCTGCTGGGTCCAGGACTCAGACCATAGTCATCTTCATTTGAGTCCACTAATGTAACCATTATGCCATCTGCTGGTCCCAATTATGCCCATTTAAACCAATATTTGAACTAACCATGCACCAAGCTTCCCTAGACTTAATTTTACCCTTAAAAATGCATGCAGCAGAGCCACCCAGTAGCATAATAGTTAAGGTGACTGGATTCCACATGGCCAACTACACAGTTCAAGTCCTGGACCCAGCTGTTTGAAAAACATGCAAGACAAGTGTGCATGAGTGCCTAAATCCAAAAGAAGGGAGAAACAGAATACAAGGGATTGCAGCACGGCCATTCCCCATTGGGGGGGGGGGGTGCTTTCTCACTTTTTTCCTCTCTGCCTCTGTCTCTCTCTGCCAGTGTACACACCCTCTAGCAAACTTTAAAGAAAAAAATATGTGCAGGAACGGATAGGGCCTTTTCAGCCTTAGCTGCCTACTCTCCTTGCTTTTGCACGTGCCAATAGAGCTCTTGTGCATAATTTGGTTTGTGGCACTTGGGTGAGCAACTGGGTTTGAGTTCAGTAATGAGGAGACACAGTAGATGTTTGAGGCTGTTGCTGGTATAACACAACATACTGCTTTACAGTAAACTCTTCTTAAAAGTAGAAGCACATTCTAAAATAATGGCAAAAGTACAACATAGAAATACATAAACCAGGAATACAGTCATTCATCTTAGGAAGTACTATGTACTTGCTAGTACATGCTAGCTTTTTACACAACTGCTGTGCAGTAGGTCTGTTTGCAGGAGCCTCCCCACAAATGGGTAGGTAATACATTGCCCCATGACATGATGACTATGTCCCTCGGCCACAGGAGTTTTGCAACTTCATTACAATCTTATGAGACTATAGTAATACACATGGTCCACTGCTGACCGAGATGATGGTACGTGATGATAACTAATTGACAGAAGTGTCAAATGCAGAGGAAGAGTAGGGACTTCCAGCATGATAGTATGAGTCACTCTGAGAATTGATATAAAGCCTCTGAAAATGTTCCTAAAGACACACAGCAAATGAAGAAACATGTTCAAGAAGATGTACCAAGTTTAGTCAGAACAGTGAGAGTTGGTCCTCTGTGAACCTAGATCCCTCCACATTCCCAACTCAAGGAGATGGAAACTTTACTCTGACTACTTCAGGCTATGAACATCGGGCTCCCTTTCCCTCCTGAACTCAAGGCTTTCTTCCCTGGGAGGGGCAGAATGGAAACACTTTTTATCCTGCCCCAGCTGCCTGATAAGTTCTAGGCCAATGCAGCTAAGAGATATGGTCTCTCTCCTTCCACCCAGCCCCTCGAACAAAGGCTCTAAACACTGGAACCCCAACTGTCCTAGCCCAGGCTTACAGGGTGGTGCCTCCACACCAGGAAAGGAAAGCTGATTAGAAAACTGAGGCTACTGCCTGAGCAGCTTCTCTCATACCCCTACCCCCACCTCGGCTGCCCACTCCCAGCTCCAGAGTGTGGGCTCAGATATTTTTCCTAAGGGGAAAAGTAGACTGTAAAACAAATAAATATCCCAAAGATACTAACTTAATTTACAATAAAATGTGGAGATGTTTTTCTATATCAAAATTCCAGCTGACTTCTTTGTAGTTATCGACAAGCTGGTCCTAAAATTTATTAATATATGGAATTGCAAGGGATGCAGATTAGCTAAATATTCTTGACAAAGAACACATGAAGACTCACATATTCCAATGTCAAAGCTTACTACAAAGCAATGGAAATCAAGACGGTGTTGCTACCATCACGAAAAGAGACATACAGGGCCCCCTGTAGTGTAGCAGTTAGGTACTGTGGAGAGGAAGCCAGATCCCACACAGTTGGCCAGGGTTTAAATCTAGGCCCATAAGCTTGAAGAATATCCTGTCAGGACAGGATGGCAAAATGGAGGAAAGACAAATTGGAAGGGAAAAACTACAGCCTGACTAGATCTTCTTATGGTGTTCTCTCTCTCTCTCTCTCTCTATATATATATATATATATGTACGTATATATATATATATACGTATAAATATATATATCCCCTCCTTTTCTGCATGGACTTGTTCACATTAAATAAACAAAGAGACAGCCATATAGATCAATGGAATATAGCATCCAGAAATTAACTTATATATCTGTGGTAAACTGGTTTTCAACAAGGGTACTAAGACCTTTAGTGGGAAGGCACTAACACACACACAAATAGTGCTAGGACAGCTGTAGCCACATGCAAAAGAATGAACTTGGACTCTTATTTCATACCATATACACACAAAAAATGCGAAATGTGTCAAAGATCTAAGCGTAAGAATTAAACCTAAAAAACTCTTAGAAGAAAACATAGGAATAAAGTGTCATGATTTCCAATTTGGCAATGAATTTATTTATGTAAAATACTCTAGGGCCAGCCAGATGGTTAAAGTGGCTGGATTCCACATGGCCAACTGAGCAGTTGAGGCCCAGACCTAGTTGCATGAAGGATATACTGGGTGCATGTGCGTGCATGCCCCAAATCCCCAGAGAATGGAGTTAAAAGGACTGTAGCATGGCTATCCCCCGCAGGCAAGGAGGTACTATCTCACTTTCAGTCTCTCTCCTTCTCTGTCTCTCTCCAGTGAGTACATGTGCCCTATAGCAAAAATAACAAAAAAAAAAAAAAGAAAACTCTTAATGTATATAATCAAAAAAAAAAAAAAAGAAGAAGAAAAAAAAAGAAAAAAAAAAAAAAAAAAAAAACACCTAGAAATGGGCAAAGGATCTGGATATACATTTCTCTAAGGAAGACATTTCAAAAATAGCCAAAGACCAGAAGATGGCATAATGGTTACTTCACTGAACTCCCACACGGTCAACTGCAGTTCAAGTCCCAAACCCAGTGGCTTCAAATTCACACCAGGCATGTGTGCACACGTGTCCAAAATCCTGAGAGGAGACTAGAAGAGAGGGAACTGTGGCATGGCCATCCCCTCTGGAGGGTGACTTCTCCTCACTCTTCGTCAAAAAACAAAGTCAACAAACGTATAAAAAAGATGCTCATTCATTGGTCACCAGTGAAATGCAAATCAAAACTACAAAGAGATACATCTTCACTTCTACTCGGATAGCTACAATGAAAAGGTCAGATAATAAAAAGAGGATGTGGAGAAATTGAAAGTTTCATACACTCCTGGAAATAATGTAAAACAATCTGGTTTGTTCTTAAACAGCTGAACATAAAGGTGTCACATGGCCATGTAATTCCAATCTTAGTGATATACCCAAGAGAAATGAGACCATGTCCCCCAGAATAAAAGAGTATAATAAATCATTATAGCAGTACTATTCATAATAGCCAAAACATGGGCAACCAAAATGCCCATCAGCTGATGAATGGATCAACAAAACACAGTATAGCCACACAATGGAATATTATTTAGTAATAAAAAAGAATAAAGTGTTTGTACACATTACAACAATGAACCGAGGAAACATGCTAAGTGAAAGAAGTCAGTCACAAAGGATCACATTATATCATTTCATTTATATGAAATATATACAACAGGCAAATTTATAGATACAAAGTAAATTAGTAGCTGCTTAGGTATGAGTCACAGAGTGATAAGTAAAGGGTACAGAGTTACTTTCTGAGATAATGAAAATGTTCTAAAATTGACTGCGGTATGTTTGTGCATATCTTGGATTATATCATGGTAAAGCTGTTTTTTGTTTGTTTTTATTAATTTATTACCAGAGGGTGTGCATGCCTCGGACAGAGACAGAACTCCCTCCCCCTAATGGGGCATGGCTTCTTCATACCTTCCTTCATTTCTTCCCTCCCTCAGGGTGGGAATGACTCCTGCCATGGGGGCCAGGACTCAAACCATGGTCAGCAATATCAGCTTGGGCTCCCTTAACCACTGTGCTAAGGGCCAGCCCAATAAAGTCTCATTAAAAAAGCAATGAAGAGACTATCTTAGTCTGAACTGTTATAAAAGAATTATTGAGGCTGGGGACCAGCAGTTCCCATAATGGCTATGTCACTGGATTCCCATGTAGTTGACCGCAGTTCAAGTCCTGGACCCGGTGGCTTAAACTCACTCTAGGCGCGTGTGTGTGCATGCCCGAGATCCCAAGAGGAGAATGGAGAAAGAAGGAATTGTGGCATGGCCATCCCCCATGGGGGCTGATTTCTCACTTTCTGTCTGTCTTTCTGGCAAGCACATGTACTCTATAGCAAAAAACTCTCCCCCTGTCCCCCCCCAAAAAAAATTACCAAGGCTGAATAATTTATAAATAATAGAAATTTACTTCTTAAAGTTCTGGAGGCCAAGAAGTCCAAAATTGAGATGCCATGAGGTTGAGGGTCTAATGAAAGCCTATTGCTCCCAGATAGTACCATTGAGGTGTCCTTACATGGTGAAATGGATGAAGGGGAGAAAAGGAAAGAAATTCCTCTGTCAAGCTCTTTTATAAAGGTACCTAGTCCCATTCAAGAGGGCAGGATGCTCAATCACCTCCTAAAGACCTCATTTTTTAATCCTGTTGCATCAATGATTAAGTTTCAACATGAATTTTAGAGGGGATGAAAACATTCAAGCCATAGCAAAGGCCATTAAAATATGAACTGGGGAGGGCCAGTAAAGTGCTATAGTAGTTAGGACACTGTATCCCACATGACCGACTTCACAGTTTGAGTCCTGGACCCAGTGACTGGAAAAATAAGCTGATTGCATCTGCATGCATACCCAAGGTCCTGAGAGGAGAATGGAGGAGAAGGGATTGTGGCATGGCCATCCCACTGAGAGTAATTTCCCACTCTCCTTTTCTCTTTTTCCTCTGCCTCTCTGGCAAGTATACATGCCATATAGCATAAAACTTAAATTTTTTTTTTAAAAAAAAAGAACTGAAGGGGTTAAGCCTTTGGAAACAAACAAGAGAGGTTTCAGTAGTGAAGGCAAAGCTAGAAGAAACTGGAAAAGCAGGGAATAGACTACCCTATGCATCAGGAGGTATAAATAAGAATGTTCACAGCAGAGCGGCTTATAACCTCAGAACCCTACAAACCACCCAATGTCCTCCAAGGAGATTGGATAAACTGTGCTACGTACCCTCAATAGCACATCACACAGCAAGGAATCTCGGATATATAATGTCTAGTAAGAAAAGCTAGTCCTGTGAGACTAAACGCACGATGGCATCATGTTTTACAGTGCTCGGAAACAAGCAAAACTAAGTAACTCCTGTTCAGGCGTTCATATATGTGCAATACAAAAAAAGTAAAAAGGCCGAGCAGATGGCTTCCCAGGCCAAAAGGAAGAAGTCTGCGGAGAAAGGGAAAGAACAGAGATGCCAATTATAAAGGTTCCAAAAAGGCAAAGAGGAAGGGGTCAAGGGTGCTAGCAGAGGGTTGACTCCCAAAAGAAAGCAGGCCTGTCCTTGGAAACGAAATCCAGGAGATAAAAACAAGTTATAAGTCAAAATAAATTTGAGGGAGAAGGTGAGCAGACCTAGAGAGAAGTCTGAAGAAAAGCATACCCCCGGGCCAATTTCCTTAAGGTAAGGTAAGTCATTTGTGGAGAATAAGGGAGACAGAGGTTGAGAAGAGGGATCTCTGAAAGTGATGAAAGTCTGTGAGTCACGAGAAGTTTACAGAGAACAAGTAAGAGACACTGGAAAGCACAAGAAAGATTAGGAACAAATTACTGGGACCAGCAGATGGCATGATGATTACATCACTGGAGTCCCACATGGCTGACCATGGTTCAAGTCCCAGACCAGGTGGCTTCAAACTCACGCCAGGCATGTGTATGTGCATGCCCAAAATGCTGAGGGGAGAATGGAGGAAAAGGGATTGCCACGTGGCCATCCCCATGGGGGTTGATTTTTTGCTTTCTATCTCTGTCTCTCTCCGGCAAGTGCACTCACCCTATAGCAACAAAACCTCTCTATAAAAAAAAAAAAAAAAAAAAAAAAATTTTAAAAAGAAAAAAAAAGAGAAATGATAAATTACTAATAGCACCGACCACAAGGCTGCCTGAATTTCTGGCTTTGAGAAACTGCTATATTCTGAAATAATAGATTTCACAATTCCTGGTGCTTTAGACATCCTATTTGCTATTAGTTACATCATGATAAATAGTCATTCTGTGTTGCCCTCTATCTCATTGACCTTTGATCTGCTCAGATTTTTCCCCTTTGGTTCAAAAAAAGAAAAAAAATGTCTGAACAAAAGGAAAATAAATGTGACTGTCTTTTCAGATTTTCACTTGGCAATGATTCCAGTTTTCTCCTATGGATAGAAATAACACTGGCATCACCAAACATGGAAACTTCGTTGATACCCATGCCACAGTATCAGTATGCAGGACTCGTGTCATAGGCCACCTCCATTCTTCCAGGGGAGAGGAAACTGTGGGTCAGGTAAAGCATTCACAGTCCAGCTTATCGCCCTCAGCTTATGGCCCAGCTACGTACATAGCAACCACATTCTGTATTGCTGCCTTGTAAGGCATATCATTGGCCTCTGACCTCTGGACAGTCCAGAGTCTAGACAGCCTGTTTTCTCTACTAAGAAGGTGACTCCACAGCTAACCAGGGAAAGATAATCAACTTCCGATTTTTATTAGGCTTTTCAGCCACCTTCTCTTTGGCCTGGACAGGGCTAACCATTTCCAGGAGCCTCCAGCTGGTCTCCCAGCAATTCCCTCCCCAGTTCACCCTCCTTGGAGAAGGGTCTCAAACTGTTTCCCCATGCTTGAACTCTCTACCTGTGGGAGAAAGTCCAAGCCAAACCACTCCTGGCCTGTGAACAGGGCCTTCCATACCCATTCCAGCTACTCCGTCAAGACCCTCCTGACTCCCCAGACACATCTTTCCACTTGTAGTTCTCCAGACCTTTGCACGTGTCAGCCTCTGTTTTCAACACCCTTGCCTCCATGCTACTGTGTGCCTGGCCAATGCCTGTCCTTCCTTCAAGACCCACGCAAGCACCACTTCCTCTTGAATTCTTTTTGTGTCCCTTCCTACCAGGAAAGGCAGATCATTCTTCTCTGTGGGTGTTGTACTATGTAGACACCTCTGCCCCAGTGCCTATGGGGCACAGGGGCTAACCTCTCTTTATCTCTGCAACCCCCTACAACCAGGCAAACAGAAGATGTTCCACAATGTTTGTGGACTGAAGACTAGGTAACCAGGTCACTGGTACACCACAGAGAGGCCTCCGAAGAGAAAACGACATGAGGAACTCATACTACAATTCATTCGTTTAAGCACACCTGTGGTGCACTTATACATGCTTTGGAGATCGTTTTTAAATGATGCAAACCTAGTCCCCACATTCAAGAAGCAAGAATTGTAAGGAAAATGTACATTCCTTCCTTTAAATAATCATACCAGGCAGTATGACCTAGTGTCAAGTACATTTATAAGATAATGTGTAAGGACCAGCAGATGGTATTATGGTTACATCACTGGACTCCCACATAGTTGATCACAGTTTGAAACAGTGGCTTGAAACACGCCAGGCACATGTGCATATGTGCCCCAAAATTCCAAGAGATGAGACAAGAAGGGATGGCCATCTGGATGATGTCTCGCTTTGTGTCTCTCTGTCTCTGTCTCTCCAGAGAATGTGTGTGCCCTACAGCAAAAATCTCTCTTAAAAAAAATAATAAAGATGCTGTGTACCTAAGAAAGTTAGACAGTCCTGGCTAGGATTTAATCCTAGATTTGCCTCTTCAAGATATTTAACTTCTTTCTGCCTCAGTGTCTTTATCTGTAAATTAATGATAAACTTGGACCTCCTATTCTACCATTCTCCTCTCTCTCCCTCTGCTCCAACCACTCTGGCTCTTACACTGTTCCTTAAACACTAAGGTCACTTGTGTGCACTGTTTCTACTCACAGCTCTTCTGACACTAAATATGTGGGGTGTTTCTTCACACCAATATTCTCCAACTCTCCAGACACCAACTGGGTACCCTACAACTCAGTTCTGATCCTAAGTACCCAATCAGTGTAGATTCCACAGGTCAAGGGCTCAGTCCTATAAAACTGCCTCTACTTAACAGGCCAGTTTGGGCCACCTGTACTTCTGACCCACTTGCTCTAAGTTAAGTCATTCTCATAACCTGTTTCTTGGGTTGGATAACTTTCTAGAGCAGCTCACAGAACTCATTAATTCTTTATTTGCTCTTGCCATTTTTAAAAAAAGTTTATTTCCTTCTTCATGAATGATACAGAGAACAGACAGCACCCCCAAGAGGATCTCGAAGTCAAAACCGATCCCCAGCTTCAGCCAACCCGACCATGAGCATATGTGTGCCCAGCATAGTCAGGAAGGTCTCTGGACACGAATCTAGAATCTTTCCAGTGTGGGTCAGCCTCTCAGAGAGTCATTTTACTGCTGCACCACCATGTGGCCCATCACCAGTTTATTATAAAGGATAAAACTCAGGAAGAACCAACAGGATAGGGCAGGGAATGGGATTGGGGGCTGCAGAAAGTTTCTATGCTCTCTTCAAGCTTATTATGCCTTCTCCCAGCATCTTCATGGTTTCACCAGTCTGAACACTCTTCATAAACCCTATCATTTAGAGCTTTTATAGAGATTCGATTATGTAAGCATGACTGATCAAACCAATGACTACTGATAATTAGCTCAATCTACAACCCTTCTTACTTTTCCAGATGCCAGGGGATGGGGCTAAAGTCCTTACCCCTGATCAGATAGTTGGTTTCTGGCAACTGGCCCTCATCCTGAAGCTACCAATGGCCCACTGAGAGCCATCTCATTATCAGAAGCTCAGATATGAGCTTGTTATTGGGTCAGCCAGAGGCATGGTGGTTAAGGAGCTGGATTCCAAACAGCCAACTATGGGTTCGAATCTTGAACCCACAGCTTGAAAAACACGCCAGACCTGTGTCCGTGTATGCCCAAAATCCTGAGAGGAGAATGAAGAAGGGACTGTGGTATGGCTGTATCCCCAGTGCCTACAACACTTGGCACATAGTACTCAAAAAAATATTCATTGGCACAGCTGCAATGGTACAGTGGTAGCCCACCACTCTGCAATGGTGGAAGCCATATGGAAGATTGGGTTTGGTAACCAGGCTTAACCTGTACATGCAGCAGGTGCATGTGCCTGTGATCCTGGCTGGCTGGGAAGACTACAGGGAAAATTAGGGTATAAGACACTATTGAAGGTACTTTGTCTGACTCTCTCTCAAGAAATAAATTTTTTCAATATTTATTTGTTAGGGTCAGCAGGTGCTACGGAGGTTCATGTGCTGGATCCCGCATGGCCAACTGCAAGGTTGAAGTCCTAGACCCAGTGGCTTGAAAATCACAACAGGCCCATGTGCATGTCTGCCCAAACATCCCAAGAAGAGAATGGAGGAGAAGGGACTGCGGCCTGGCCATCCCCCCAAGAGGTGATTTCTCACTTTCCCTTTTTTTTCTTTCTCTCTGGCAAGCACATGCATCCTACAACAAAATTTTTAAATCAAATACATAAAAATAAAATAATTTGTTTAATAAATAACAATAGTGGTCAGCCAATAACAGTATCTATTTATTTATTATAAGTATAATAAATAGATAACAATAACTACATTAAAGAGTTTGAAAAGGATTCAATGATTGTGTAAAGAGGAATATCAAGTGCTTATTACAATATACAGTAAGTTCAGTAACACGGACTCATGGATACTATTATCAAAGGAATCCAGAAGAGGGTGAGGTCAATACAGGCAGGGGCAGTTACAGAAGATTTCAAGGAGGCAGCAGGCATTGAGTTTCAGGTGGAAGGATAAGGAGTTTTCTCTCTTGGTGTGGAAGCTGGGGATTGGCAGTGTCTCTCCTCTGCACATGCCACACTTCCTCAACATGTGCTTTCTTTACACCCCAGATCAAATGCAGTCATCACACTGCAAGCATGATCTACCTACCAGCCTCTCTGATTATCCCCTCATCTACTTCTCTTTTACGTCTATGCCACCAGAACCCAGATGAATTTCATCACTAAAGGGTGCTCAGTAATGCCATTAAATTGATTATAGAATTGGTTTAAAAAAAAAAAAAAGGCAGTCTATTTTTCAGCAATCCAGGCCTAGGTGTGTGTCCTAAAGAAATATTTGAGTGTCAGCATGAGCCAGCCAGAGGCATGGTGAAGGCACTGGAACCCACGTGGCCGAGTGCAGTTTGATCTTGGGCCAAGCGGCTTTAAAATCATGCCAGGCATGGTGTCCAAAATTTCAAGAGGAGAATGGAGGAAAGGGACTATAGCATGGCCACCCCACCCCCCCACTGCCCAGGGATGGGGTGATTTCTCACTTTCCCATTCTCTTTCTGTCCCTCTGGCAAGCTCACATGCCATGTGGGGGGAAGGTCACATATATGGATGTGTACTTGTGAGAGAAAAACATGAAGCAATCAGAATGTTCACCCACAACAAACTATGGTACATCTATTCTGTGCATAAGTTAAACCAAGTAAGATACTTCAGAAACAACTTTCAAAAGATATTATTAAATTGAAAACAAGCCGGAGAATACACACCATGAGTTCTCATTTAAATAAAACAAAATTCTGAAAAATACATACAAAAACCTGAAAATTTCTGAGTAAACATATTTCTCTTATTAACTACTGTAGTTTTCAACTCTTCAATATAGTTCTGAAACATACACTTTTCACTAATTATTTGCTGAATATTTAGACATGTACTTGAAGAAAAGGACTAGAAAACAGATTTGCTTTTGTACCAAATATTTTAACTGGTTGTATTTTTTAAGAGTCCAAGTCAATGTATTAACTGGATAATTAAAATTAATTGAAAACAGGTAACTTAAAAAAAAAGTTGCAGGATCTGGATATACAGTAAAGGGCTCTAGGCACCAGACTCTGAATAATCTCTCCAGGTTAAGTAACTTAATTGCTTTGAGCTATTAGTTAGGGCTCTTACAAAGCAACTTTAAGCTTTTACCTTTCTAGCACCTAAAGATAAATAGAAAAGCCCCAGTCAGACAGGGTTTCTGGCCCCAGGAATGGAAACTCCATGGCCTTTCTCTTGTAGATTTTACCTCAGATGACTACACTTCGGGGAAATGGGGAATCAGCAGGGGAGACAGCATGGCAGTCTATTGGAATGAAATGTCTTAATTCCAGGGCCCGCCAGTATCTGGTAAAAGCAAAGATGCTGGTTATCTAACATTCCTATAGTGCTTCAAGATAAAATGCTTAATGTGCAGAGATAACATGATCAAAAGGGAAGATGACAAGGAACATGAGCTCCAGGCTTAGGAGAGCCAAGACTGAAACCAGGAACTTTATGGGCCATAATCTACTCACAAAAATGGACAGAAAAAGGATGAAATAAACCAGCATCTGAAAGCGTTGGGGCCCAAATACTTCAGGCTTATTTTCCGTATATCAAAATAGAAGCATTAAACACCAGATGAGACGATACCTTTGGGAAAAAAAGGCAAAAAAACAGGCCTGTTTCCATTCTAACTAGGATAAAAAACCCAAATGCATCGTCTCAGCGACAACCCATCTTTCGAGCCCTCTCCCAACTTGATGGGAGCTTGCTTTTACTTCCTCCTAATAAACTCCGGTTTTACTATCCCTCCATGCGTCTGCGTCTCTAGTGCTTGGAGAGCACGACACAAGAAGCAGGTCAGCTTGCGGCTCTGAATCCTGCACCTGTGTCGGGCCTGACCACCGCAACCTCCCCGCGTCACTGGGATGTCGATTGTTCCAGACCATCCTTTCTAAAGATGCCTTTTTTCCAAACCCCATGACCCTTGGAGCTGGGACTGTCGCGCTCCCCATTCCGTGCGCACTCCAGCTCCTGGGGTCGGTACTGGGGCGCAGGTGGAAGGAAAGTCCTCGGGTCGAGTGTGTGTGCACACCGCACTGGCGCGGGGTAGGAAACTTACTTTCCGACCGGCCTCTTCTCTAGCTGTAATCTGTCTCTCCAGCTCCGGCATCATCCCCCGCAGACACCAATTTCTTCTCTGGTCCTGCTCAGAGCCCAAACGTCACCTGGTCAACGAAGAGAAGCGCGGAGTTAAAACGCAGGGAGAAGAGGTGCGGGATGTGAAGGTATCAGAGCGGCCAGGCTCTCCCCCTAGGAGGGGCCGGGAAACGGTACCAGAGGATCCGCAGCCCAGACCCTATGGGTTGACTCAAAAGTTGCGCGCCCTGACTGGGGGACGCGGAGACAAGAGAAGAGAGTAAGACGCGGACTCTCACCCACACCCGAGAACGGCCTGGCGGTGCGGACTCTGAAGCTGCTGGCCAGGCCGGTGTCTCAGTGGCCTCGGGCAGGCCGGCACCGCAGGGCGGGGGTCGCCCTCCCTCCCCGGCCTCCGCTACCTCGGGCCGGAGCGCTCGGGACGTGGTGCTCGGATCTCCGCCGAGTGCCGCAGAGGGACGACTAACAAGCGGCGCAGAGCCTGGCTGGAGATGCAGATCTCAGGGCTCGCCCAGCGCCTCAGTGGAAGGTGCGGCGTGGCTCGCGGTCAGCTCCGCTCCGCGCAGCCCCTTTTGGGCTCCGCGCCTGAGTCCCTGGCGCCGTGGGTCCCAAACGCCGCAACTGCGGAGAGGGCAAACTCTGCACCTGGAAAATAGGTTCGCGACGCGCGAGGGCCTTCCATTTGGTCTTCAACGGGCGGCCGGCTCTGCGCCGGGGGAGGGGGAGCTGTAGAGGGGCTTCCAGTGGTGGAGGGGACCGGGGGCGGGAACTCCAGCTGTCCGTCACAGGCCACGCCCCCCAGCCCTCCAAGGTCCCTCCAAACGGGGCGGAACCCGGGTGCGCCACGCCCAAAAGTCGTCAACGCCTTGGCATATTCTATTGGCTGGAAGGCGTGGGGAGCTACTCTCAACAACCAATTGAGATGCACAATCAGCCTGTGGGGGCGGGTAAAGAGCCCCACTTTTCCTCAGGAGCCAATAGAGAAGAGAAACAACAAAGCACTTCCTGAGTTCGGGGTTGGCGGAAGATGGCGGCCTCAGAAAGGGGTTTGTGCTTTTGCGAATTGTTGAGGTGAGGGGCTGGTGGTGTGGACTCGGGTGTTTTATGTTCGATGGTTGTACTTGCCTGTCCAGTTCGGGGGAAAATGACCTTCCTTGTCATAGCCTTCCTTGGCCTTACTTTAGTCACCATTCGGAGTATGACCCGGGAAGCATCTCAAGAGAAAAGGGAAAGTTTATTGAGAAAGAGCTCCGGGGATCTGAAGCCGGAGGTGCTTCACAGCCTACCGGAGAGACTTGATGTATTTATGTGGGAAGGGTGGAGGGGTCGGGGAACGACAATGGCGGGTAATTTGATGAACTTACTTGCCATTGTGACCTTATGGCCCCATCTGTGGGTGCCGGCTGCCAGTAAGGGAGGGCTCAGACCGTAGTGTTCTGACCAAATGCAACCATCTTGTAACCATCTTCTTCTTTTCTGAAGAGAAATGACCTAAAGGCCATTCAGGGGTCGATATAACACCTTAAAATCTCGAGTATTTTCTCAGGCTAGGGAGCAGGTCTTCCTCTTCCTTTGGGGTTTGCTAACTAGCATGAAACCAATTGGGTGTTGAGGACTCAGTTTACCGCCCTCCCAGCCCCCCACTTACGCCTGCCTTACAGCCGGCTTCCTTCTCTGCTTCAGCTTTTTCTTTTCCACATACTGTACTTAGTCTGTCATTAATTATTCATATGCATCCTTCATATCCCGTTATGGTTGAGCCACTAGTAATTAATTTCCCAGTCTATCATTTCTCTTTTTGGTAAAG
This sequence comes from Tupaia belangeri chinensis, assembly GCF_000334495.1. Taxonomy (NCBI): domain Eukaryota; kingdom Metazoa; phylum Chordata; class Mammalia; order Scandentia; family Tupaiidae; genus Tupaia; species Tupaia belangeri. The sequence goes on along the minus strand of NW_006159904.1, from coordinate 5,626,874 downwards.
AAGAAAGCAGATCGTCCTTCCCTCCTAGTTTCTGCTCTTTAACTCGGCAGAACCGCTGTTAACACATCACTTCAGTGTAACATTTACGTTGAATCCTTTGTTCCTTGATCATCTGTTGATATTTTGACTGATGCAAGAGTAGTGATATAGAATGTTATTACCTTAATTTTTATTACATGTATAATATAACGTTTCTTCTAGGAAAGTCAGGGACGAGATGAGTAAAAAGGAAGGAGAGACAGGCACTCTTGATAGGTCTCACCATGCCATGACACTCTCCCTCCCACTGCCCACCCCTACTCCCCACCCTACCCCGTGTCAGTTTGACCTAGATCTGAGGAATTGGGGGCCTTCCACTTGGCTTCAGTATGAACAGGGAGCCCTACCACTTTGCCACCAACCACAGTTGGGCCAGCACCACTATATTTTAAAGTTATTCTTTTCTTTTAAGTTTTTTTTTGTTTTGTCTTGTTGCTGTTGTTGTTTTAATCTTAAGAAAGAGATAATCATCCCTAACAGTGTCTTCATACTGTGATCCAAACCCGCTCTAGCCAGCGTAGATCATAACCATGCTGGGGCCTAGAATGCACAGGGAGATGGACGCTGCAATGGTGGATGGGGTACTCCACACCTGGAAAATCAGTCTTCGATGCACAAGGGCCTCCAAGTTGGTCTTTCTATGGCTGTGAGCTCTGGGCTGCAGGCAGGGCATCAGAGAGGGGCAGGGGGCCGAGGTGGGAATGCCAGCTGTTCATCACAGGCCAAGCCCTCAGTTGCAAAACCTGCAAATTACCCATGTGTGTACAGCATCTCAGCATTGCATTATGGCTATCCCTAATACTACTGTACTTTTTAAATTATTTAATTTTTTTTTGAGAGATTTTCACTGTAGGGCGCGTGCATGCACCAGACAGACAGAGAGAGACATAGAGACAGAAAGCGAGAAATCACCCCCCATGGGGGATGGTCACGC
>NW_006159904.1:5595000-5625887 GCF_000334495.1 Tupaia belangeri chinensis | reverse complement strand
CCTTCTCCTCCATTCTCCTCTCGGGATCTTGGGCACGCACGCACACGCGCCCGGCGTGAGTTTTAAGCCACCGGGTCCAGGACGTGAACTGCAGTCGACTACATGGGAGTCCAACGACACAGCCATTACACTAACTGCTGGTTCCCTAAATTATTTAATTTTATTGATTTTTTTTTTTTTTTAATTTGCTATAGGGCACTTACACTCACCAGAGAGAGACAAAGACAGAGACAGACAGTAAGCTGCCAGGTCCAGGACTCAAACTATGGTCCGCCATGTGAGAGTCCACACTTTAACCACCTAAAGACCCCAGTACTATTGTATTTTAATTGTTTAAAATTTCATCTATTCCCTTCTTCCATGAGAGAGAAATAAGCACCCCTCCTGATAAAGCATTCCACCTCTAGTTTCAATGAGCCTCCATCCAGAGACCATGCTCAGGACAGTCCCAGTCCAAACCCAAGTCCTTCCCATGTGGCTCACTTGAGCCACCAGTGTGCCACACCCTGGCCTCATTGAATGCCTTGCCATACACCATTAAAACAGAGGACTTAGTATACACTACCTACCTCATTTTCCTTTTTTTTTTTTTTTTTGAGAGAGAGAGATTTTTGCTATAGGGCACATGTGCTCACCGGAGGGGCAGAATACGAGAAATCACCCCATAGGGGGATGGCCACATTTCTATCCCTTCTCCTCCATTCTTATTTTGGGATTTTGGGCACATACACACACATGCTTGGCGTGAGTTTTAAGCCTCTGGGTCGGAGACTCGTACCCTGGTCGACTACACGGGAGTCCAGCAATGTAACCATTACGCCATCTGCTGGTCCTCCTACCTAGCTTTTTTTAATACCTACATATTTTTGTCCAAGTTGAACATTTATAATTAAAATTATATCTTCCTGTATATATGTGTGTGTATGTATGTGTGTGTGTGTGTGTATATATATATACCAACAGTTAGGTATTTGTTCTTCATTTAGAGAATTTCTTACGAAATTCTATAATGATTATTTAAAATATTCTGGATTAGAAAGTGAAGTCATCTCCAGAGCCTTCATGTTCTCTGCCATATGGAGTATCCCTCACCCCATATTTATATAATAATGATTAAATAAATTTCAAATAAATGTCTCACTATTGATGACAGTTATCCTTTTAAAGCTTTGCTTTTAAGTATGGGTAAACATTATTTGATGGGACATATTTAATTTATATTTAAATGAATTCTAAAATGGGTAATTCTGATGTGCAGTTAATGTAGTGTGTTAATAAATTTATAGAACCTGTATCTTTGAAACTAACCATACTCAAAGGACTAGTTTAACTTTACTCGTTAATGTGTTTTTTCCCCTTATTTTTAAGGAGTTTAATTTGAAAAGCCTATTACATATATTTGCCCATCTAAATCATTTGAAGAAATGATCATAAAAGTCTTTTTTTTTTTTTTTTTGGAGAGATTTTCACTGTAGGGCGCGTGCGCTCGCCAGACAGACAGAGAGAGACATAGAAACAGAAAGCGAGAAATCACCCCCCAGGGGGGATGGTCACGCCGCAATCCCTTCTCCTCCATTCTCCTCTCGGGATCTTGGGCACGCACGCACACGCGCCCGGCGTGAGTTTTAAGCCACCGGGTCCGGGACACAAACCGTGGTCGACTACGTGGGAGTCCAGCGACATAGCCATTACGCTAACTGCTGGTTCCCATAAAAGTCTTTAGAGTCTACATTTGAATAAAGCTATTTTTTTTCTTTCAAGGCAGAGACAGAGACAGATTCTCCCCTGGCAGGGTCTTGTCACTCCTCAGTCTCCTTTCCCTATCCCTCTAGCTAGTCAGGCTCTTAGGCCAGGGTGCACCTCACATGCTTCTGGCTGACTCAGGATCTGAACCTGTGACAGCCATGTGACTTCCAGCACAATAGACCAGAAAGCTACCACCTATGCCAAAGTGTCTCAGCCTAAATGAAACACTTTTAAAAGCTTGTCCTGTCAAACCAAACTGTTGCTTTCATCCACTCATTTATTTCAAATTAAATAAATGACAAATTTTACCACTTTTGTCAAATTCTTCATCTTTTAAGGCATAGGTTGTCAAACCATAATCCATGGACCCATGCAGGACCCCAAGACCCTTTCAGTGAGTCCAGCAGGCCCAAACTGTTTTTATAATATTAAATAATATTTGCTTTTTTCACTATGTTGATATTTACAATGGTGGTAAAAAAGTAATGGTTGATAAAACTGTCTTAGCATGAATCAAGGCAATGATGTCAAAGTACATTAGCAGTCGTCGTGGTTTTTGACACGGTGTACTTACTAAAGCCAGTTTCACTTAGAATAGCCTTTATGGTACAGTAATATTATTTTAATACCTATCTTTTAAATATTCTGATAACAAAATGGGGAGTATACATAAAGCAATTTCCTATACTATAACAGATTTTTTTTTTTTTTGGAGAGGTTTTTGCTATAGGGCACGTGCACTCGCCAGACAGACAGAGAGACAGCGAGAAATCACCCCCCAGGGAGGATGGCCACACCTCAATCTCTTCTCCTCCATTCTCTCGGGATCTTGGGCACACATGCACACGTGCCCAGCATGAGTTTTAAGCTACCGGGTCCAGGACTCAAACCATGGTCAACTACATGGGAGTCCAGTGACATAGCCATTACGCTAACTGCTGGCCCCACCCTATAACAGATGTTTTAAGGAAAGTTTTTATTTGATTGTCTAAGTTGCAAGCTAAAAGAGACTTTTTTTATGGGAGGCCATTTTTATTTGAAAGAATTACTGACAGACTATCAAGTCATGTTACAAAATTACAGGTAGGTAAAAGATCTACTCAAAGAGCAAGATAGACCAATAGATTTTAGTTAACAGAGTTTCAGTTACTTGTCAGTAATAGGGTTTCAGATTCTATGTCTATATTGTAATTGACCATTAAGATCTTACCACTCTTAGTTGTCAGCAGGTAGCATGGAGATTTTAGCAGCTGGATCCTGCATGGCCCACTGTGTCTTTGAATCCCTGATCAGCAGCTTGAAAAACACACCAGGAGCATATGCATGCGTTCCCAAAGTCCCAAGAGAAAATGGAGGAGAAAGGACTGTGGCATGGCCATCCCCCCAGAGGGTGCTTTCTCACTTTCCCTCTCTTTCTGTCCGTCTCTGTCTCCAGCCAGCTCACACACCCTATAGCAAAAATTAAAAGGGGGAGGAGGAACTACCATTTGTCTGATTTGATATAATATTTAAAAAAATACATATAAAAAAATTAAATACAGGTTAAGTATCTACCCTTATCGAAAGTACTTGAGACCAGAAGTATTTCAGATTTTTTTGGAATTTGGGAAATTTGCATATACATAATTACATAACTTGGATATGGGACCTAAGTCTAGCAAATTTTATTTGTATCTAATAACACTTTTATTTTAATAGAGAGATTTTTGCTATTGGACTTGTGCGCTCACAAGAGAGACAGAGACAGAAGGCAAGAAATCACCCCCCATGGGGGATGGCCACGCCACAATCCTTTTTCCATTCTTCTGGGATCTTGGGCACACACGCACATACACTTAACATAAGTTTTAAGCCACCGGATCTGGGACTTGAACCACAGTTGACTATATGTGAGTCCAGTGACATAACCATTATGCCATCTGTTGTTCCCATAATATATACTTTATACACTTAGCCTGAAGTTCATTTTATACAATGTTTTCGTGTGCAGAATTTTTTGGTTTGGTTTAGCATTTTTGGTCCAGGACATGTGCTAGAGAGAGACAGAGAAAGGGGAAATAAGAAATAAGAAATAACCCCACCCCTCAGGGTGGGGTGGGGGAGTGACCACACATCAGTCCCATTGCCTCCATTCTCCTTTCAAGATTTTTGACACACACACACCCTTCCTGTTTTCTGAACCATTTGGTCCGGGACTCAAACCATGTAACATCAGCCATATAAAGTACAGCAGCCTTAAGCACCATACCACCTGCTGGCCATGTGGCAGGATTTTGTCTACAACCTGTGAGGTCAGATGCTCAGGTGCGGAAGTTGTTTTGTTGTTTGTGTGTTTTTAGTTGCCCGCCAAAGGAAGCAGGAAAGCACTACTGGTGGGGCTCAGTCACATTCTCCTCCACTTCTTTCTTTCAGGATTTTGGCCATGCATGCGTACATGCCTGGCATATTTTTCATGTTTCTGAGGCAAGACATAAACTGCAACCAGCTATGCGGAATCTACCTCCCTTAACCAAAAGGTTACAAGGCTGGTCCAGGTGTGGAATTTTCATGTTGGTACTAAAAAAGTTACAGATTTGAGGGGCCACATGGTGGCACAATGGTAACACAACACTGCAGTGCTGACCCATGTGGGAAAGTTTCAAGACCTCTCTAAACATACTAAGTGCATGTGTGCCCATGATCTAGGGCTGGCTGAATGTTGGGATGGATCACGGTGTGGGGACTGTTGGGGGATGCCTCTCTATCTCTCCATCCTGAGGAAATAAAGTTTTTAAGAAGTTATAGATTTTGTAGCATTTGAATTTAGGGTGCTCAACCTTTAGATAAAATAAATTGTTAAAATATATACCTCCTTTTTCTTATTACACATCTAAATGAGCCCAAGTTTTCTTCATACACTTCACCCAAAACAGTGTATCACAGCAGATCACGTGCAGAAGCAGAAAGGAGAAGCCACTATCAGGATTAATATTAAAGAGTTTAGCAAAAATGTAAAACATCAACACCCTTTTTATTAAATTTCTTATTTCTAGTAAAAAAGCCTGGTATATGTCATCAATTGTTACTTTTAAGTGAACTCGTTTTTATTGATTCCTGTTTTCACTTCTAATATGCTAAATATTTGTAGACATAACCAGTGTAAACCAGTGATTCTCAACCAGGGGTGATTTTGCCCTTCACGGGACATTTGGCAATTTCTGGAGATATTTTAGTGTCAACATCAGGAGAGTGCTCACTAATAAGCCAAGGCCAGAGATGTTGCTAAACATTCTAAAATGCACAGGTCAGACCCTCTCAGTAAAACATTATCTGGCCTGTAACATCAGCAGTGTTGAGGTTGAGAAATGCTGATGTAAGCAATAGTGTATTGCATCCTCAGTCATTTTTTTAAAGAATTATTTATTCAATTTTATTCATTTTAATTTGACCAGAGACAGACAGACAGAGAGAGAGAGAGAGAGAGCAGAGGGAAAGTGGGAAAGCAAGCCGCCAGATCCAGGACTCAAACCACAGTTGGCCATGTGGGAGTGTCCAGTGCCTTAACCACCACGCCAACTGCTGGTCCCCAAGTAATTTTTAAGAGTATAAATGTGTCCTGAGCCAAAATCATTTTAACACATCAAATACCTCTGCAAGTAATAGATTTGTTTATACTAGCAAATCCCACCTGAGAAATTTATTTCAGAACTAATTATCAGTAGTATCTGCTGTTCACAATATGTACATTTTTACAGCCTGTGTATCTGTATCCCTCGTCAGCCTCCTCTCCCAACATACACACCACATTTAACTCTTTATTTTCCCTGGTTCTGACCATTTTTTCTTTAATAATTATTTATTTTAATTATTTTGTTATTATTATTATTTTAATTTGACCAGAGCGAGAGAGACAGAAGGGGTCAGGGGAGAAGAGTGAGAAAAGAAGCCACCAGGTCCAGGACTTGAACTATGGTCGACCATGTGGGAGTCCAGCACCTTAACCACCACGCCACCTGCCAGCCCCAGTCCTGACTTTTTTTAAGTTTTAGTATTTATTTATATCTTATAAGCGCCTCAAATCCTTTATAAAGGGTAGGCAGGATATAAAAATTATTGTTAGGTATATTGCCCAACCTTAGAAACATACCTTGAAAAATTATTTTAGCATATAATTTAAGAAACATCTGAAGAGGTAATAAAGTTTTGCATTGAGTCAGACATACCTTGGATGTTTTCTCTATACTGGGCATTATGCTAGGCAGTGAAGATACAGTGACAAAAACCTGCATCTATGGTTTTGCAGAGCTTTGGTCACTCTTACAATAATAGAGAACCTTTTGACAGTTTGTACATGAGTTTATTAACATGTAGAACTTAATAGTTTGGGGTTTTTTTAAGAGATTTTTGCTATAGGGTGTGTGTGCTTGCCCGAGAGACAGAGACAGAAAGCAAGAAATCCTGAGAAGAGAATCCTGAGAAGATACTGGAGAAAAAGGAAATGTAATGTGGCCATCTCCAATGGGGGGTGATTTCTCACTTTCTGTCTCTCTGTCTCTGTCTCTCTGGCAAGTGCATGCTTCCTATAGAAAAAAATATCTCTGGGAAAAAAAAAGAATTAAAGGGAACTTACACTTTCAACATTGACTGTTTGATAGCATTAGAATTTTCATAATTAGAAAAAAAAAGAATTTAAGTAATTGAGGTGTTTGTAGACTTGCAAACTAAAACTGTTTTTCCTGGGACCAGCAGTTGGCATAATGGCTATGTCGCTGGGCTCCCATGTAGTCAACTGCAGTTCGAGTCCCGGACCCAGTGGCTTAAACTCATGCTGGGCACATGTGTGTGCATACCCAAGATCCCAAGAGGAGAATGGAGGAGAAGGGACAGCAGCGTGGCCAGCGCCCCGGGGGTGATTTCTCACTTCTGTCTCTCTGTCTGTCTGTCTTTCTGGCAATTGCACACACCCTATAGCAAAAACCTCTCTAGAAAAATAAATAAATAAATGTTTTTCCTTGGCTACTAACCTCTAAAGTAAATATGTAAAAGTAAATATAAATTGTAATTTTTTTATGGTCATTATATTGATTTCTATTTTTCCTCTTTTATTTCAGGCTTTTTTATTCATTATTCTTCCCTGGGCTAATTGTATGTGGAACTTTATGTGCATGCTTAGTCATCGTCCTTTGGGGAATCAGACTGCTGCTACAAAGGAAAAAAATGTCACTGTCAGCTAGCAAAAATGGGAAAAGTCAAATGGTGATTGCATTTTTTCATCCATACTGCAATGCTGGTGGCGGAGGAGAAAGAGTTTTATGGTGCGCCCTAAGGGCCCTACAGAAAAAGTAGGTATGCGTGTTTCTTAGCTAATTTGCTATACTGTTACCATTTCAAAAAAACATCACCCAGAAATTCATCTTTCTCTAATACTTTATTTATAGCCAGTGATTCCTTTTTTAACTGAATTTCAATAAAATATTTTTCTTTCACATACCCACCTGCTTAAAAGACCCTACTGAATTCTTTTATTTTAAGAATTATTTTATTGAACTTTATTTATTTACTTATTTATTTTTAACTTGACCAGAGAGGGACAGACGGACAGAGAAAGAGAGGAGAGAGAAAGTGAGAAAGCAGGTCACCGGGTCCAAGACTTGAAACTGCAGTTGGCCGTGTGGGAGTCTAGCGCTCTTAACCACCATGCCACCTGTCAGCCCCTTATTGCTGTGATAGATAAATGAACAAGGAAAGTATCTGCCCTTTTATAGCATCATTTAATAGAGATAACTATTCACTTGAGAGGTATATAGAGAAAAGATTAAATAATAAAGAATATACGAAGTATTGGGAGCTAAACCTAAGAACTTTTCATCATTGGGCACACAAGAATGATCTCTATTTGAGAAAGCATCTATTTGATTCTATTGGACATCGGAAAAGTCATGACATATTTTACTATGTTTTTCTATGCAAAAAATGTGTGATACTTTTCCAGTGACCCAATAGAAATCCTGAGGGCAAGGGTAAAGTTTCATGATAACTGTACATGTAATTCTTAGTGACCTCTATTATTCCTAAGGTACCTACAAGGAAAAAAAAAATCCAAATAATTACTATGGCATATGACACAGGATATTTTTTCATCTTTTTCTTGCCACAATTTATTTTCCATTCATCCCCAAACTCTCACATGTACTTTGCTCCAACACACTAACTGGGAAAAGCTCCCTGAACCTGAACACATCATGTTCTCTGTAGTTTCCTTACCCTTCCAAGCAGTGTTCTTTTTTTGCTCTTTTTTTGTTTTTTTTTTTTTTAAGAATTAATTTTTTTAATTTTATTTATTGTCATTATTTTATCTTATTTCTTAAAGTTGACTAGAGAGAGACAGAGAAAAAGGGAAAGTGAGAAAGCAAGCTACCAGGTCTGGGACTCAAACCACAGTCAGCCACATGGGAGTCCAGCCACTTTAATTACCATGCCACCTGCCAGCCAGTGTTCCTTATTTTCTAGTATAACCTTTTCTCCTCAGTATTGCTGTCTTTCCTGGGACTCAGCATACACTACAGTGCACTTTTCATTTGGTCTAGCAGTACTTATCGGAGACCTGCTATGTATCAGGGACTGTCGTAGGTGTTCAACAAGTTACATGGTAAATAAGGCAGATCAGGTCTTTCTCTCCTGGACCTTAGATTTTAGTTGAGAGAGACAAGATAATAAGCAAAGAAGAAAAATTATAATGCTATTTAAAACAGGATAGTGTAAGAGTGACTTAATACTTTAGATTGCATGATCAGGGAAAATCTCTGAGAAGATAATACTTAAATCTGAATGGTGAAAATCGCTGCATTCATGGAGTAATGCCAAGCATCGTTTTAAGCTCTTTACATGTTATCATCATTCAATCCTCATAACAGCCTTATGAGATTACAGTTATCCTCATTAGACAGAGGAGGAAACTGAGGCACTACAGTCAAACCACTTGCTAACCTGCCTGCCTTTTGAAAAGACAGTGAAGAATAAAAAATGAGAATTAAAAGTATAAGGAACAACCATTGCAAGCCCCCTGAGACTGGTTGGAGCTTGATAAGTTCAAAGAAAGGAATGCCAGTTTGGTTATACCCTGATGAGAAAAGAGATAAAAAGGAGCAGTTACAGAGGGAGGCAGGGCCCACATCAGTTTTGAATGAGCAGAGTAATGAGTTTAGATTATTCTAAGTGCTTGGAAAACCATATTGTTAGGTAGACCCCTGAACTGGCCTTTAGGAAATTTTCCATCAGAAAATAAGGCAATTACAACTGCCTTTGGCCAGATCCCTGATACTGAAAAACAAAACCATAAAAATATTTCAGCCTCCATCCACAGATGGACCATTAAATTCACAATGGCAAGTACCCTAATCAAACTGCCATCTATTCTCAAAACCCTACCCTCCACCCCACATCCATAAAGACATCACATCATCTTAGTATGGTGGGCTAAAGGTTTATCTAACTCAGACCCTGCCAGCTGCTGGCCTGAATAAAACTACCTTCTTGTGTGAAAGGTGGCTCCTTGAGTACTTTACTTGAACCTAATGTTGCTGGCTAAGATTCACTAGCCAAGGGACCAGCAGTTAGCATAATGACTGTGTTGCTGGAATCCCATGTAGTCAACCGTGGTTCGAGTTCTGGGCCCAGTGGCTTAAACTCACACCAGGCGCGTGTGTGTGCGTGCCCAAGATCCCGAGAGGAGAATGGAGGAGAAGGGATTGTGGTATGGCCATCTCCCCTGGGAGGTGATTTCTCACTTTCTGTCTCTCTCTCTCTCTGTCTGTCTTTCCTGGTGAGCATATGCGCCCTATAGCAAAAACCTCTCCAAAAAAAAAAATTCGTTAGCCAAGAGGCAAAGCAGAGATGGAGAAATGGAGTTCATTTAGCTGTGTTCAGTCACAGAAAGTGGCAGAGAACTAATAAGCCAGCAGCCAATTCTCAGAACAGAAATTTCTAGCATGTTATGTTCTGTTAAACTTATTTATGCATCGTTATCTACAATGTAAATTTAGCGTGTTTAGTGTTGCTCTTCCTCTCGTGATTTTCCCAAAGTTGCCTTGTACACCTTTTCCTTTTGCGTAACATTTATGACCCTGTTTCTGTTCTTAGGCAAGGTAGAGTCTGTTAACTTAGACTTGTGGTGTAAATTGATAGATTAAGAGAAGCTACAATGTATTTCTTTAAGCCATATTATGTAACAAAACAATATAAACATGTTGGTAAATGGAAACATTATTACAGTTAACCCAATTTAACCTGTTAAATTGTGTCCTTTGAGTAAACATTCCTCCCTGTTAAGATCTTTTGTCTAGGATTCCAGTCCCAGTTGCATTTTTGTGGCCTTTACCCGTAGCAAGTGACTTATGATTCCTCTTCTAAGCAAACAGGTTTATTTATGACCTTATTTGTTACATCATTACAGATTACATTCATTACAAAGCTATAAGAACCAGTTAACCTTTAAAATATAAGAATAAAGTAAAGCAAAAAACAGGGTTAAAAGTAGTTTTTTCTGGGAACCAGCAGTTAGCGTAATGGCTATGTCGCTGGATTCCCACGTAGTCAACCGCGGTTCGCATCCCGGACCCCGTGGCTTAAAACTCACGCCGGGCGTGTATGTGTACGTGCCCAAGATCCCAAGAGGAGAATGGAGGAGAAGGGATTGCGGCGTTACCATCCCCTCTGGGAGGTGATTTCTCGCTTTCTGTCTCTCTGTCTCTGTCTGTCTGTCTGGCGAGCGCACGCGCCCTATAGCGAAAACCTCTCAAAAAAAAAAATAGTTTTTTCCTGGGAACCAGCAGTTAGCATAATGGCTATGTCGCTGGACTCCCACGTAGTCGACTGCGGTTTGCGTTCCGGAACTGATGGCTTAAAACTCACGCCAGGCACATGTGCTTGCGTTCCCAAGATCCCAAGAGGAGAATGGAGGAGAAGGGATTGCGGCATGACCATCCCCCCTGGGGGATAATTTCTCGCTTTCTGTCTCACTTGCTATCTCTGTCTGTCTGGTGAGCACACACACCCTATAGCGAAAACCTCTCCAAAAAAAAAAAATTTGTTATTTCCTATTATACTAACACATATGAGGATTATAAGCAGAGATGATATTCTTATTATTTATTGCTATATAACAAATCACCCTCAAATTTAATGACTTAAAATAAAGTTTGGGAACCAGCACATGGTGTAATGGTTATGTCACTGGACTCCCACATAGTTGACCAAAGTTCGAGTCCCAGACCCAATGGCTTGAAACTCACTCTGGGTGCAGGGTGCATGCGCGTGTGTGCACAAAGTCCTGAGAGAAGAAAGAAGGGATTGTAGTGTGGTCATCCCCCTTGGGCAATTTCTCGCTTTCTTTCTCTCTGGCAAGTGCATGTGCTCTATAGCAAAAAGATCTCTAAAAAGTTTTATTTCTCATAGTTTGGGGGTTAACATGCCCAGTTTGGAATCCTTCATACTGTTATAGTCAGATGTCAGCTGGAGGCATCTGAAGGTTTCCTCACATATCTGGGTCCTTGGCTAAGATGTATGGAACGTTGGGGGCTGTGAGGCATCTCTGTCACCGTGCAGCCTCTCCATGTGACTAGCAGGAGCTTGCATACCACATGGCCACCTCGATACTTGGCCCCACACAGGACTACTGACTTTTCCCCTAGGGTGGGCACTCCAAGAGAAATGAAATAAGAGCCAACAGTCTTAGAGACTCAGGCCAGAAGCTGGCAGTGTCACTTTTGCCATATTCCATTGGTCAGAGCAGACCCAGAGCCCACTGTTATTTCAGGGGAAAGGATAGAGATCCTGCTCCTCAATGGGAAAAGCATCCAAAAAAATTCGTGGCTATCTTTAAGCCACCAGAGATAGCAACCGCTTTATATTTTAAAAGGATCATTGTGGCTTCTAAATAAAGAATAGTGAGGAGGGACGGAGGCTAGGGAGGAACAGTTAGGTGCTCATCTTTTAGGCTTTATAGCATCCTGTGCCTATTTTTATTAATACAAGCCACTCAATTTTGTAGTTATTTTTTAAGAATAATTTATTTTTAATTTAATTAATTTATTTATTTATTTATTTTTATTTTGAACACACACAGAGTGAAAAGGCAAGCCATCACCACCAGGTCTGGGACTCGAACTGTGGTTGGTCACGTGAGAGTGTCCAGCACCTTAACCACCACACCATCTGCTGGTCCCTTCTTATTTGTTTTTATGTCTTTTATCCACTGGACTGTGATTCTTGAAGATAAAGCCTCTCATCCATGTATCCCCAGAATCTTGCACCTCATATTAGATGCTTAAGAAATATTTTGAATTTATTATTTTTTGCTGTTTAACTATAACATTTAGTATTACCAAAAAAGCTTTATGCAGTGCTTCCATACTTTTCCAACTTTAATACATTATAACTGGAAGAATAATTAAAAATGTGGGCAGAGGGTGGCCAAAACAATTAAAGTCATAAATACATATTTCCACTATAATTTAATTATATGTACTTGTAACACAGGCATAAGAACTAGCTTTTGAAGCCTTTTGGTATTTCTCAGATAAAACCAGAATAACGCTTTAATATTAGGATCCTATGTAAAGACACCTCTAGTGAATTTTAATTTTTGTTTATGCATATTTTATTAATATTTCATCATAGTTTTTATACTGAAAAAGTTGTCAAAATTTTTTAGTATTCCTTAAAAAGAAAATATCTCAATCATAAATCAACAGTTTTTACTGATGTCTTCCCTGTCTGAAACTCTTCGTGGAAGAAATAGCAAAGAACTAGAGCCAGCAGATAGCATAGCAGTTACGTTGCTGGTCTCTCACATGGCCGATCGCAGTCCCAAACCTAGTGGGTTGAAAATCGCGCTGACCCCATAGTCATGCACGCCCAAGATTCCAGGAAGAGAATGGAGGAGAAGGGATTGCAGTGTAGCTATCCCCCTGGGGGTGAATTTCTCACTGTCTCTGCCCACCCCAGCACCCATGAGAACATTTGTCCTAAGCCAAAAACCTCTTAAGAAAAAGAAAAAAAATAGCAATGAACCAGAAGATACAGTATCAGATCAAGCTATATTAAAAAAAAAAAAAGAAAAAAACCTTAGAAAGAGTACTTCATAAACAACAGAAGTTTATTGCCCACAGTTATAAAGGCTGAGAAGTCCAAGAGAGATTTCTTCTTCAAGCTCCCTTGAGCCTCTTTTATAAAGACACTAATCCGGGGCCGGCAGGTGGCGTGGTGGTTGAGGGCTTTAGACTCCCACATGGCTAACTGCAGTTTGAGGCTGGACCTGGCAGCTTACTTCCTCGCTTTCCACCCCCCACCCCGCCCCAACTGCTATCGCTCTCACTCACTCTGTCCCTCTCTGGTCAAATGAAAATAAATAAAGCTAAATAAATTTTTTTTAAAAGATGCTAATCCAATTAATCTCATTAAGAGGCACCCCTCCCCCCACCTTTTTTTTTAGGTCTTTGCCATAGGGTGCATGGGCTCCCAGCAGAGAGTCAGAGAAAGGGAAAGTAAGAAATCACCCCTCAGGGCAGTGGCTACACAGCAATCCCTTCTCCTCCATTCTTCTCTTGGGATTTTGGGCACATATGCACACACACCTGGCATGATTTTCAAGCCACTGAGTCTGGGACTCAACCCACAGTCTCCTATGTGGGAATCGAGCACCTTAACCACCATGCTGCCTTCTGGCCAGAGACCTCTTAACACCATCACATTGGAAATCAAGTTTCAACAAACGAATTTGAGGAACACTGACATTCACGTGGAGGCATCCTCACATGATTGGTTAACATTTCAGTCAGAGGGCAATAGTGTCAGTAGTCAAAGAGCAGGACCAGCAGTTAGCTTAATGGCTATGTCTCTGGACTCCCATATAGTCAACCGCGATTTGAGTCCCAGACCCGGTGGCTTAAACTCATGCCGGGCACGTGTGCGTGTGTGCCCAAGATCCCGGGAAGAAAATGGAGGAGAAGGGATTGTCGCTGTGGCCATCCCCCCAGGGGTGATTTCTCGCTTTCTGTCTCTCTGTCTTTCTCCGTCTTTCTCGCGAGTGCACGCACCCTAGAGCAAAAACTTCTCCAAAAGAAAAAAAAAAAAATAGTCAAAGCGCTATGACTAAAAAATAGTAGGAATTATTTTTAGTATAAAAATAAGCTTTACAGGGAACCAGCAGTTAGCGTAATGACTATGTCTCTGGACTCCCACGTAGTCGACCACGGTTTGCGTCCCAAACCCAGTGACTTAAAACTCACGCCAGGCACGTGTGCGTGCGTGCCCAAGATCCTGAGAGGAGAATGGAGAAGAAGGGATTGCAGCGTGACCATCACCCCGGGGGGTGATTTCTCGCTTTCTGTCTCTATGTCTCTGTCTGACGAGCACATGCGCCCTATAGCGAAAAACCTCTCCAAAAAAAATAATTAATTAATTAAAAATATAAATAAATAAGCTTTACAGTTGTGAGAAAGTCATTATCTATAACTTTTTTCTTGATTTTAACTTAAACGACATTCTTAACCATTATATTCTATTCTAGGTATCCTGAAGCAGCTTATGTTGTTTATACTGGCGATGTTGATGTCAGTGGTCCACAGATACTAGAAGGTGCTTTCAGAAGATTTAACATCAAATTAACTCGCCCAGTGCAGTTTGTTTTCTTAAGGAAACGCTATCTTGTGGAAGATTCACTCTATCCTCACTTCACGCTGCTGGGTCAAAGTCTAGGATCCATTTTTCTTGGCTGGGAAGCTCTGATGCAGTGTGTTCCTGATGTTTACATCGACTCAATGGGATATGCTTTCACACTTCCTTTGTTTAAGTATGTCGGGGGTTGCCGAGTTGGAAGCTACGTTCATTATCCTACTATCAGCACTGACATGCTCTCTGTAGTGAAGAATCAGAATGCTGGATTTAATAATGCAGTTTTCATCACCAGAAATCCTTTTCTCAGCAAAGTAAAGCTCGTCTACTACTATTTATTTGCATTTATTTACGGCCTTGTTGGTTCTTGCAGTGATGTAGTCATGGTCAATTCTTCTTGGACACTGAACCATATCCTCTCACTCTGGAAGGTGGGGAATTGCACTCACATTGTCTATCCACCTTGTGATGTGCAAACATTTCTGGACATTCCTTTACGTGAGAAAAAAGTAACACCGGGACATACACTGGTTTCCATTGGTCAGTTCAGACCTGAAAAGAATCATCCTTTGCAGATCAGAGCCTTTGCTAAATTGCTGAAGGAGGTGACTGAGTCACCTCCTTCTCTTAAACTTGTCCTCATTGGAGGCTGTCGTAACAAAGATGATGAACTTCGGGTAGATCAACTGAGAAGGCTTTCTGAAGACTTAGGAGTTCAAGAAGATGTGGAATTTAAAATAAACATTCCATTTGATGAATTAAAAAATTATTTGTCTGAAGCAACAATTGGCCTGCACACCATGTGGAATGAGCATTTTGGGATTGGTGAGTTTGTCTTTTAAGCAACTCATTTGGTGTGATGAGATGTGCATCTTAGGTTCTTTTCATAAAAATGGTAATCTTTTGTTTTGTTTTTAATTTTTTTTTTTTCGGAGAGGTTTTTGCTATAGGGTGTGTGTGCTCACCAGAAAGGCAGAGAGAAACAGAGAGACAGAAAATGAGAAATCACTTCCCAGGGGGGATGACCATGCTGCAATCCCTTCTCCATTCTCCTCTCGGGATCTTGGGCACACATGCACTCGCTCCCGGCATGAGCTTATGCCACCAGGTCTAGGAATCTATTGACTGCATGGGAGTCCAGCAAAATAGCCATTACGCCAACTACTGGTCCCAAAGATGATAATATTCTTAAAGAATGCATCAAGTTCTGATCTCGTTGTAACCCTAATTCACCAAGTACATTTTTCTCATTTGAGATCCTGTAAGACAGTGGTTAATAATAACAGCTAATATTTATTGACCACTTACTTTGTATGGATCATTGTGTTAAGGTTCTTATGATTATTATCTAATCCTGTTTAAAGCCCTGTTTAGTGGGTATTATTATTATTCCTACTTATAAATATAATATATATAAATATGAAACTCAGGCAGAGGGGTTTAGAAGTTGTTCAAGTTCAATAAAATGGTACAGCCCAGATCCTAATCCAGATAACCCTTGGGATTTTTGTTTTGTTTTGTTTTTTTAAATAGGTTTTTGGGAGAGAGAGAGAAGGACAGAGACAATGAGAGGAATAGTAGTTTTAAATAGGTTTTTGGGAGAGAGAGAGAAGAACAGAGACAATGAAAGGAATAGTAGGAAATCACACACACACACACGGGGGTGGGCGGGGGGAGGTTGGCCACGCCACAATCCCTTCTCTTCCACTCTCTTCTCAGGATCTTGCCCAGCAGGCGTCTCAAGCTACCAGGTCCAGGATTCAAACCATGGCCTGCCATGTGGGAGTCCAGCGATGTTAACCACTATGCAGTCTGCTTGCCCCAGCCCTGCTCTTGATTGCTGCATTTTCTCTTCTCTGTGTAACCCCATCCATCAATACACGCTGGTACAGACTCCTGGGCCTTACCCTAATCTTTTTTTTAATCAGAATCTCTCAATGGGGTCCAGGTGGAAATATTATGATAAAATTGCTCAGGTGATTCTGTGGTGCATCAAAAGTTGGTAACCACTGTCTCCAGATGGGCTGCTCACAGTAATTCTTTTAGTCTTTATTGATTTTGCACTCCTTATTTGAATGACCTCAATTCTTTCTGTCAAATCCCATCGTAAGTGTTGTACTTAAATCTCCTTGCCCTTTAGCCTTTTTTGTTTGTTCTGTGTAGCACATACTGCTTTCTCTGTTCTGACCTCCTATGAAGCACACGTCCTGTATAAAATCAAGAACTGCTCTGTGTCTAATTTGGTTGACATATAGTTCTCGAATGCCTACTTTGTGACGCACACTGCTTGATATTTGGGAACAATAGGAAAACAAAATGACTTTTCCTATAGTAAGGCTACAATTTCTCCTGTGCTTTTTTTCTCTCCCCTGGCTAGGCCCACATTCAGCCAAAGTTTGATCTGAGCCTTCCTCGTGGGTTCTGATTTCCTGTTCTTCCTTCCACAGATACATACTGAGCATTCTCTGGGCTAGGCACTTGGGTGGGTGCCAAGAACACGACTGAGACAGGAGCCACTCTTCCCTTCAGAGGCTTCCAACTCTTGGGTGGTCCCAGCAGGCCACGCAGACGTGTGCCAGGCGGTGCGCCAAGTGCTATCCTAGAGAAGTGCAGGACGGGGAGAAAGCACCTCAGTGAAGAGCCTAGCGCAGCTTATGGAGGCAGGGAATAGGAAGTGATATGATACCTCAGCTGGGGCCTGAATGATAATTAGCCAGGCAAGAGGGGCGTATCCAGCAGAGGGAACAGCCCTGTGACAGGTGACAACAGGAGCATCAGCAGGCACATCCAAGTAACCAAGAGTTCAGAGTGGCAGTAGATAGTTTATATTAATCTGAAGTAGAGGAGAGGGACCTGATCTGGACATACAGATAGAGGAGTCGTCTTATCCAAGTAGCTGTCAGAGCTCCCCTGGATGAGGAAAAGATTGCCTGGGGAGAGTGTATAGAGCCAGAAGAGATTCTTAGGACAAAATGCTGAAAAGAGGAACAGTTAAGAAGAGGGCAGGGTCCAGAGGTAATGTGCTGACAAGAAAAACAAGATCCTGGGACCAGCAGATGGCATAATGGTTATATCACTGGACTCCTACATAGTTGACCATGGTTTGAGTCTCAGACCCGATGGCTTGAAACTCTCCAGGGCCACGTGCTTACCCAAATCCCGAGAGGAGAATGAAGGAGAAGGGATCACAGCGTGGCCATCCCCCCTGGGGGTGACTTCTCACTTCCTGTCTCTCTCTTGAGCAAGCACATGCACCCTGAAGAAAATAATCTCTCAAAAAAAAAAAAAAAACCCACATGGTAACCATGGTTTGAATCCCCAGCCTAGTCAGCCTGAAACACACTGGGCATGCATGCCCTCGCTCCACATGCATGCCCTCAAACCAGCCAGCTGGAGGACCAGAAGAAAGAGACTGTGACATGAGCAGGCCCTATGGAGAGTGCTTGACTCCTTTTTCTCGTTCCCACTTGTTTGTGTGTGTGCACACACTTGTCATAAGTAAAGAAAAAGGAAACTGTTAGAAATATAAAAATCAGAAAAATAACAATTGAAAAAGAGAGAGAAAAGTGAACGGGAGAAGAGGAGCCAGTGAAGGAGAAGAGAACAGGAAGATTTTAAGAATGAAGTAGCAGGGAACCAGCAGTTGGCGTAATAGCTATGTCTCTGGACTCCAACGTAGTCGACCACGGTTCGCGTCCCAGACCCCGTGGCTTAAAACTCACGCCAGGCGCGTGTGCCCAAGATCCTGAGAGGAGAATGGAGGAGAAGGAATTGCGGCATGACCATCCCCCCTGGGAGGGTGATTTCTCGCTGTCTCTCTGTCTCTCTCTGTCTGGCGAGTGCACATGCCCTATAGCGAAAAAAAACTCTCAAAAAAAAAAAAAAGAATGAAGTAGTAGCAGCCAACACATAGCATAGGGCTAAGGAAGGTAGGATCCCACATGGCTGCCCTGTTTGAATCCCTGTCCAGCTGCTTGAAAGTTTCCCTGGGCAGAGGAGAAAGGTATAGGGAAGGAAAATAGAGGAAAAAATAGAGGCATTTGTGGGACACAGTAATGGTTTATTACCTGTTGATGATAACATGTATTCTTAACTGGTCTGAGGTGTATTTCACTTTGGGTAAATTCTCTTTGTAAGTCAAATGATGTATAGCAATCGAATGTATAAACAATAATAATACAAAAATTTAAGGGGGAAAAATGAAAGTCTCCTTAGGCATATGTGGATATGTGCTCAAAATCCCAACAAGATGGAGAAATGGAGAAGGAATTGAAGCATGACCTTCCTCATTAAAGGCTGCTCTTTCACTGTCTTCATCTCTCTGTTTTCCCTGGTGAGCACGTGCCTTTTGGCAACTTAGGGGATAAACTTTAAAAAGCAGCATTATTGAAACTGAAAAGCTTAAAGCTATCTTATTGTGTACCATGGAAGTTAAATAAGCATATTTATAGACTTACAGACGTTTAATTAAATTTCTGAGTCACTTAACATTTTTGAAAGTTTCTAATCATTCTTATGAACACACTCAAAAATGTAAAAGACTGCATGATTTTTCTTCTTTCTCAGGAGTTGTGGAGTGTATGGCAGCTGGCACAATTATCCTTGCACACAATTCAGGGGGCCCGAAGCTTGACATCGTCATTCCTCATGAAGGAGATATAACGGGATTCCTGGCTGAGAGTGAAGAAGGCTATGCTGAGACCATGGCTCATATTCTTTCCATGTCTACAGAAAAGAGACTCCAAATCCGAAAAAATGCTCGTGCATCTGTAAGCAGATTCTCTGATCAAGAGTTTGAAGTGACATTCCTGTCATCTGTGGAGGAGTTATTTAAATAATGTTATATTTGTACAAATTAAAGATATTTCATATAAAATGGTTAAATACCTTCATATGTAAATATTTTTCTAAACTAATTCCCTATTAAAATAAAATCAGCCTAAGCAGTGTTCTGGGCATTATGTATATAGGCAAGGTATTTATTTCAATAAAAAATGGCAAAATTACCTAAATGGGAAAGGTAATCCTATATAGCTTAGGTGTAAACATTTTAGGTTAATCTTCTGAAATTCTGAAAATACAGATCTGAAGAAAAAAGTAACAATCTTGAATTTTGACAATCAATATTTTTTAAATAATTACTTATTTAATTTTTATTATTATTTTAATTTGACCAGAGAGATAGGGGAAAAAGTAAGCTGCCAGGTCCAGGACTCAAAACATGATCAGCCTTGTGGGAGTCCAGTGCCTTAACCACCATGCCACCTGCCAGCCCCATAATCCATTATATATTTAATTTTATTTGTCAAATCACTTTCCTTTAGAAAACAGGAAATAAATTTTCTCTCTCAGAAAAAAAGGAAAATTTCCCTTTAGAAAAACAGGAAATGTTGAAAGGAAAATGGATGACTGAAAATTGATTAGCATTTTAGAATTGCAACCTTTTTAGAACAGAGAAAAGTTCTAATTTTACATTAAATTTAAATTTACATTTAAATTCTAAACAGTATTGTAAGTGACCCTTTAGAATTCACCTAGTAATTTTCTTAAAAGAAAAGACATGGGACTAGCAGGTGGCGTGGTAGTTAAGGGCGCTCGACTCCCACATGGCCAGCCACAATCGGAGTGCCAGACCCGGCAACTTGCTTTCTCTCTCTCTCTCTCTCTCTCTCTCTCTCCCCACACACACACCCCGGTCAAATTTTAAATAAATAAAGTTAAATAATTCTTTAAAAGAAAAAAGAAAAGACACTTTAAGTACTTTAATCATGTTCCCAAATCATATAGTCAATGGGACAGGACAGACTGGTTGCTGCTTTAGGCGTGCATGCAGGTATATAGAGGCCAATATACTGCAAGCAGTCCTTCCAAATCTGGGTATTTGTAAAAACTGTTTCTGATACAGTGCTAACAGCTAATTATCCCTTGAAAGGTCCACATCTTAGAGGCTAGAAGTCTGCCTTAAGTCATTCAGGAGAACATTGAGATGAGTGCTTCTGTCAGTGATGATACAAAACCATTCACATGTTGTCTATTACCAGCATCACACATTGTAAGAGAGTAATTTGAACAGAGCACTGGACTAACAGTAGCAGGCCTCAGCATTCACAGATGTCTGACCTTTTGACACTGAAGCTGCTCTTTTATCTTACTGAGTCTCAAATTCTTCATCTGTACATCTAGAATTGGGAGATGTTACTATCTGTCCTCACTCCCTTTTAGGGTTGTGATAGTGACATGGAAGGTATGTGAAACTACTTTGAACATTATAAAATTTATTTTCATTAAACAGCAATATATAGTAAATGTCTTCTGTAATTCCACTTCTACCAATCTGTTAGAATTCTATGTAGATTCTTAGTTACTAAGCCAGTAGCTAAGAATCAGTATAAATTTAATACAACTATCCTGAAAAAGCTAGCATGGAAATGTGAATCTCTTATTTGCACAGATATGGCTATGAAGACCTATAACTTTTTATGTTTTCTGTATATATAATCGATTCCTTCTATCAATAGTTTACTGAATTCCCCCTCTTCAGTCTGGTTAATCTTTGTGTTGGGGCATATGAAAGAAGAATATTACTCCTTTGCCTTCCTGTCTCAACTAGTCACCCAGACATCCAGCTTCATCATGTGCTCTCAGTTACGTTTTTGATTCATCTGCAGGCCATCTTCTGCCATCAGATCAAAAGGCAGCAAAACAGAGAGTCCACATTGTTCTGACACACCAACATAGTTTTAGATTAGAGATTAATACAGAAAAAAAATTGGTGGAAATTAGGATAGAACCCTACAAATTCTCTAGTCCAGTTTTCTCTCATTTTCAACTTCACAGACAAGAACAACTTAATCTAAAAAATTTAGAAGACACTTTCAGTGTCACAGAGCTGTTTAATCAGGAGTATAACCTGGGAGTTCTTACTCTTAACCCAGTGTTTTGGGGAAGCTTTTTTAATATATTTTTTATTATTATTTATACATTCAATCGCTATATGTCATTTAGATTGTAGAGATTTTACCCAACATGATATACACCACAAACCAGACATGTTGAGAATACTATACACAACATCAACAGGCAACAAACCATATCTGTATCCCACAAATGTCTTCTCCATTTTTTTTCCCAAATTTCCCTTCCTGCACTCTTCCCCCTCCCACTCCCCTTTCACTTTGTCACCAGTGTCCATAACAGTTTTCAATGCTTTCATGTCATCCAGTCTTTCCGTCTCTACCATAGAGTGTGGACAGTCTGTATATATTAAGTGGAGATATACAATGTCTCTTTTTCATAGCCTGACTTGTTTCACTCAGCAATAAATCGTCCATGTTTGTTCACTTGTTCTGTCTCATGCCAGGGTCTTGTTTTTTATGGCTGAATTGTATTCCATGAAGTATATGTGCCACACTTTTTCAATCCATTCATCTGTTTGTGGACACTTGCCAACCCAGTGTTTATTTATTTTATGCTAGTCTGTGAGGTAAAAGTCATAGTATTGCCAACTCAGCCGAACATCTACACAAAGATAATTATGGGACTAAAGAGAACGAAATAGAAATGAATAGAGCAAAAGTAGAGATGCAGTGGAGGAAGAAAAGGTTCTAGAATTGCATTAAAAATTTTCTTTTTTAAATTTGTGTCAGAGGGTGTATGTGCTGGCCAGAGGAAGAAAGAGAGAGGGAAAGTGAGAAAGCACCCCCCCCATGGGGTATGGTCGAGAGGGAAAGTGAGAAAGCACTCCCCCCATGGGGTATGGTCACATCACAGTTCCTTCCCTGTTTTCCCCTCTTGTTAGGATTTTGGGCATACACACACCTGTCATGTTTTTCAAGCTGCTAGGTCCAGGACTTGAACTGTGCAGCCTGCAATGTTGGACCCAGCCACCTTCAACATGTCACTGGCTAGCCTCATAAGATTCTTTTTAAGCTTCTTTTGTTTCTTCGAAGTGATTTTCATGTATCACAAACAGTTAAAAAATATCATTTGTGGGCTGGTTCCGTGGGCTGGTTCCATGGCCTGGTGGATAGGGCAGCTAGTGTTCAACCAGGAGGTTGAGTCCTAGATCCAGAGGCTTGAGAAACACATAGGGTGTGTGTACATGAGGCTCAAAGTCCTGAAAGGGTGGACAGATGGAGGAGAAGGGATTGCTGCATGACCATTTCCCATGGAAGATGCTTTCCTCTCCCTTACTCTGGCAAGCACACATGCCTTCTGAATGAATGAATGACTTTCAGAATCTAAAAAAGGGGGGAGGGGCAGCCAGTGGGAGGGTAGTTAAAGCAAATGAATCCTAAATAGCCAACTACACAGAGTCCAGACCCTGTGGCCTGAGAAACCCTGGGCAAGTGTGCATGCATGCCCAAAATCCTGAAGGGAGGGAGAAATGGCAGAGAAGGAATTGTGGTGTGACCATTCTCTAAGAGGAGTGCTTTCTCACATTATCTCTATCTTTGTCTCTCTCAGATGAGCACACAATATATTATATATATATATATACACACATATAATCAATTTTCTTAAAGTGGTATCATATGTTTTTGGTTGTTATGGGTTTGGTTTTGTTTGCTGAATGACTGATAGCACAAAAAGGGTCAAAGCAGCATGTTACCTATTGTGTGGAGAACTTTTGGATACCTTAATCCTGTAAGACCTCACTTTGGAGTCGTCTAAACCTGCTGTGTTTGGAACTAACTGCAGTAGGAATCAACATTCTTATGTCCAGATGTGTATTATAATGAAAATGTTCCATAGTCTTTGTGTAATCATCAATATGTAAATTTGATTAAGTCTAATTATACAAAATCTATTTGTATCAAATAAGATTTAAAGAAATGATTTTTCATTATGTTGGATATTTTTCCCAGTATGGTTCCTTTTTGCACTTCATGTAGTCCTCTAATTTTACTAATATTTTCAAGCTCAACATGACAAGAAATTTTTAAAAAAGAAGAAAGAGAAATAAAAAATGTGTCTTGCCTGCAGTACCTAAGAATAATAAGTTGCCAAGTTTAATAGACATTTTTTGTGTGTTTCAGACATACAAAAACCACAGACCTTCATACACTTTATTTTAATAGCATTTCCGGTATTTTACAAGCAAAATTACGTAATAGTCAATGCTTTCAGATTATTTGGTTTAATTATGTGAATTTACCCTAAACACCAGGCTTCATTTCTGAAAAGAATACATAAATAAATGACAATGTGACTGCTAAATCTATCAATGAGTACAACAGAAGCTACTTCATAATATACAACTACAAGTTATGCTAGTTTCAAGAAGCAAATTATGCGCCTATGTTATCCTACCTCTTCTGGTGCTCTTCTGCTCATTCTTTTTCCTCTTTCCCCACCATAAGTGTAAGGCCACCCTTGGCTTTGGACAGGAATCAGTTTCTATAGTTTTGTGTTCATTTGGACTACATGTAAATGTTATAAGACACTGAGAAGGGAGTTTGAAGGGATGATACACATTTAGTGGTTCCATTTAAGGAATGACCAATTGTTTTTTAAGAGAAATTTCCTACAGGACGCTTGCGCTCACCCAAGAGACAGACAAAGCTAGAAATCGTTTCCCAGGAGGATGGCCACACCACAATCCCTTCTCCATTCTCCTTCAGGATTTTTGGGTGCATATGCACACAGGACCAGCATGAGTTTCAAGCCTCCAGGTCCAGGTCAGTCGTGTGGGAATCCAGCAACATAACCTTTACGCCATCTGCTGGTCCCAGGGTTTTTTTAATGCGCCATCTGCCTGGCTTTTTCTTTCTTTCTTTCTTTCTTTCTTTCTTTCTTTCTTTCTTTCTTTCTTTCTTTCTTTCTTTCTTTCTTTCTTTCTTTCTTTCTTTCTTTCTTTCTTTCTTTCTTTCTTTCTTTCTTTCTTTCTTTCTTTCTTTCTTTCTTTTAGGTTTTTCTTTTTTTTTTTTTTTTTTTTTTTTAGTTTTTTTTTGCCATAGGGTGCTTGCCAGAGAGAGAGACAGTGAGAGGGAAAGTTAGGAATCACCCCTGGGGGGGGGGGATGACCACACCACACTCTCTTCCATTCTCCTCCTGCGATTTTGGCCACACACACACACACACACACACACATGTCCAGTATGGGTCTGGGACTCAAACCTCACAGTCAGCCATGTGGGTCCAGCAGCCTTAACCTCCACACCAACTGCTGGCCCCCTCTTCCACTTTTAAGAACCTTTGTAATATTTCACAGGTCCACCTGGATAATCCAAGATAACTACCCTAATTTAAGATTATCTGAAGAACACACTTAATTCCAACTGCTACTTTAATTCCTCGTTGCCGTCTAACAACACATTCACAAATTCCAGGTTAGGAAGTGACTTTTTTTGGATGAAAGTGTTGAGCTGCATTATGCTGCCTACCACATACGTTATCTGAAATGTATCTCAATAGACATTTTAAAATGGAAATATTAATTTCTACACACAAAAGTTCTATTGTCTAAATTGCACAAAAAATGTAAAAGTCCTTGGAGTTACTAGTAAACCCTTGCAATAATGAGTATGATTATTCAAATACTAAGTTAATAGATACTAGCTTAATATTAATTAAAAAGTTCAACAATCACATTTGTCTATTTTAACTGGTTGTTGTTATTCCTTGATCTTCATCAGTAATACAGATTTGGTCATAAGATAAAGTGGAAATATTCTCCAAACTTTCACTTAATTCTTTGGATTTTAATGGTTTTATCCCCTCTCTTTCTACTAACTTTTCAGAATCCTTAGAAGGAACAGACACCTCTTTTCTTTCTTCTTCCTCAGTGGAAGTAGCAAGTTTTTCTAAGGAGCCTATTACTTCATCTCTCAACTCATCTTCAGATCCTTCAAAATTTCTGAAATGATAAGCAGTAAAAATCAATGTTATAAAAGCATAGAAGACTGCATATGAAGACTAGTTTTCCTTTTCTTTCCTCATCCCTATTTAAGCAATATGAAAGTTGCATTTTCACCCAGGTAATAAGTTAGTTATTATACTAGTTTGACTTTTCTGAGAGTGATAATCTACCGATATTGGGAGAACTAGTCTTCTGCTTAGTTAGACCTGTGTTCAACAACCTTTATTATGTTTACTAATATCCATATACTCTTATGATTATGAGGAGAAGAAAAGGGAAGGAAAAAAATAATAAAACAGTTGCTACATGTTAATCCCTTATTATACACTATTACTATCCTAAGGTACTTTACTTGTGTTGTATTTCATTTACTATTAACAACACTTTATGGGAGACATTATTGTGAATGCATAAATATTCATAACAGCTTTATTTATTATATAATAGCCAAACAACAACACAAATGCCCATCAACAGGTGAATCTATAAATGAATAGTGCTATGTCCAATATAATGGGATACTACTTAGCAGTATAAAAAGAATGAACTTGGGCCAGCTTGCAGCGTGATGGTTAAGGCAGCTGAATCACACGTGGGCAAATGTGCAGTTCAAGTCCCAGACCCAGTAGCTTGAGAACATGCCAAGCACATGTGCATGCCCAAAATCCAGAGAGAAGAAAGGCGTTTATCATGGCCATCCCCTCTGTGGTGGGGGTGGTGGTATTAATTTCTCGCTCTCTCTCTCTCTCTCTCTCTCTCTCTGGCAAGCGCACCCTAAAGTAAGAAACTTAAAAAAGAAAAAGAAAAGAAAGGAATGAACTATCAATACAAGCAACAACATGAATGAACCTCAAAGCTCTTGTCAAACAGGAAAGTTTCTAGGAAACTTAATGGTTTTGCCTTTCAGTAATCAAAGCAGTCTAAGACAGAGAAGCGCTACCACAAGAGAGAACTACAGGTCTGGCTTTTATCTCTTTTATTTCTTATCTAATAAAGTGAATCACCAGCAGGTGGCTTGGGGTTAAGGGCATTGGACTCCCACATGGTCAACCATGGTTCGAGTTCCAGACCTGGCAGCTTGCTTTCTTTACTTTCTCTCTCTTTCTCTCTCTCGCTCTCGCTCTGTCTCTCTCTGGTCAAATTAAAAGAAATAAAGTTAAATAAAATAATAATTTTTAAAAAGTGAATCTAGTAAGTATTGCAGAGATCTACAAGACTGTTCAAAGAAACATGCAGAATTATAGCCAGGTTGTACTAAAAGGGACAGTACAAAACTTAAAAAACGCATTGAATTCTCTCAGAAAGGAGCTTGGGAAAAGTCTCTAGCTCCTTTGCTACTTTCTTTCTTCCTTCTTTTGCTAGATAACTTAATGCTCATATTAAAAATAATAAGCAAAACTA
Organism: Tupaia belangeri chinensis; assembly: GCF_000334495.1. NCBI lineage: Eukaryota > Metazoa > Chordata > Mammalia > Scandentia > Tupaiidae > Tupaia > Tupaia belangeri. Next base: position 5,599,228 of record NW_006159904.1, on the reverse strand, counting down.
GCTAGGAAATTTCTAAAAAATATTTAGAGGAAAAATCTTTCCATAATAAACTATATTATAAACGATATAATAAACATAAATAATATGTTGCTAATAGAACTAGACTATAAAGAATAGGAATTTAATAAAAATATATATAAAAATGAAAAATATAGGGCCAGTAGGTAAAGTGGTGGTTAAGGCATTGGACTTCCAGATGGCTGACCATGGTTTGAGTCCCGGAACTGGTGGCTTGCTTTCTCACTTTCTTTTTCTCTCTCTGTCTCTGTCTCTGTTTCTGATGAGTGCATGTGACCTATAGCAGATTTAATAATAATAATACATAAAATTAAATAATTCTTTAAAAATGTAATACATAGATCATAAAAGTAGCATTTCAAATTGGTAGCAAAAATCAGGATTGTTTTCTTTAGAAGTTATATTGGAGAACCAGCCTGAGATTGTGTGATTAAGGTATCTGAATCCCATATGACCTATTGCGTAGTTCAAGTCCCAGAACCAGCAGCTTGAAAACCACACCAGGTGCATGTGCATGCCCAAAATTCCAAAAGGAGGAAGAAATGGACGAGAAGGGATAGCAACATGACCATGCTCTATGTGGGGAATGCTTTCTCACTTTCTCCCTCTTCTCTCTCTCTCTCCATCTCTCTTTAGTGAGTGCACACACCCTCTGGCCAAAAAAGATATAGGAATAAGTGAAGAGTTATTTTGGGGGAAAAAATATTGGATCTATCCTTTGCAGTGGAAAATGAATAAAATTCAAGATGTGGGACTGGGACCAGCAGATGGCATAATGGCTACATCGCTGGACTCCCATGTACTCTACTGCAGTTCGAGTCCTGGACCCGGTGGCTTAAACTCACGCTGGGCATATGTACGTGTGAGCCCAAGATCCCGAGAGGAGAACAGAGGAGAAGGGATTGTGGTGTGGCCACCCACCCTGGGGGGTGATTTCTCATTTTATGTCCCTCTGTCTTGCTCTGTCTTTTTGGAGAGTGCACACGCCCTATAGCAAAAAAAACTTCTCAAAATTCAAGATGAATATTGATATAAAAAAATCATAAAAGTATTGTAAAAATCCTGGGATCATTTAAAAATTCTAACTGATATAGCCAGTCAGTGGCATGGTGGTCAAGGCAGCTGGATCCCCACATGGTTGACAGGGTGGTTTGACTACCTGACCTGAAGGTTTAAAAACATGTTGGGTGGTGGTCCTGCAGATGGTGTAAAGGTTACATCACTGGACTCCACATGGGTGGCAGAGGTTTGAGTCCCGGACCCAGAGGCTTGAAACTCACACCAGGCATGTGTGTGTGCATGCCCAAGATCCCGAAAGGGGAATGGAGGAGAAATGACTGCAGCATCGCTATCCCCCCAGGGGATGATTTCTTGCTTTCTGCCTCTCTGTCACTTTGATGAGCACATGCGCCCTATAGCAAAAATCTCTCTTGAAAATAAAGAAAGAAAGAAAAAAACACATTGAGTGCATGCCCACATGTATGCATGTTTTTGCGCCCCAAGTCCCAAAAGGGCAAATGGAAGAGAAATGACTGGTGTGGCCATCTCATGTGGAGGGTGCTTTCTCGTCTTCTGTTTCTCTCCTTCTCTCTGTCTCTCTCCAGTGAGTGCACGCTGCCATTTAGTAAAATATTTTTTTAATGACTAAGGCTATAAATAAGTTATTCCCGAGGAGGAAATAAAGATAACTTTTTACCGTGTGGAAAGAAAATCTCACTCATAAAAGGAATATGAATTGGGAACCAGCAGTTAGCGTAATGGCTATGTCGCTGGACTCCCACGTAGTCGACCACAGTTCGCATCCCGGACCCGGTGGCTTAGAACTCACGCCGGGCGTGTGTGCGTGCGTGCCCAAGATCCCGAGAGGAGAATGGAGGAGAAGGGATTGCGGCGTGACCATCCCCTCTGGGGGGTGATTTCTCGCTTTCTGTCTCTATGTCTCTCTCTGTCTGTCTGGCGAGCGCACGCACCCTGTAGCGAAAACCTCTCTCCCCCCTCCAAAAAAAATGAATATGAATTAAAACTAGCTTGAAATGTCATTTTTAAACCTATCAATTGTACAATGATCCAAAAGTCTGTGCAAGAAAATTTGTTACAAAATAGGAACTTCATATGTCAATGTTAATAGGTGTAACCTCTATGAAGGACCATTTCACAATATCAAATTTATAAATGCACATATTCTTCAACCTGATTCTTTGTTCTAGAAATTTAAACTAACCATATAGTAGTATTAAAAATAACACATATTGGAGATATGCTGTAAAATGAAAAATAGTAAGATAGATAGATAGTTACGTATCATCATCAGATCTTGATTCTAGTTGTTCCTCATCTGCTTCGATATCAGAGGTCATTTCTACCTTCCCTTCATCTTCTTTAGGAAGGCATTGTTTCTGCATTCCCTCTATTTAAAAATGACAGAAAGAGAGAGATTAAAGCATTCCAGTGTATACATCTAATGAAGGTTACATACCAAAAATCTTTTTTTAATAAAAAAAGAATTGTATTTACTTAGAAGCATTCAGAATGTCAACAAAACAGCTGCAACGTTTTTTTTTTTGCAATTACAGAGTGGTATTCAGTTAATAAAACAACAATTATTTCATATAAGCTGCATCAGAGATAACTGAAGATAAAAAAACTACCATCCCTATATATAACTAATTTGTGCTGTGCACCAACAAGAACCTGCTTTAAATCTCCATGCCAATTTACAGCCCCCCTACTGTACCAGGCAAGGTTAGTGGCTATTGACAATTCCACCAGGACAGGGCTCTCTAAAGACACATTCAGTAGTGTGTTAACTATACAAAAAAAGACACTGTACAGTTTACAAACAAATCTTACACAGCCTTACATTTCAATTTTTTTCTTTAAAAGGAGTGAGTTGTGTACAGGGGGGTTAAATGCTTTATAGACAAGGAAAAAATAACTGCGCTAGAACCAACTTATTCATCATCATCATCTTCATCTTCATCCTCTTTATCTTCCTCTTCTTCCTCATCTTCTTCATCTTCCTCATCTTCCTCCTCCTCCTTTTTCTTGCTCTTTTCAGCCTTGACAACTCCCTTTTTTGCTGCATCAGGCTTTCCTTTAGCTCGGTATGCAGCAATATTCTTTTCATATTTTTCCTTCAGCTTAGCAGCCTTCTTTTCATAAGGCTGTTTACCATCTGCAGCAGTGTTATTCCACAGCTCTCCCAGTTTCTTTGCAATGTCACCCATGGATAGGCCAGGATGTTCTCCTTTGATTTTTGGGCGATACTCAGAACAGAACAAGAAAAAGGCTGAAGGAGGCCTCTTGGGTGCATTGGGATCTTTGAACTTCTTTTTTGTTTCCCCTTTAGGAGGGATATAGGTTTTCATTTCTCTTTCATAACCGGCCTTGTCCACCTTTGCCATATCTTCAAACTTTCCTTTCTCTTTAGCAGACATGGTCTTCCCCCTCTCTGAGCACGTCTTAGAAAACTCTGAGAAGTTGACTGACGCATCTGGGTGCTTCTTCTTGGGCTCCTCCCGGCAAGTTTGCACAAAGAATGCATATGATGACATTTTGCCTCTCGGCTTCTTAGGCTCTCCTTTGCCCATGTTCAGTTATCTTTCCTCCACGAGGCACAGAGTCGCCCAGTGCCCGTCCGGCTCTCACTTGCCCCGGCGCTGTCACTATGGAGCTCAATGTACTGCAATGGCTGTGAGAGTGCGAGCCAGACACCATACCAAAAATCTTATGGTGAATGTCAACCATAATACATTTTTAAAATCGTTTCCATTAAAACAGAAAAACACCAAACTATTCAGCATTATACTGAAGGTAGTTGGCACAACATAATACAATCTTTTAAAAAATTACAGGAATAAGTATTAGAGAGGAAGAGACAAAAATATCCTTACTTTAGAAATAGTACAGAAAATGATTGTACAGAAAATGTAAGAGGTCTATAAAAACTTGAACCACCCTTGTTCTCCACTGTTTCTATAAACCAAGTATACAGCTCTTGATTAGATGTAATTATTAATGCCTGCAAAGAAAACCCAAACTACATACAACTTTATTTTTTCTGGTGGGGAGGAGTTTTATTCCTGTTGTTTAAAATGTATTTTTCTCATGGGAAAAGAATTAGACAGAATGCAAAATTTCATTTCTTTTGACTTCTGTTTATTTTTATTTGTGACAGAGAGCACATGTGTACACCAGAGACAGAGGGAAA